>NC_135761.1:37045668-37645668 GCF_052425735.1 Oculina patagonica
ATAACAGAGCCCATACCGGTGTGGCACCCCACTGAATGCATTTATGCCTTGTGGTAAGTTTACAATTGTTCATGGCCATCTAGACTAAAAGTAGTAAAAGAATAAACACTTCGGAATACCTCAGAAATGATGTCAAAATACAGGAAAAGGCACTTGACAGAATATAAATTTGCAAAATTTCCTGGGGGGGCATGCCCCCAGACCCCCCTAGAAGCTCGCGCCTTCGGCGCTCGGAAGACCGCCTTCGGCGATCAAAAAACCTCCCTTTTTTCCTTCACAAGGGGTTGGAATCTCTGTTATTGGGTAATTGTTTCACACCACTGCCATCGCCCTATTTTGATAGTAGATTTTGCTTTATACATATTTTGAAAGAGAATTTACTTAATATCTATGGTCTTTTTTTCAATACTGTTCCATATTTTGGGACCCTGAAATACAAGGAATATTGCCCTAACCTGGATTATCTATGTGGAATATATACTCACTGTCTTTAATAGATAGAAGTGCACGGCCGGGACACTTATTTCAAATTTAAGTTTATTGAATTTTATTTTCGGAATCCTCTATTTTATTTACTATTTCAGCCTAATCTTGTATATAACCAGACAAATTTGAGATTTTTGTTGTATCATGTTTGAGAGTCATGCAAGCACCTGAGTTTACCCATGGTTCGGCTATTTCATCGGAAATTTATCCTGAGGAATTTAAGCTTGGATGCAGAAAAATATAATTCACACATTCTTTGCCTCTACTTTTTATGTAGTTTAAACTTAGAAGCAATTCTGTTCAAAGTTCTAAGATCAATCTAAACAGAATTACTGTTTGGAACTCACCTGCTCGATAGCAGATTGTACAATCTCATCTAGATCGCCATCTTCGATCTGTTGCCGTCTTGAAATACTATGAGCTTTGCAAAAACGTTTCACGCTCTTGATACTAAATCCCCTCTCGTTAGGGAAGATAGACTGCAAAATCTCTGAAACTTCCTCGAAAGTCTTGTTCTCATTTTCGATAAGTTCACGAACAGTCAACTCACTAACAAGATTCTCCATCGCCGCCATCTTAGTTCACGCTGAATGTGGGCCCGCAAAGTTTATGGCGAATTTTTTGAAATTCGATAAGCTTAAATGTCCATTTTTGGAAAAATTGAAAAATAAATTCGAATATTTTCAATATTTATTTTTTGGGAAGAATGAATTCAAAAATATGCCATTTTCACTCAGACATTATTACTTGTAGTAATTGTAATATGCAACAGATGAAAGACTTTTGTCCCGCTAAATTTGGCAGAGAAGGCTGAATCAACGGGGAGCATTAGTTCGTGACACAGTCAAATTCTCTTAGGAGAACATCCAAAGAGAAGACAAATGAACTGAAAAATGTAGAGAAGGATATAGAGCAAGCACTTGAAACCTTAAAAGCCTGTTAGCTTGGACTGGGAATTTACATTTATGTACCATCTGTGAAATTTCTAGGTTTTTATTGCGAGGTCTTAAAACATTGGCAAAGCACAAAACAAGCCTTTCAAAACGACACATTTCCACACAATGACATAATCTGGAACAACCGCAACATTAAAATCGAAGGTAAAACACCTTTTTATAGAACCTGGTTCGAAAAAAATATTCTATGTATTGACGACCTTCTTCAAAAAGATGGTAATTTCCTTTCTTTTAATCAATTCTCCGAAAAATTTCATCTTGAAACACCTTTCACTTGATATTTTGGATTGATAAATTCCATTCCGACTGATTGGAAATTAGCAATAAAAAAAACTCCTCGGTAAATGCTGGAAGATGAAAATAAAACAAACCAAATCTCTACCAAAAACGTCTACTGCGTTATGATACAAAACGCTTTTTTACCTCCCACCGCTGAAGGCAGAATTTTAAGGAACGGTTTTAACCAAGCAAACATACACAGAGTTTATAAACTACCCTTCCAGGTAAAAAATGACATTAAGATATTAATGTTTCAATACAAGATTTTTCATAAAATTCTTCCAACAAAAGTTAGCCTTTTTAAAGCCAAAATATCAGATAATGATATTTGCCCTCAATGTCTCACCGACAGACATTCTTTTGATCACATGTTCTTACACTGCCCTTCAACTTTATCTTTTTGAAATCTATTTCAAAATTGGTGGTCCAGTAAAACTAAAGAAAACATCACCTTATCAAACAGTGTGATTTTATATGGAATTTTTGACAACAAGATGCACATGCACGCCTTAAACTACACGCTTCTTATCGCAAAGTACTCCATATACTGCAAATGCTTACACGAAGAAAAGTTATGTTTCAACAGTTTTCTAGCACTCCTAATGGAAAAAGTTAATATACAGAAAGAAATTGCTATACAAAATAATAGTCTTACTAAGTTCAATGAAAGATACGGAAATCTTTTGTAATTTTTTTTATCTTTCTTTCAGAAAATTACTTTTTTTGTTACTGTGTGTTTTTTTATTTAAAGTTTGCAATTGTTTGTCGTAACTGTGCACATATATCATTACACTAATGTAGATACTATATGTTCTCTTCTATTCATAGAAATGCTTAAGATAATAAATATTGTCGTTACCAGTAGGTTGTATTATCTAATAACAAGAGAAAGGGAAAAACACTGCATGTAAAAAAGCACTAGTAGTAATTATGATTGAATGTACTCACTATTGTAATCGTCAATGTAATTTTTGTGTGTGTACAAGCTTCTCTTTTTTTTGTAAGTAGCGTATCGATTATGTAATGTCTTGTTTTTATGTAAATGCATTAATGAAAAATAAAAATAAATAAATCTGTGAAATTTCATTCCTGGTAGGTGGTCCTTAAAAATTCAGTTTAGTCCTTGAAAAGTCCTTGAAAAATGGTTTCAATTTTTTGTATGAACCCTGTAGTAGGTGAAATTTCAACGTCCACTTAAATAGCCTGTATAAAATGCAATAAGAAGATCGAAAATGATGACAACTCAGACATTATCACTTGTAGTATTTGTAATATACAACAGATCAAAGACTTTTGTCCCGCTCAATATTATGCTCAACTATTTTTGCTAGCCATGCCAAAGAAGGAAAAGTTGTCTCTTACAACTTTCAACACGGTTATTTCAAAGATGATTTTCACAGATTTTAAAATTGCAAACACAAAGATCTCACTTCTGGGACCTGGAAATTAATAAGCGGTTTAACTCAATAAAACCGCAAAGAACAAGAACAAAATACACTATGTTAGTGGAGAGGCCTTTTGAAAATTTGAAAGCTTTCAAAATATTTCAAGGAAATTTTCCTTTGACACTGGCCTTACTTTCTAACCAGATGTTAATGTGGAGCTCTTTGTATTTTACTGAAGCCACTGGCAAGATAACTTTCCCAATACTTCAAAAGCAGAGCTTTTTCAATATCAGTTATTTTCCTTTCTGTCAAAATAGAATGCCTGTATTATTCCCTTTATCATTTTTCAAAAAAATTATCTGAAAGTGGAACCATAAAAGAAGCCCTTTGTTATAATTTATGAAATAAATTTCATTAACATTTTGGCTTGCAGAAATTCTTCTTACAATTTTAAAGCCCAGGCCAAGCGAGGATGAGAGTTTCCATCAACTCTCATCAACTCGTGCCAAATGAGCACAAGGGTATAGCAAGAGTGACGCATAATTTCATTGCGTGACAAGCCACGCAATGCGGCTTGGATGTAAACAAACATGGCGACGGCTAGCTGATAATTAAGAATATAAAAAAATACTTGCCACAAGTGTGTTATGTTAACGTTTAACAAGGAGGAAGATAGTGTTCATGCCAAGTGCGGTAAAACAAGAAAATGGATAAAGCATCGAGAAGAGAAAGGCTATTTTAAAAACATTGTTGAAGGGTTGCGTGTCGAGGGCACCGCCGGTTACCGAGAAATGATGAGGATGAATTATGAGCAATTACTCCAAAGATCTCCAAGAAGCAGGTGCAAGGAGGGCACAAGATCATCAGCCCAGCCGAGAGGTTAACTCTGACTCTGCGTTACCTTGCCACAGGTGAAAGTTTTAAGTCCCTACACTATCAATTTCGCATTGACAGGGCAACCATTTCGTACATAGTCAAGAAAGTTTGTCAGGCCATTTTCCAAACCCTCGGCCCAGTTAATATGAAAGTCCCATCAAAATTTTAAAAAAATGTACAAAAACCATGAAAATGATTACATGTAATTATAATTAAGTTTCATCTATTTTGTAAACCATTTTTTCTTCCATCATTGGACTTAAATTTGGATCTCTAAATAGGTTAGGCATATGCACTCTTCCACAATACCCAACATGGGGATTTCTTATTTAACTGACAGACCCATATTGCAAAGTTCCATGTTAGTTCACTTGATACGCAATTCCGCCCTCAAACACCTTCACTGTGAAAGCTTTTTTCGAGATTGCTTCCCTTCACAAATTCGAAATAGCCACGTCCAAACTGGTGTGGACATTTTCACGGTTCGCATAGCATGTTGGGTGACTATAATTAGCCTGACGGGGGTGAACAGCATTGATTTGTCAACAGCCAAACCAAAATTCACCCAGGGTCCCCAAAAGAGGCGCATTGTCTTTATCTACCAATCAAAATTGTGTCGAGTAGTGTTACAAAATTAAAAAAAAACGGCTGAGAAAACGTATCTTTACCTGGGCAAAATGTTAATCGATGCCAAAAAGCGATCTAAGCCAAAGCGATGACTTCTTCATCATGGCACTGGAAGACAGTAGGTTTAACAGTTTTCTTAACACAAAAATTTATCCACAAAGCTGACGCTTACTACTTTAATCACATAGAAAGTGAAAGTTGTTATCAAACTTCAAGCACTGAAGTGAAAAGAGAATGTTCCCTGTAAGGCAAGTTCGCCTTTGTTTGGGCTTTTCATTAAACAGATCTTGGGCGAAAAAGTAAAGCTTGTAAAACACGTTTGACGAAACAAGGACAACAGAATTATTAGCTTGGGCCCGGGTCGCACTTGAGACAAACTTGGGACAAGTTTATTTTGATAAGCAAAAAAACTGTCAGATTCCTGTCCTCAGTTGACCACGCCAAGTGCGACCTACTTGTCTTTACCCAGACAAAAACTTGTCCACGGAGACAAATCTTCAAAGAAGCCGTCGTCCTGCCCCAAAGCAGGACTTTTTACGAACAACAAACAAAAACTGTTTTTCTTAGAGATTAAGTTGTCCATCAAATAAAAAACTTTAAAATGTAGTTGCTTCACATTTAATTCTTTGTTGCGTGCTGTACCATCGGTCACACGTTCTAGTCATCATGAATCCGGTTTTCGATCAAATTTTCCCTGTTTGGGAGAGCGACTTGGAAAACGATCACAATATTAATCGGTACAGGCCAGGTCAGTATTTTTGGGAACGCCACCAAAATAATGATGCTCAATTCACCCAAAATACTATTGCGCCAACGGCGGCGGTTTTGGCGCCCTTTCAACATCAGAGTCATCCAGCTTTCATACAACCAAGCTCCAGCCGTTTGCCAACTCCATCTCCCCCAGTTTCAGCATCGCCAGTGTCCTTTGATGCCGAAGATTCAAGCGAGGCCAGTGAAAATTTGGCCAAAGCGGGCAGAGGATATGGAAAGTGGAGGGAAGCAGAGGAGAAGCTTCTAGTTCAATTGTGGTGCGACAAACACACTCGGCTTGAATCGAGGCATGCCCGGCAGGTGTGGGAGGAAATCGCAAAAGAAGTTTCCAAAATCAGAAAAGTAACTAGCACCCAGTGCCAGAGAAAGATAAAGTACCTGAAAGACCGGTACAAGGAGGCTAAAGATCATAATCGCAACCAGACTGGAGGCGACAGGAAAACCTCGCCATTCTACGAAGATTCGCCATTCTCTGCTGGGGTGCAGAGACATTGTGACATTCAGTCACGTTGAAGAATCTAGCCCAAGCGCCTCTGGCACCTCTTCGCGTTCTCCCGGCTCATCAAATGACAACGACAAAAAGGATGACAAGGAGATAGACGAAGAGTTCGAACAATCTCTGGCCGTGTTCGGTTTAAATAAAAAGAGGGAACGGAAGAGCCAGCACAGGGACGAAAGAAAGCGCGCCAAAACAGAGAAAGCTACACGGAAAAAGCGTGACGAGGATGATGACCTTTTCCGTGAAAGCATGGAAACGTTGCAGGCTCAAGGAGATAAATTAACAAAGGTGTTGGAAGCCATGGAGAAAAATCAAACTCAACAGCTCCAAATCATGAACCAATTCATGAACAATTTTATGCAAGCCATGCAGTCGAAGAATCAGGAATGACTGAGACTTCTTTATTCGCCTCAAAACAGAACTTGCGTGACAATTGAACAAAGGAGGCAACAATTACATCTTTTCATGTTTATTTTTTACTAAAAAGTGTAGTCAGTTATTGTTCCAGTTGACCCATCACCTGCATTATAGTAAGTGACAGAGCCCTAATATTTTACTGATTTTCGTAAATTTTCTTGGTTGAAAATGTTATCGTGTATCGTTATTATAGTCTTTGATTAAAAAACATGGGAGTTTACATGTAATGTATTATATTAAAATTTATTGTATTTTCCTTTTACATTTAAATCCTTTCAAATCATAAAATGGTGAAATGTTCATCCAATAAAGTGTTTAACTGAAACAATATGTTTGTAATAAACTGCGAAGAGTTCACATTTATTCACAAATTCCACAAATATTCTCTTAAAAGGTCTCTCAGATCTGCACCATCAGCATTTCCATCTATGGCAGGAAAATCATTGTCACTTTCATCATCATCTTCATCCCATAAATCACCAGCCTCAATACAAAAATTATGAAGGACACAACAAGCAATGATAATCTGGTTAGTAAAGGCTATGTCGCTGTCTAGTCGTTTTTAGAGAATTCTCCAACGCCCTTTCAGCATGCCAAATGCACACTCCACTGATACACGAGCACGTGAAAGTTCTTTATTAAAATTTATTTCCTTTGGTTCACTTGTTCCCTCGTGGTACGACTTTAGCAACCATGTGTAGAGAGGATAGGCACTGTCACCCAATAAAATGGGTTTTATTTCCCTCCCTCCAACTCTTACAGTTGGCCCGACTAGCAGTTCATTATTTGTTATGCGCTGATACAATGAGCTGTTTCCCAGGACTCTTGAATCGTGCATGCTCCCTGGAAAACCAGCAGCAACGTCCAAGAAACGCTTTTTTCCGTCAGCCACAGCTTGGACCACAACATCATGCTGCTGCAGTCGGCTAAAATAGTCTGGTCCACTTTCTGTAGGAGTTTTGATTTTTATGTGCGTTCCATCAATAGCTCCCACACATTTGGGAGATCAGTTAAATCCTCAAACATTTGTCGGGTGGCCAGAACATCTCTATTTGTCAATGGGAACTTGATGTAATCATTTTTTAAATCACACAATGCATCGACAACATCTTGAACAGCCTCGATAAAGGTTGTTTTACCGACGTTAAAGGTTGGACCTATCGTGACATAGGAGCTTCCATGGGCCAAGCGGTACAGTCCCAATGCCAAAATTTTTTCCGGTGTCACACAGTCACGCAAGAAAGTATTTTGTCTTGTAAGCCGTGGTCGGATTAAATTCAAAAGCATCGTGAATGTATCTCTGTTTAAGCGAAGCTGTCTTCGGAAATAATCACCTGGAATTGTTGGATCAACATAGTGCATTTCAAACCACGACTGGTTAGGTCTTGGCAAGACCCAAAATCGTGGAAGGCGACAGCCATGTCGTCTTCTTCACCGTTGATTTAACATCAAAACTTGTGCCTGAAGTGCTCGTATTTGTAGGATACAAGAAAGGAGGATGACTCTGCGCATCGTTACCTGCACTCAAGTTTAAAAGGTAGAAGTAGAGAGCCAGAAACAGAGCAAGTTCTCGTTGATTCATTGTTATTGCTTCTGTCCTCCAATTTGAATAAATTATAAAAGAGCGCAGAATCAAAATTATGCAAGAAATCGCACGCCAGATAAAGTGACAGGCTTTTGTTTACTTTTACGAAATGTCACAGATGATTGTCTCTACAAGTGTGACCCAAAACTGCAATGTTCAGAGACAAGTTCAGAGACAATTTTGTCTGTAACATCTTGGAACATTTCAGAAATTTGTCTCAAGTGCGACCCGGGCCTTGGACTCTCCAACGATAGATGAAAACCAACCGATCTCCCAGTCACAGTTGAAAACTGGATGTCATTTGTTGAATGATCAAGGAGGACACTTATTCTTTGCAAGATATGAGCAAGAATCGCCCACTTTGAGACTCGACGTGCCAAGACCAAAAAGTCGCTCTGCGTACTAAAAGAACACTTCAGCAAAAGTTCCTGCCCTGTTAGTCTCCAGTACCGGCCCAGACCGCACCTTAGACCAGACCAGAACTTCAACGCTGAACTGAAAAAGATCTGCCAGCAAGCAGAACAGAGCCTACTCAGACTCATGATTGAACAACAGGAGAGAAACGTTAGCGCAGATAACCAGGCCATCGACGCCCTGCAGAAACAGCTAACCACCTTGATTCCTGAGCCAACCAAATGTGAGCGAGCGGAGAAAAGGATTTGTTCAGCGACCAGCAGATCCCAACGCAGAGCCAACAGACCAAAAGCTGCCAGTACCAAACAGAGCCAAGCAGCCGAAATCTCAGACTTGAAAGCCAAGATCAGTGAACTTTCAACTCTTGTAACTGCATTTTCCAAACGAGAAAATAAAACAGAAAGAGTTGCAATTTATCCAAATGTGTGGTTTACTGACTCTTCCCACGCCAATCCCGCGCGATCCCAGACGATAAGTCAAAAGCGATCCCAAAAACGCAAAGCAAATAAAAATCAGTACAAAAATAACCCCAGGACTCATAATGAAAAGTTCATTAAAAACATGTCCAATAAAGACCTTACTGAACAAGAAACAGCTTTGCTCGCAAAAGGCCTCAAATGTATCCCTACTCCTCCACCGGCTTCACATAAAAGCCTCTTTAGAGACTTCAATACTTTTACTCGCTCAATGCGTTTCAAATACATGTTCGCTGATCACATCCGTTCCATGTGAAATCTAGCTGGCAAACGCCACCACAACCATCAGTGGCGCTAGAAAAGTACCTTGAACGCACTAAACTTGAGATTGCTAACTTTGTTTTTTTCCGAAATAAAAGACAATTTTACAGCAAAGCAAAGACAAATGCTCAAAGCTCTTAGCGCTAACAGCGAAATAATCCTTAAGAAAGCCAACAAAGGGACGACTACAATTATTATGGATACCACTAACAAAATTCAGGAAGGTTATTAACAAGTCTCTAACAAGAAATTTTATAAACCTCTTGAAGAACCGATAGTATTCCAAACAGCCGCTAAAATCAAAATAATAGTCAACACGCTGTTTTCTAACGGACACATTGACAAAATGAATTACAAATGGCTTAACTCAGGCCAAAATCCACCGAGAATACCAGAGTTTTATACGCTGACCAAAATACATAAACCAACTCCGGTCAGCAGACCCATAGTTTCTGGTAGCGGTGGTCCAACAGAACTAATTTCTAGTTTTGTTGATTCGCTTTTATAACCTATCGCTTAAAAATCAAGAGTCATACATCAAAGACACCACTCATTTTATAAACTTCGTTGAAAACAATCCACTTCCAGACAACGCGCTTCTAGTTACTCTAGACGTTTACTCCCTCTACACTAACATTCCTCAAAAGGAAGGAATAAGTGTTGTTTGTCAATATTATGAAGAGCATTATCAGTCGAAACCTCCAATCCCAACATCATTCTTGGGAGACCTTATGAGACTGATCCTAAAAGAAAACTCTTTTAAATTCAACGACAAACATTATTTGCAAACGCATGGAATCGCTATGGGCACCAAAATGGCCGTAGCCTTCGCAGTCATTTTTATGGCTCACATCGAAAAACAGCTATTCCTAGCCAGCCCACACAAGCCTATCCTCTGGAAAAGATTTATTGATGACATATTTTCAGTGTGGACTCTATCCGAGCGAGAGATCAGCGACTTTGTCAACTTCGCTAATTTATTCCACGCCACTATCAAATTCACGCATGAAATGTCATCAGAAAAAATTGTTTTCCTTGACACTGAAGTTTTCAAAGGACCGCGGTTTACTGACAGCAAAACTCTGGATGTTCTAACTCATTTCAAGCCTACGGAAACTTCTTCGTGACACCCTTTCAGTGTTAAAAAGGGTTTTATCAAAGGAGAGGCCTTGCGTTTACTGAGAACAAACTCTGTTAAAGAAATTTTCTCGAGCGAGGTTACCCTCGGGAACTCGCCGAGAAAATCTTAGCCGAAGTTGACTTCTCAACACGATCTGAGGCGTTACTTAACAAAACTGCAACATCCATTTGTCACTACTTTCAACCCGGCTGCACCGAATCTTAAAAAGATTCTCATGAAACACTGGCATCTCATAACTGAGAACAACAAACTCGCTCAAACATTTTCTAAACCTCCAATTGTCGCTTATCGGAAGGACAAGTCTCTGAAAGACATTTTAGTCAGAGCAAAAATTCCTTCGCAGATTTAACAACAACATTTAGGAGTTATATACGGTAAGGGTCGAGTGAAAATATTATAAAAAAAAGAGTGGTAACAGAGGTTAGGATGGCTCACTCTATCTCTCTGACATCACATGGCTGCCAAATTGACCTCACAACTTTCTTTAAACTAGTTCTGTTTTGAGAAATAGCCATCATTGATACTTTGAATTTATGCCGTGGGCTTCCCACCAAAGGAGTGGTTTTAAATATGATGATCCCCAATGAAAGTGATAATTTGGCGACAACAGAAGCTGAAGAAATGTAGGGCTTTTTCTGCGAACTGTTCAGTACTTGCAATGCTGGCCAATGTGTTGTTCCAACTGCAAGAACCTCCAGCACTTGGAAAAGAAAAGAGAAAAAAGAAAAATCGAAAGCAAGGGTCTGTGCGGTCCGTTCACCAACAAGCACTTCCTTTCTAAGGACAAAGTTGCAAAGTAACTGCAACTAGAAATGCAGTAAGGTTTAATGCAGAGAGAAGAGAACGGTACTGGAGGGAAAAGCTTGAGGCCCAATGTTTTGAGATGGATCATGATGACTACAGTGACACAGATCTCTGCAAAGTGTTCGAAGATGTTGCTGATCACATACCTGACAGTATGGGCAGCCTATGGGAACAGCAACATAATCTTCTGAGATGTAAAAGTAAAAATGCATACCGATGGCATCCAAAGTACGTAAATAAAGTTAATTAATAAACAATTGAAAAACTTTCCCGACTGCATCACTGATTTATAAAAGCACTGATTTTTAAGAATATGAGAGACCTATATAGGGATATTAATCCAAAATTTCACTCGGCCACATGCAATTTACCTCTATTAATTTGAATGCATGCATGCATTGCTTCAAGTTAAAAAATGCTGTAGATTTGGCACGCGATTGCAATTCTGTTTGCATCATGATTAATATCTTATGTGTATGCATACACTTCATTGCCCCCCCCCCCCCCGCAGGGCTTTGGCCTTGAGGAGGCATTATAGTGGTCCCCATGTTCATTGATAAGTGGTTACAGAAGGAAAATAATGGAAAATGCAGTGCATACAGTCAGAAGCCAGAAAAATTCTTGCCTTAGTTGAAGTGAGCACGCAAGGTGCTCTCAGGTAGTGATGATGTACCCTAACAATAGGGTTTGCCTGCAATAGTCTCGGGTACTGATGACTAGCAATAGCACTTGTCCGCAAGGTCAAACTCGTCCCCAGGGCTATCTGTGTGGTGCCCTCAACAAATGGCCCTGGTGCACGCTGCAGAAATCTTGCCTCATTTCTAAGTTGTCGCGTGAGGTATGGGTCTGATTTGAAAAAACTGGCAGTCCTACCCTTTCTTGGAGGCAGGGGTGTCCTCTCTCGCCTTACCTATTCATTCTCTGCGCAGAGATCCTAGCACACAAAATACGAAGAACGGAAAACATCAAGGGGATCGAAATCTTTAACACGGAGATTAAGTTAACTCAGTTTGCTAATGATACAACACTTTTGCGCAGATATCCCTTCTGTGCAGAACGCACTTGCCCTGATACAAAACTTTGGAAAGTTATCAGGACTGTGTCTGAATGAAAGAAAAACGAAAGCAGTTTGGCTGGGGAAAGATAAAAATTGCAAAGCTTAACCCCTTTATTTAAACTGGACAAGCGATGCAATCCGAATTCTTGGAACCTACCACACATATGATAAGAAAAAAAACTTGAAACAAAACTTTTCGATCAAAGTACAAAAAATACAAACAGTAGTTGATATGTGGCACAGCAGGAATTTAACTATGTTTGGAAAAGCAGTGATTATAAAAGCACTTGGAATCAGTCCAATTGTGTATTCTATGTTCATGTTGGAAGCACCTAAGTCTGAACTTGAAAAAGTAAGTAAGTTGATTTTTAAATTCTTCTGGAAGAATAAACCGGAAAGAATAAAACGAGAGGTGTTATATCAAAATATTGATAGAGGTGGGGGGTTAAGTTGCCCAATATTTTTCTGATGAATAAAGCACTGAGGTTAAGTTGGATTAGTAGGCTTTTGGATGGTAGGCCATGTAAGTGGAAGACAATAATACCACAACACTTCTTAGACAAACTGAGTGGAATTGAATTTGTACTGAAATGTAATTATTATGAGAAGAGCTTGGACAAACAAATCCCGACATTTTACAGAAATATGTAATTGTATTTTAAAGAACTAAAATGCCTCTATGACAAAGAAAATCTAAAAAATTCGTTCTATTCAACAACAAATTGATTCTTATTGACAAAAGACCGTGTTTTGGAAATCTTGGTTTAATAATAACATTGTTACTGTCCAAGATCTGTTAAAAGACAATGGCGCGATAATGACTTACAATGACTTTACTAATAAATACAAGCACATTAAATCAAGCTTTCTTCAGTTCTTTCAGATGATGATACGCCTGTTTCTTTTAGGTAAAAATAATAGCATTTTTAAGGAGATTTTCCATAATGGTAAACCAGTAGCTTTAGGACTAAATACCAAAATAGATGCATTTAAATTAAAATGCAAGGACTTTTACAGACTATTTATTGCATTCTGTAATATTGCCAAAGACGCAAAATGTATCTATTGTGAACAAGAGGAATTGATAGAACACTGCCTTTTTCAATGCAAATCAGTGCTCGACCTCATTTCCAGTGCATGTAATTGGTTTGAGCAGAAAAAAAAAGCAAGTCTCTGGTTATAAATAACTACTCTTTACTCTTTGGAACAGAACATCAAACAGCTGATAACACGATTCAATTAGAAAATCTCTTTATTATATATCTAAGACATTACGTAATTCATAATTAAGTGTGGGACAGTCTACAAGAAGTCTAAAAGAATTCCAAAATAAATTCAATAACTATTGTAGAACCTTAAAGATTAATAACCCTTTCTCAAATTAAATTCTATCTCGTCCCCAGTCTTAGTCAATCTGTAGTCACATGAGAGAGCATGCGCATGCGATCAGTCAGTTGCAATCGTGTTCTTTGAGTCGGTCTAACGCAAAATTTCCCTCTCTTCGAATAATCCACAACAGCACTAATGTTACTTCTCTTAAAAGCGCTACACTGTCGCGGAGAAACAAATAGAAGACCGCCGGACAACGAGCATCCATTGGTAAGGTATACATTTAGTGTTCCTTCCTTTTTTCAGATTCCAGCCAAAAGAATCGAAATGGCCGGCGAAGAACACGGCGAAGGTCCACCGGACAATGCCACTAGCCTACCGGGCACGACGAATTCTGGTTCAGCCACAATAGTGGCTGATGAGCTCAACACAACCCTGAGCAATATTAATGAAAATATGGGCAGTATGTGCCAGATCTTAAAATTAATCTACAATGAGACATGCTCACCGAGCAGAGATATGAAACGATCAGCCCCAACGGGGAACTCTTCACATGAAAAGCCATGCAAGGCTTCCAGAATAGATGTAGAGTCGACTGGAGAACTTAGCGCTGACGAGGATGACAAAGTCAGCCTTGCCGCTAGTGACAATTTAGAGGAAGATGTCGAGGAGCTAGTCAGTCCAAAAACAACTCCGCAAGCGGAGGCTTCAGATAAAGACACTGACAAATTCCTAGAAGACATTGAGAGTATTCTCAAATCGGGCGAAGCCACCGGCAAAAATATACAGCCTAAACTGGCTGACATAGCAAACAAGCGATGGGGCCACAAGATGGCGCCAGACAAACTGAAAGAGATAATCTCGAAACACCCTACGCCTGCAAACGGCACGGCAATGATTATTCCTCGGGTTAACCCAGGAATTTGGGCACAAATGAAATCCCACAAAAAGCGAACAGATCTTCGCATATCAAACATACAACACTTGTTGCAAAAAGCCACTACTGCCACCCTTTGAGCGGGTGATGAAATGTTTTTTTATTATATACAAATTGTAACTTTTTTAATATAGATATGTAATTTTTAATTGTAAATAACTTGTAAAGCGCTTTTGGTTAGAAATAGAAATAGCGCTATATAAATAAAGTATTATTATTATTATTATTATTATTATTATTATTATTATTATTATTTATTATTATTATTCAGTAACTGCCTTCCCAAAGGTCTTGACAGCCTTCCCAAAGAAGACATTTTCAAATACAAAGAAGACATTAATTCACTTGAGGTGAAACTTTTAACCTTAGAAAACATTGACTTCAACCTCAATCAAACTGGAAAAATTGTAAAACAAATCCTTTCACATGGTGGGAGCCAGGAAACACCAGTTGATTGCAGCAGTAACAATGCCACAAAATAATTCACATTCATAATACAAAGAGATAATAATGACAGTAGACTAAGTCCCTGCTTCGTAAATCCTTCAATTCTTTGTGGTTGACAGTTGAAATTTGTTGAGATAGCTTTACTACGTTTGCTTAATGAATCAAGATAATGGGTTGCGTATTTAGCAGAAACGAAGCATTGAACTTGAGAAAGAAGAAAAAGGTGAGCAAAGTTCAAATGGTTGTGAACTTTTCAGAAATCGTAAAAAAAATTATGCTTTTGCATCAATTTTGCGCGACTGCTTGTTCAAACGGTTTTTACAAACTATTAAACTTTGTGACGTCAGTGCACATGCCATCCAAATTTAAAATTTGTGTGGGATCTGGGACGAAATTTGTGTTGCTAGGAACCTGGTAACTAAAACAAATTTAGATATAACGGTCATGCCTCGTAAAACTTTTAAACACACAAAAATAAAGTTGATTCCACTGAACAAAAACCAACAGCCTGTATTTTGTCTTTACAAAATACATAGTAGTTACCGGCAGCTCCTACCGTAGCGAGGGGTGTTCAGCGCCTGGCTCGTATCTTTTCGCTGGTAAGTTTTTTATTTTTGCCCTGTAAGGAATTTCTTTTTAGAACAAATAGGCTTTTTTAAAAAAAAATGCATGTAACTTAGTTGTGAAGATTTTTAGGTCAATTTAACTTGCCATTTATGTAATCTTATCCTCAGGATTTTAAAGCGCAAATAACAAACTTTAAGTCTATCAAGTCATGTACACTGGACTTTTCCTAATCAGAGATATGTTTTCTAAGATTAGCTTTATTTCAGTTAAGATTGATAACTGTCGGCTCAGGCACGTAGGGCCAGCTGTGGTACCGCAGTTTGAAACATTGTTAGAGAGATTCACCCCGGGTTGGTTTTTCGTTGAAGAGTTTGTTACAGAACGGATACCAAGATTAATGTAACGTCTCCCCGTGCACGCTTTCACCCTACGTTTGTCCTCATAATCATGCATGAACTTTCTAACTGGTCTGTCACTGTGCTCCTGACGAGAATGACAGGCTTCCTGAGTGCAGACATGCATGTTTTTTTCTTTATCAATCTATACCGATAACTATTCTCTTAGTGAGCTCACTAGGCTAATATCACTATTATCTGTACCTTTCATAGGCTTTTTGAAATAATCTTCAAATTATTTAAATCATATTTGTTAACATCCACGTAATTAAGATCAGCATGATAATTCTTATCTGTTTTTGGCGCGAAAATGTTATTTTAGACCTGATAGTGAACAAGAGTACTTGCGTCAACGAAAAGCCACTGTTGCGGTGCATACAAAAACATTGTTTTGAAAGAATCGTCAGGTAGGATATACCAGGAATCGCTCCGAGAAAAAAAGGACATATCACAGCCTCCGTTTTAACAAGTATATAAACGGTTTTCATCATCTGCTTCCTTATGTCTCCTCTGGGAGAATAGGGCCTTTATAAACGGTTTTAGCAAATATATAAAATCACTTTTCATCAAGCCAATATTGCACAAAAAATAAAAAAAATCATCTAAAATCAAATGCCATTCCCCACCAAAAAACAAATTACAAACATACTCTAGCAAACATCAGCAGGCTAATATAAACAAAACCAGAGATATAATGACAGTAGAATCCTTCAGTTTTTATGGTTGAACATACACTAACTTACTTTAAAAACTGAATGTTCCAGTTAAATTAATATTACATTCGGTAGCGATTTTACCTAAGAATAACAAAGACATAAATGTTTCCTTTTCCATAATTACAACCCTCAAAAATAAACACTAACAAGTTTCTATTCTATTCAAATCAGATAAGATCAAGTCAAGATCTCAACAGATATTTGAAAAAGCTCTCTGCAGATGGCCAGTTAGTGGTTATTGACATTAATGCTTCTGATGGCAGTTCACAAGTTTTTATTGTTGTGGAAAATGACAAGGACAATGGGTTTAACTTTTTAACCCTAAATTTCGTCAGACCCTAACCCTAACCTTTGGGGTTTAGGGTTAAAACTTCAGCTGGTTTCATTGTTTTGCGGAACAAAAGGTTTCCTTTGTTTATTGTTTTTAAAAGAAAAGTTAAAAAAAAGCCGCGCCAGCAAAAACCTTGTCTTTTTGCATGTGTAATTTTTCAAAAACGAGCGTATGACCAGTGAAATGGAACAAAGGACAGTGTTTAGCACACGTAAACAAACCTGCATGCACAATTTGTAGCTGTTTTGATTTTTTTTGGCAGCAGCGATTCGAGGACATGCTTGTAAAATGGTTTCTCGCCTTCCGTAGACGCTTAGAAAACCCTGCAGGGAAAGATGTACACGCGGTGCGTTGGAAAACTCAGACTGCTAGCTGACTGGGAGAACGTAAGCTTGCAAAATGCCTTTTTGCATGTGTAATTTTTCAAAAATGAACGAACGACCAGTGAAATGAAACAAAAGACAGTGTTTAGCACACGTTAACAAACCTGCATGCGCAATTTGGAGCTGTTTTGATAATGTTTGATTTAGCCAGAAAGTCCTGTGGCCCTTCTTTCCCGCCGGTCTTTAATTGTAAATTTTAGGAAAGGTGTCATAAGACTTGTTGGATAAATTAAGTTTACTGCACAATGTTATATGAACAAAAACTTGAGATAAAAAGATTTTTCTTTTTTATTTATGTCGTATATCGTGGGGAAGCATTGATAATGAGTAGAACAGCTGCAGTATTATCCCAAACAAATTTCTGCCCATTAAGCATTCCTAACCGCAGTGACTTGTAATGGTATTGTAATATCCAATGTAATATCAGGTTGCGCAGCGCATAAACATCCTTGCAGTGCCACGTGTTTACAGATGTAATCAGTACAGTTGTTGTTTATTAAAGCACTTATGCCGAGAAAGACTGCTACATGTATAAGAAACATGGTGTTAGTGATTGCGCAGGGATGAGTCTGAAATTTGTTCCATGGCCAATTTGAAGCTATACAATTCACCTTGCTATCACTCCACCACAACCTTCAACACTTTAATCTTTCTGCTTTCTTACCACCACTGTGATTCCAGTCACTCAAAAAACAAAATCATCTACACAGAAACCATCCAAATCTAACTCTAAACCAAGCATATCAAGAAATCACGCTGCACAAAACTCAAGGATGTAAGCTTCAAGTGATAATTCAAATCAAGTAATTTCATTTATTTTTTTTCTAAAGCATCTATCCGGTCCAGAATCCGGAATCCTTGAATTTGATTGGCTGTTGACGCAGCGTTCAGCCGGTCCAGTTTTTTCTATCCGGACCGGTTTTACTTTGCTGAGCGATGCCATTTAAGTGCCAAATTGGAAACAAAAAATTGCACAAAAAACATTAGAGGGTGAACAAAAAAGTTTTGTATTATACACGCAAGATATAGAAATTGATTCAGACGAAAGTGGACATGATGAAAGTGAATTTTATTACCCAGACGAGAAGGAAAACAACGAAATTCTACAAACAAAACGAAAGCGGGGAAGACAAGCACTTAAGCAAAATTCAAGAGTTTATCTACTCTCTTCGCCCCGACAACACTAACAAGATAACAACCTATGATTTAAATGTCTGGTGAAGATACTGCTACTCCTCAAGGTGAACTGAACATTCTGCTTTGCAGAGTTTTTATGGATGTACATAAAAAAGATGGCGAAGTGTGCAAACCTGTAACAATTACATCATTCCAGAGGAGTATCTAGCGCTATTTAAACGACAGAAATTCAAACACAAATATCTTGAAAGACCAACAGTTTGCAAAGTCCTGAGAGGTTCTTTCAGCCCGCAAAAGAGACCTGGTCTTCAACAACGCCAAAGGAAATCGCCCGCAAGCTGCCAACATTTACACTGACACTGACGTTTTTCATTAACCGCTTGTTTTTTCTTTGCTTTATTGCCAATCACCTCCTTAGTATTAATGTAATTTAACTTCACTCAGCTCGATAAGCTTTTTAGTTTTTCTGAGTGTTATTACCATATTCTGTTTAAATTATATACCGGTATATATATATATTTTCTTTTTTCTTCTTCAAAGCAATGTATCTAGGTACTTTCTGGTAATAAAGTTGTTGTTGTTGTTGTTGGTCAATTAGTTTCCTTCGTCACTGTGGCTTGGTTGTTCACCAGACAAAGGTGTATGGCAATTTATTTAGGAATTATGATTTTTTCTCTTTTTTAAAGTTGTTAAAGAAGACACGATTCAGTTTGATAAAGTAGATGCAGATTATATCCACAAAGACCTTGTTACCAACCAGCTGTCACTTAAAAGAAACCATAAGTACTACTACCAAGTTCAGTGTCAGCTGGGTCTCTCTTGTCTAGAGTGACATGTTAATTTGTGTGCAATGGTGGTTGGCAATCAGACAAAGCTAAGGATGGTTTTGTTCAGGATAACTGGGAAGCATTCTTTTCAGTCTCTAAAAGGTTGGTACCTGTATCTTTAAGTATTTTTCCATTCATTACAGTATTTTCTTTCTTTCAATTATTGGGTTATAGTTTGGCTATCACTAAACAAGTCGCCTATTTTTTTTCTCGTTTGCATTGTTGTGTTTGACGAAGGAAAACACTCAATAAATGTGTAATAGCACTGTCAAACATATCTTCTTAAAAAAAGACAACATGAGCCCCTTCTAGTCGGTATTTGTATAAACCCTGCTAAGTTTGCAAACATCTTAACAGATCAGGTTTTACAGCTGTAGTTTGTGGGCTACTTTTTTTTTCGCTTTGAAGCGGTGAGCTCGACAATTTTCCTATTTTTACTTGTCGCTATTGCTAAAAATAGACCAGTCACGGTCCAATCGAAAAAATCATAAAAAAATTATTTTGCAATGTTTGCAAAAACTAAGGTGATTTCATTTACTTTTGAATTAAGATAGACTCCTGGGCAAAACTGTCTGGCAAAACTGACCTCTATTGCAAAATTAAGGAGACTATTCATTCAAGAACTACAACGTAAGCAGTGAGATGTTGTTGCTTTTTTAATTGAAGCCAAGCACTGGGATACGGGCTAAGGATGGTACAGTCATCACCACAGAGAAAGAAGTGCTTGAAAGGTGGAAAGAACATTTCTACGAAGTCTTAATGTGGCTTGCAAAGAAACTGGCGTGAGTTACAATATTTTGTTCAGTGTGCGTGACTTCTTTTGCGGAAACACAGGAAGTCATTGGTTTTTTTAACCCTTGTGTCAAGTGCGTGGGTTTGTTTTGTATGCTGTCAAGCAAGGGAATGCAAGAATAGAATGCAAGAAATCCTACCCTGTAAGGTTAGAGATAACGATTACAGAAAGAGAAAATGCGATACTTAAAAAACATGTGCAAGCAGTGGAAATGTGTTTTTACAGGGGATGAAAGGTCCTGACCACAGATCACACGTACAAACTTGTGTGCAATCGAAAGAAACCCAAAGATAAGATGTGTATCGAGGTAAAAGGATAGTTAATGTTAAGGCAACACAGAATGAAAGGATTTCCCAGCTTTTGGCACCTCTGATTGACAATGGTACTACTTGGGAAACAACATGGTACGTTAATATCATACTTCTCGTTGCTTAAATGTAATTTCCTAGGGAGGCCAATACCTTGCTGAACTTGACTCACCTTCGCAAACTGAAGCATTTATTGACAGTGGACTCGACTACCAACTACGTTGAATGCCGGCCACCCCACAGAAAGTGGTGGCCGAGCACAAAGTGGAAAGAAAGTTTCATTTGCAAGATGGTACATATGCCAGTGCAAAAGAAAGAAACTAACAAAGAAACAGGAAGCTGCCAAAGCTGAAGCACAAAAGAAAAAACAGTTCCAAAAGCAGCCTCACCCAATGAACACAGAGACTAACCAACTTGATCTCCTGTCAAAAAATAGGGACAAAAAGACTGACTGTGGAAGCAAGTGTGAAGTTGAATTGTGGTGGAATCACAACCACAGCGTTAACAGCTTCCACCTACAAAGTTTCTGCCCAATACTGCCTTCCACTAAAGCTGCATTTGAAGGCTATTTTGAGAACGGTATGTCTGCCTCTGAAGCATTCCACCACCATGAGACAAAACTCATGCAAGACTCAATTTCCATCATGCTCTTGGCAGATCGAAAGTACTGCCCATCACTGACTGATGTGAACTACATGTATGGAAAATGACAACTAGACAGAAAGGGGGCCCCAAATGGTCAGAGCATGTTTAACACTCTTGCAAAAACTATAGAAGATTACAATAATAAGAATGCTACCAAAGGAGGAAAATGTTTTCTGCAGACCTTCGAACAATCTGAAAACTCTGAACAGCCTTTGATTGTTGCCATATGCACACCCCTCATGAGCAGAGTGCACCAACTTAGACAAGCAGGAGAAATGGCCTTCCTTGATGCTTCAGGAAGCCTTGACAGATTCAACAACCCTGTCTATTTCATGTGTACCCATCACCCTGTTGGTGCACTTCCTCTGGGTGTGTGGATCACATCTGGGCAATCACAATATGTCACAAATCAGTGTTTAGAAAATCTACAAAATGTTTTGCCACCCCATGCCCTTGGTGGTAGAGGGCCCAAAACAGGTCCACAGATATTTATGACCGACGATGACTCTGGACAAAGAGGAGCTCTATCAGACACTTTGAAAGACTCTCTACTACTACTTTGTACTTTTCACTTCCTACAAGCTGTCTGGCGTTGGCTTTTTAACTCCAACAACAATATTAGCAAAGAAGATCGCCAACATCTAATGGGACATTTTCAGAAGCTTGTTTTCGCAGCCTCACAAAAAGAATTTAAATCAGCAGCAAAAGCTGCATTAACTGACAAGCTTACTTTAAAGTATTCCAATTATCAGGAATACCTGAAAAAAGAGGCAGGAGGAATGGGCTCTCTGTCATAGACAGAAACTAATAACCAGAGGAAATAACAATGACAACTATACTGAATCAATGATAAACATATTTAAGAGTGTGATTTTGCACAGAATGAGAGCATACAACCTGATTGAACTATTTAAATTTATCACAGAAGACCTTGAAATGTACTTTCAAAGAACATTACTTGCCCTTGCCTTCGGCAAAACTCAAAATCTTCATCTGGCTCCAAGGTTTTTTGGTGCTACAGGTTGAACAGTCCAACTCAGTGCTATCAAACAAAGCAGTCATGACTCTTTGAAATTTATTGTACCAAGTAGAACCAATTCAGAGCTCAACTATGAAGTGGACTGTAGAACTGGAATGTGTTCTTGTCCGTTGGGGAGCAATGGCAACCCCTGTGCACATCAAGCTGCAGTGGCGCTAAAATATGGTATCGCTGGAATTAACTTCATCCCTCAGAGACCAGAGGAAAGGTTCAGTCTTGCAAAACTTGCTATTGGAGATCACAGAGAGCTACAGTTACAAAAATTTGTTCATCTCCATCAAAATCAACATGCTGTTTCTGACATGAACAGTAACGACTATGTTATCCCCATGGATGTAGATTCTGCTATCCCTCCAACCAAAGATGACATTTCCAGCAGCCAATCATCTGACAAAGAGTCTGGGGTAGAAGCTGATATTAAAATAGACGACATACTGAGACTTCACAGACAGATGCAAGATGACATTGAACTGAAGCTCAAAACAACTGATAAGAATTTTCGGACTTGCTATATGAAATACTTAGAAGTTTACAGAAAGATAATATCAAAGGCAAGAGGTCATGCACCTGTTGCTGCACTTGCAACAGCATTTGTAAACTTTGGTAAAGATCAACATGGACTTAAACTGCCCATTCTTCACAACAGTAGGGCCAGAATCAGGGTACAGCCAACTTCAATATCAAGACGAAAGTCCAAGATAAAAACATCAGCGCCACAACCAAGTGGTCGAAAGCTATCTTTGAAAGGAATAAAGGAAAAGGCAACTAATGGAAAACATCAGCTGACCTTAAGGAAGACTACATCAAACAGAAAACGCCAGCGTAATCTGGCCAGAAATGTGAAATTGAACCTTCCAAATGCTGGACACACTCGTTAGTGGCTGTCAAATTAATGAACCTGAATGTGTCAAATTCATGTTTGTACATTTATACTTACAAAATGGCTTTTTAGGAACCTGACATGTAAACAACTTAAGCTCTTGTAACATTCCACTCATCAGTCTGCTAGTCAGTAAGTTAGTTGTTGCAGTATTGCTATGTAACAGTCCCTGTAAAGGAAGAAAGAAAAACAATTTAAGCTCCTCCCTAATAAAGCAGAATTTCTTTTTAAACTAATTGGAAATCCAAATTCATCCCATGCCTGAAGAAAAACCATTCATTATCTCCACAGTTTTTGCAGTTTCTGGTGAAAACTATATAATCTCTTCAGACAAATTTTTTTGCTGTTCAAGGATTTATTACTTCAATAGTTAATTAGAACAGAGTTTTATAAATCTGCGAGCCAGCGAGCCATGCGAGCCAGCGAGCCATGCGAGCCTGGTGCGAGTCATGCGAGTCATGCGAGCCATGCGAGCCATGTGAGCCATGCGAGCCATGCGAGTCAAGCGAGCCACAGTATAAATGTGAAGAATTTTTATTTCTTACATTTACATTTTTCAAGTAAAAAGACATGAAAAAAGGATCGGAATCGGACTGATCACAGTCCTTGATTTTCCGTGCCGCTATCTTGCCTCCTAAATGCGAGAGAAAACTGGGGAGAGTGCAAAATTACCGAGAGTAGGGGTGCAGGTAATTAGCGTGGAGGTGGAGGTGGAGGAGCTATCTTACTCGCCACTCTATAGCTAGTGGCGAGTTTTGAAGAAACACTCGTCTGAAGAAAGAGGCAACCACATGCGACAGTCAGCGTACTGTCAGAGGTCTGGTAAATTTGATTCACTAAAGAGCAAACCTGTTAAAATTACGCGATTTACTTACCATTCTTGTCGCAAATACACGAAGTTCGAACTGAATTGCGCTGTTCTCTTTTTTTCTTGAATGATTTTTCACGTGAATAGCAATGAGTGACAGCTGTCATAGGATACCCATTCGAGTAGCGGAGCGGTACCGGTGGAGTTGTAAGTTTCATTCTCATGTTAAATGTTATTAAATTTTATCGAAATTGTTTTCAATATTTTTGGCGGATATCAAGCGATTTTAATAGAAAAAAAAATAAGAAAGAAATAACAACAAAGAAAAAATGAAAAAGGAAAGCATCGCCCAATTGAGCCATCACGAGGAACACTGTAGAGTATTTCATACTTCGGCCGCCAGCAACAGGGAAAGAGAGAGGACCCTGGGAGCGAGCGAGGTACCGTGGTACCGTTTATTCGTACCCAGCATCAACTCTGTTTACAAGATGGCGGCTTAAAGCGAAAGTCGCAGGTAAAACTCCACTGAGGTGCAGGACTTTTGCTGGTGGAATAAGCGACGACCTTCCCGACCAATTGAAGAAAGAGGGAATCGCTCACAAATGGCGTACAGACATGGCTCGCATGGCTCGCTTGGCTCGCATGACTCGCACTGTGGCTCGCGTGGCTCGCTGGCTCGCAGATTTGGTAGACCCATTAGAACATCCAGCTACATGTAAGTTGCCCAACAATATGTTTTAAAAGGATGTCTTATTTCACTTCATTTTATGGTTATATATGTATGAGCTTATATTTATATATTTATACCATGCCATAGAAAATACAGCCAATCAGAATACAGGAAAGCCGTTGTATATTCATTGAAATAAATGTCACATTTTTAAACCAATAGCATTTCTTTTTAAAAATTCCTTACCTTAGCCGTGATTTAATCGCTTACTTCAAAGTGGTCCCAAAATATCTCTCGCTCTGGTTGTCAACATGTTTTGGGACCACTTTTTCGTTGCTGGATCTTGTTCGATTTTGTAGACCTACAGCCACATGGATTGCTCTGGCCACATGTTTTTCCTCGCCTTTCATCAGTGCGATGTTTCTTTCTCGATGAAATGTGGATCTCGTGCGGATCTCGGCAAGTAAATTTGATCTCGACGTACAGAGTCGAAAGCGCCGCCATTTTGAGTAAGCGAGAAGGAAGCACAACATTTGGTCAAATAAAAAAATGATGCTGCTCTTGTACAGTTTGTAGACCTGCACAAAGACCTTCTAGAATCTGACAAGGAATGGCCTTCAATGAGAGCGTCGCATAGCTACTAGGCAGATGCAGCTGCTTACACAAAGAACATGTCAGGGACAGCATTTGTGAGAAAAGGTAATTTTGAAACCCTTTTTGCATATCATTTTATAATCCATTTGCATTGCGTGGTTTATCATTGTTTGGCCTTTTTTACTGTTTATTACTTTTACTTGCAGAACATCTGTTGGTTTTCCAGGGAGACTGTCATAGAAGTCACTACTAATATAGAGAGTCAAGAACAAAGGAGGGTGCAAATTGATGTCTTTGGGTTTCCAGAGCATTGGCGTGCAGCTGTGACAGATAATCTTGAGACATTTTACGGTATCGCCCATAGAGACCTTGGAAATGTTTTCACTCTGAAGCAGTTCAAAGAGTATTGGCCAAAGTGAGTGAGGCAAATCTTAAAACTCCTGCATTGTAAATAATTTAGCTTGTTTGACATCCGCTATATGTGATCCATCTCAAACTCTTAGGTTTATGTCTGTCTCTTTACGGATAACAATATTGTCAACCCTGTAACATTAAATTACATTCAACTGAAAACAAAGTCGGCATGTGTTAAGGACAGTCACTTTTCTACAGAATGACGAAATCCTCTCTTGTAATCCTGGCTCTAGATAATAATAATAAAAATAATAATAATAATAATAATTATAAAAACAATATATAATTATAATAAAACCTTCCCAAACTCCTTTGCAACTGAAAAATCGTCAATGCCAAATAACTTGGTCAGTTTGAAATCAGCAGGAGTAGTACATCGTATAGAAATAACTTTCACCATAAACTACTTCTTGTATAAGTCATAGGACGATGACGTCATTAGTCACGTGACATTGCCCTGAAGTTCGTTTTTGCTCACTGTGACAAAGATATTTTGTTACTGAAAAAGCAGTCATTGCAGTTTGAAGCACATTGGTGTGAGGCATTTCAGACTGCCCGGGTACCGAAAAAAATATAAAAAATTAAGGGGGCTATGTACAATTTTCAAAAAGTGGGAGTCTGGGTACAAGTGCGTATCTGGCGTTGCATTAAATATGAGGAAGCAAAAAATTACATGTTGGTAGATATTTATATGTTAAGTATATTTTTATCACTTTTATTGTTATGACGTCATTGGTCACGTGACCAAAACGGACCGCAGTTTTAAATTCACTTGAAAACTTTACCTGTATCTCTCTCTTAAGATTTTTTTACGCCAAGTTGTAGCTTTTTAAATAGTGTTTTTAAAAATGGCCATTATTACTTTTTCCTTAAAAAGGACGGCAGTATAAAATACAACTGAAAAGTTTGTTGGCTTCCTTCTCAACGACAATTTGCGGTAGGAATAAAAGAAAATTTTGCCAAAGGGAGGCGTGTATGCTCTTTATAATAGCGTTGTCAGTTTTTTCTCATTTCAATTGCTTTTCGCGAGGTTGAATGTAATTTCTTCCAGACGTAAGGAGTGGGCCTGGGGAGAAGTTAAATAGCTGCCCCTCCCCCTCCCCCAGCTGGTGGTCACCCCAGCGGATTCCCCGCGGTCCGTATTGTGGGCTCATGAAGAGCATTTTCAAAATGGTGACTATGCGACAAAATTTTGAGTTATAGAGGACAGTTTTGTCGATGTTTTTCCTTCTTGACGCGATCAAAACGAGTCCCCAAACGTGGGGAAACCTCCTTTATTTGTATTTCGGATTAAGAAGAACATGGAATGAGTAGAAACGTGCGACAACAGAAACTAACAGGGACCTGAGGCTGAGGTGAGCGTTTCTCATTGAACAATGATTTTTTTAGACTGGTTAAAGCTTATGTCTTCGACGTTTATCATGATTATCAACTTAGCTTACTGGAATTAAAGCCTGGCTAGGCGTAAAAAAATAGATGGAGAGAACAAGGCGATAGTATTAAATGGCAGTCATTTCGTCGAGGCATACAACTTTTTTTTACATGTATGTTCGTGCGTTATCTGAATTTTAAGCTACTGTTTTTACAAATTAATAAGACTCGCATCCTTTCATTATTTATACATGAGGAAATGTTCCTGAAAATATTGACCAAGTGGCCATTTTAGACCGCAAAGAAAAATTACGTCAGGAAGATTTTATGTGATACCCTTGAAATTGGAAGAAAAATTTCAGCTCAGTGTGATCTCTTTTTTTAAGTAAGACTAGAGACTACTTGCAGTCAACCTGGTAGCTAATCTAGAATTTAATTAAACAGTACTACTCGCGTTTTGGAATGCCTTTTTGGGTATGTTTAATAAATGAGACCATTTCTTAACTTAAAATTTGTTCTTCTAGATTTACGTTTCCTTTGCATTTTGTGGTTTACAGGTCAGGGACTAATAGAATGCCTAATGTTTTGACAGGACATTCTGGATTACTGGTCAGTGAGTTAAACTATGGAGTTCAGGTAATTGTTGATCTCTTAGTTTTACACATAGTTATGTGACAGTCAATTCTGGCAATTCCCTTCCTTCTCTCTACACACATTCATTGCCTGAGGCATTTAAGATCTGCTTTTTGACCAGACATTTGTCTACTTTACAAAAAATCTGTTTGTTTTTAAGGCCTGTATTTTCAGTTGTTGGATGACCTACAGTAGCATTTTAAAGTAGCAATGTAAAAAATCGCGAGGCCTTAAACTTAAGCAAGCCAGAAAACCCTAATCCCAATATAAAGCTAACTGCAAGCAACATGATGTACCCTTTCAGTTTGGCAACCAAGTGCTTTTAAGGCTAGCCAGAGTACTATATAGGCTAACCGGAATCTTCCATGGCTCGTATGTTTCATGACACATAAGTGCCATACAAGCCAAAATACCTAACTCCAATAAATAGCATAACCTGAAGCCACCTCAGCTAACTTTACTCAGGCTAACTGGAGTACTGCTTAGGCTAACCAGGGAGCTTTTTAGGCCAACCAATGTGCTATTTGTATATAGTGGAATGGCTCTCATGACTTGTTGGCTCGCACTTTGTCAAGACCCAAGTTTTTTTTAACTCATATTAAAATTAGCCAAGCAGTAGCTGTAAATTTCGATTTAAATAAACTTCAGCTTAGTTTTTGTTGGCAACTTGCTCTACAAGAATACCAAACATAGATTTCAGTGATGTAATGCTTTGAAATGAACAGATTACAAAATTCAGTTTTAGGGTCCAAGTTTATTAAAATAATATGACATTTTTCTGCAATAATTAATGAAAGGAAGGGTGCAAAGAAAATTGATTTCTTCCTTGCCTGACCTAGGTAGACTGGGCAAGGTGAAACCATTATAAGCTTACCCGAAGCTACATGTTTCTTTCGAAACAACTACAACACAAAATGAAAATCCATAAATGTCATTTGGCTATCTACAGTAGCAAGTGGAAAAAAATATTGGATCCACTGGCCCAACATAAAAGCAGCTAGTTTTCACACACTGAAAAGGGCCATTTAATTTTAACATACAGTCTGCATGCTGGAAAATAGCAATTACAGCAAAATAATAGTTTTTTGTTTGTTTTGTTTCTATTTACAGGTTACTTGGAAGATGTTGTAAATAAGCTAGGGACTAGGGCCGATTTTGACCTGCGAGGTCTGAGTCGAGTCTCGTGATTGACAGTTAAAAAACGTGCTCAAGGAAGGAATCAAAGAGAACGGAAAGGAGTCTAGAGTGAACATTGGTCTATCTCTGTAGTACTGAATATCTATCGAATCACGGAATTATCTCTTAGGATACTATTGTCATTTCTCGGAATCTATCAAGGAGTCGAAATAAAGAGTATGGATCGATACAACATTCTGGTGCTGAGACCCGGGAGAAGAACCGGGACAGGAAAGGAACTGTGAAAACAAGCTTCGAACAATGTCGGAACTGAAGAAGAAATTGAAGAAGAAGGTAAAGGTTCGTGAAAGTCACCGCGTGTTCGTCAGGAAAACCATTCACGAAGCAAAAGATCAAATAGACAAGCCGGAAGAGCCTAATGCTCTGAAGAAGTTCAAATCCCTGCGTTGTACGTTACAGGATAAATTGTCGGAGCTAAAGACATTGGATAACAAAATTGTCGATTTGGTAGACGACTCGAAGATCGAAGAAACCGTGAGTGAAAGTTGTGACTTCCAAAGTGCAATTCAAGCCTGTATAGTCGACCTAGAAACAGCTATTGATGCGAAAACAAACGAGGGAAAAAGTCAGGAAGGGCAAGGAGCGATTTTGGATTCGCAATCGTCTAATAATTCAAGCCTTCAAACGTCAGGGACACATTCAAGCGGGTCAACAAACATTGCGACTCATGCAAAGCTGCCTAAACTTGAGTTGAAGAAATTTTCCGGCAATCCTATCTATTGGCATCCCTTCTGGGAATCGTTTGAATCGGCCATTGACAAAAACACCAGCTTGAATGATGTGGACAAGTTTCAGTATCTGAAATCACTCCTAGAAGGTCCCGCAGCTCAAACAATTTCTGGATTAACGCTGACAAGCTCGAATTACAGCCATGCGGTTGAGTTGTTGAACAAGCGCTTCGGAAGCAAACAAGTCATCATTTCGAAGCATATCGAATTGTTGATGCAACTTTCAAGGGTAAACGATGGAAACGATCTAAAGCAATTGCGGCAACTTTTGGACAGAACAGAGGCAGCAGTTAGAAGCCTTCAAGGAATCCGCGTTCCAACCGAAACATATGGAACATTCTTGACGCCTGTAATTATGGGAAAGATTCCGCAAGAATTACGTCTTATCCTGAGTCGAGAGGCATCCGATGAATGGGACCTTGATACTATCATGAAGTCGTTCACAGAAGAATTACGAATTCGCGAGAGGTGTGCTTTGGGACCGGTGACCGAGCAAGAAAGGTCAAAGGAAAAACATGGGTTTGGACTTGGATTTCGTCCTGGTCAAAACAGAAGACTCCCCACATCGTCAACTCTATTTTCAAGCAACGAAGGACCGCCGCTAAACAAGGATACGTGGTGTACTTTCTGTAATGGACCACATCCTTCAACCAGATGTGCTGTTGTAACCGACCCCGAAGCAAGAAAGAAAATTCTCCGTCGAAAAGGGAAATGTTTTGGTTGTCTGAGGAGTGGTCATTTGAGTCGTGATTGTCAGGCTCGATGTTACTGTTGTGGCGGGAAACATCATTTAGCATTGTGCAACGTCCAAGAATATCCAGGTCAACCTTCTCCAGCCGGACAAGCGAGAGGCAACAATCAGGAACAAACTGTGACTACAAATTTGTATTTCACTCAAGATGTTAAGAACAACTGTGTTTTGTTGCAAACGGCTAGAGCGATTGTCAAAAATCCTAATGGAGAAAGTTCCTGTAATGTGAAAATCCTGCTCGATTCTTGTTCTCAGAAGTCTTACATAAACACGCGATTAAGGAGCAAATTAGGCCTATCGCCGATTGCAACTGAAACAGTCCTAATTAAAACGTTTGGAAATAGTGAAGCATCATTGAAGAAATGTGACGTTGTTCAGTTTGCATTGGAATGTCAAGACAATTTGACAGTGTTTGTTAATGCCTATGAAGTTGATTTGATTTGTGGCCCTATTGCAAACCAAACGATTGAAGTTGCACAGCAGTGTTACCCACATCTGCAAGGTTTACCTCTAGCTGATTATTCACAAGGGGATGAGGAACTTGAAGTGGACATATTAATTGGAGCAGATTATTACTGGTCAGTCGTTCAAAACCATGTGGTACGGGGGGAGATTCATGACCCTGTTGCAATTCGCACAAGATTGGGGTATGTGTTGAGTGGTTCTGTAAATGTCGCAAATTCATGCCAAAGTCCCTCAAGTGTTAACATGTCACATGTAATGAAGACGGAGTGTAGGGTGGTCGAGGAAGATTTTGTCTCAAAGAATGATTCCCTCAAAAATGAACTGAGCAAGTTCTGGGACTATGACACTCTTGGAGTTAAAGAAGAAGAAGAATTTCTTGGAGATTATCTGACCAAGGTGAAGTTTAACGGGGTCCGCTATGAAGTGTCTCTCCCATTTAAGGAAGAACATCCTGTTATTCCAGATAACTACTTGTTGGCACAAAACCGTCTCGCATCTTCCTTGAAGAGATTGAAAGCTAAGCCAGACATCTTACAGCAGTATGACAATGTAATCAAGGAACAATTGAGCTCAGGTGTAGTTGAAATGATTGACAAGAGACATGAAGAACAATGCCTTCCTGAAACTGTTCATTACATTCCTCACAAAGAAGTGGTGAAAGAAGATAGAACCACAACCAAACTGCGAGTAGTCTATGATGCTAGTGCAAAGTCTCGAACCGAAACAAGTTTGAATGATTGTCTCCTGCCAGGCCCTGCCTTAACTCCATTGATTTTTGATATCTTGGTGAGATTCCGTTTACACAAAGTAGCTCTGATCGGAGATTTGGAGAAGGCTTTCCTGAACATTGAAATTAATCCTGTGGAGAGAGATTTGTTGAGGTTCTTGTGGATAGATGACATCAACTCTTCAAATCCGGAAGTGATCACACTGAGATTCACACGGCTTGTGTTCGGCCTTGTATGCTCTCCATTCATTCTGAATGTGACACTAAGGAATCACTTATCAAAGTATGAGAACATTGATCCAAGTTTTGTAGACACTGTTGTCAGAGCCTTGTATGTTGATGATTTTGCGTCTGGGAAGGACACGGTAAAGGACAGCTTTGAACTTTACCGGAAATTGAAGTTGCGCTTCGGAGAAGGAGGCTTTAACATGAGGAAGTGGGCATCAAACAGTCAAGAGTTAACGGAGCTGATCAAGAAAGAGGAAGCAACAATATCAGCAACGCCTAAACCATTTCCTGAAGTAACTCTTGTATCAAAGTCTAATGTGGTTGAAGATGGTTCTTCAAACAATACTGTGAATGAAGAAACCCTGATCAAGGTGATGGGTGTTCCGTGGGATCGAATAGAAGACAACCTCAAGTTTGATCTTACTGCCTTTTCTGGACAAGCCTTGGAAGGAACTCTAACAAAACGGAAACTGTTGAGCACTACTGCTCAATTCTATGACCCACTAGGCCTGTTGTCACCAGTTTTTTTGCCACTGAAGTGCATGTTTCAAGAGATTTGCCGGTTAAAGATTGATTGGGACGAAGCCCTGTCAGAAGATCTCACATCACGTTGGAAGGAATTATTTGAAGACATGGAGAGAGTCTCGAGTATTGCAGTTCCCCGTTGTATTCTGGATGAAGTAGAAGTGGGAGACATTAAATCTATCCAACTCCATGGATTTGCAGATGCCAGCAAATACGCATTTGGAGCAAATGTTTACATCAAGGTGACAACCTCTAATGTCTGCTCTTCACATCTGCTAGCATCGAAGACCCGAGTTGCCCCCTTAAATGGAGAAACAATTCCTCGACTGGAGTTGATGGCTGCGTTAACGTTAGCAAATCTGATGACAGTTGTGTATGAGGCACTGGTCCACACTGTGAAGGTAGATGCAGTGTTTAATTGGACAGACTCTCAAATTGTGTGGTGGTGGATCAATGGAGAGTCTAAGCAGTTTAAGCAGTTTGTGCAAAATCGTGTTCACAAGATCCGAAGTCTTTGGAAGAAGGAACATTGGAGATACTGCCCATCTGAGCTTAATCCAGCTGACATAGCATCACAAGGAGCTAAGAGTTCCATCATCGCATCCAGCGAACTTTGGTGGAAGGGAGCACCATTTCTAAAGGAGGAAGAGTTTGACTGGCCAAGCTTACCCAACTGTCCAGCAAGTGGAACAGCAGTCCCAGAAGAAGCTCTAAGTGAATTAAAGAAAGAAAGTTCATCTGAAATCTCAAGAGTTATGACAGTATCAGTGCAAAGTTCTCAGAGCATCTCAGAAGTTATTCAACCAGAAAGATTTAGCAGTCTCAGCAAACTTCTCAGAGTGACCGCTCTTGTGCTGAAATTCCTCCAAAGACTCAGAAAGAAGACAGAAACACATGATATCAGCATGGAGGACATGAATGCAGCTAAGCATCTCTGGTACAAAGAGGTCCAAACTAAACTTGAAGAAAGGGAGAAGTCTAGCTCTACATGGGAACAATTAGCAGTCTTCAAGGATGAACAAGGAGTTCTACGGTGCAAGGGAAGGATCCAGAATTCTTCATTACCGTATTCAGCTAAATTTCCCATCCTGTTACCAAGGAAACAGCACTTCACAAAGTTGGTGATAATGCAAGCTCATGGGAACGTGAAACACAATGGTGTTAGAGAAACTCTTACTGAAATCCGAGCCCAATTCTGGATTATCAAAGGTCGTCAAGCGGTCAAGGATGTACTCTCGAAGTGTGTCACATGCAAGAAGATCCTAGGAAGAGCCTACAGTACTCCACCCGCTCCACCTCTACCTTCATTTCGAGTTTCAGATGATCTGGCATTTTCCAAAGTTGGAGTGGACTTTGCTGGTCCCCTGTATGTAAAGAATATCTACGAGTCCAAAGGAGAGATGTTCAAATGTTACATTGCTCTTTTCACGTGTGCCAGTACAAGAGCTATTCACGTTGAACTTGTTCCAGACCTCACCGCTTCCTCGTTCTTAAGAGTGCTTAAGCGATTCTTCTTTAGAAGAGGATTACCAAACTTGTTCATTTCAGACAATGGGAAAACCTTCAAGGATGGAAAAGTGAAGAAGTTTGTTTTTAATCTGAACATTGACTGGAAATTCAATGTGCCCACAGCCAGTTGGTGGGGAGGTTTCTTTGAAATCTGCGTCAAACTAGTAAAGCGGTGTCTCAAGAAAGTGCTTGGAAACGCAAAGTTGAGTTATGAAGAACTGGAAACAGTCTTGATTGAAACTGAAGGAGTTTTAAATTCCAGGCCCTTAACCTATGTCTACGATGAGTTATCAGAAGGTCCTCTCACTCCTTCTCATCTTGTGATTGGCCGTCGACTGTTAGACCAGTCCCCTGTTGTCACTGCACCTATGAACACGTTGGCCAGGCGAGAAAGATATTTGAACAATCTCCTCGCCCACTTCAGAAACCGATGGAAGGAAGAATATCTGACTGGGATCCGTGAGTACCAGAAACTTAAGGGAGGAGAGCCGAGAAGAGCCATTCAAGTAGGAGACATTGTTCACATCTATGCAGACAAGAAACCTAGACAGCAGTGGAGACTGGGGAAAGTAGAGAAACTATTACGGGGACGAGACAACGTCGCGCGCACAGCAGAAGTGGTGACAGTGGACAATTCTCTCAGCAAGACTCTTCTGAAACGTCCGATTCAGAAGCTCTACCCTCTTGAAGTTAATGAACTTGACGAAGTCACAGCTAATGCGGAAGCTGTACAGCCAAACAGCGGATGGAACATTCAGATGGTCAGGGATGAAGACATCCCAACAGTTACTGTTGCATGAACTGTCTGAACCAATTTGAACACTGAACTGAATTTAAGAGTCATAGTTAAAGTTTGTCTCGCCTTATAATGGACTCCGTCAATCAGGGGGGAGTGTGTTGTAAATAAGCTAGGGACTAGGGCCGATTTTGACCTGCGAGGTCTGAGTCGAGTCTCGTGATTGACAGTTAAAAAACGTGCTCAAGGAAGGAATCAAAGAGAACGGAAAGGAGTCTAGAGTGAACATTGGTCTATCTCTGTAGTACGGAATATCTATCGAATCACGGAATTATCTCTTAGGATACTATTGTCATTTCTCGGAATCTATCAAGGAGTCGAAATAAAGAGTATGGATCGATACATCAGAAGACTTTGCAAGGACATTCCTGTTAGTCAAAATGAACTCAAAAATACACGTGTCAATGTAATAAAATTATCACATGATTGATTCCCACATGTTGCCAGTTTAAACCTGAATATACTTAAGTGACATTGATGGCTTTTTGAGTCTAATGCTTGCGTGCGCTTTGCGCATGCGCATTAGACTCTTTGTAGTATAAAAAGCTGTTAGCAATCCCAAGGGAATGGTTCGGGGTCGATAATCGTTCGGTTTAATTGTTCTTAAACAATAGCCCGCCTCATTGCCGGGCTTGGTGTAGTGATCGCAATCCAATCAGGAAGCAAGGATGATGGTAACCAAGCAACGATCAAACGGAACTCCAGCACGACACGCACTTGAAAAGAAAGGCAAATTTGTGCATGGCGCGGGATTGTTGGTGAATTTTGAGGTTAGTGAGTTTGTGAACGATACTCTTCTAGCATTTGGTGGGTGACCATCACAGCTTTCAAAACGTAGTGCTCACGGCTGTTATTTTTATTTTCAAAATGAGTCTCATTCGATTCGTAAGGGGTGTCATGATATATGTTACGTCACTCGTAATCACGTGGTCTTTCAATAAACATGGCATGGTGTCAGAAGTGGTAGATTCAAACACAGTTTGAACTTCAAAAACCTAGCTCAAAATGAGTGTATTCAAGCCGCCCTCAACGCTAAGTCTAGAGGGAAATGTTGCAGAAAACTGGCGTAAGTGGAAACAGCGATTTCAACTGTACATGGAAGCTTCAGGATCAATAAAGAAACCCGAGAAGCAACGAGTCGCCATATTTCTTCATCTCGTGGGAGAAGAAGCACTTGAGATTTACAACACATTTTCATTATCGACCGCGGAGCAAAAGCTCGACGTCCTATTCCAGAAATTTGAGGACTATTGTAATCCGAGGCGGAATATCACATTTGAACGGCACAAATTCTTCACCTGTGTTCAGGAACCGACCAAAGGCATCGACCAGTATGTAACCGAGCTGCGCACCAAAGCAAGCACGTGCGAATTTGGCGTACTGTGTGAAAGCTTAATTCGAGATAGAATCGTTTGTGGAATACTTTGCGACACTATGAGAGAAAAGTTATTGCAAGAAAACGATTTAAGTCTTCAGAAAGCCATTGATATGTGCAGAGCGTCGGAGTTTTCCAAACGCCAAACGAAATCGATAACCGAAGAATCTAAAAGTGTAGATTATGTAGATAAGAAAGCTACACCGAGTGGTAAATTCCCGCCAAAGGACAGAAAGGATAAAAATGACCAGTCGAAGACAAAAAATGGAATCCAAAAGGCATGCAAGCGATGTGGAACACTTCATGCACCGAGAAAATGTCCAGCTTATGGAAAAATCTGTCTCAAATGCAAGAATCGAAACCACTTCGCATCTCAGTGTCTCACGAAGAATGTTTATTTAGTGGAAAGCGATCAAGCCGCTCAACCTATTGTCGAAGACGTGGAGTTAGAAGAATTATTCATCGGTCAAGTCCAGAAAGATGACCATGGGCAAGAATGGAAAGCATCTCTTCAAGTGAACAACAACATGGTAGAGTTTAAATTGGATACTGGAGCACAAGCAAATGTAATTCCATCGGATGTATTCAACTCGCTCAAAGGAACACCGCAGCTGAAGACAACTAAAGCAAAACTCACTGGCTTCAGTGGATCTGTAATACCTGTGCTAGGAGTGGCCAGAATGATTTGTAAGTATAAAGACAAACAGATTGATTCTGATTTCTTTGTTGTTGAAGCTGAAGGTCAACCCCCCTACTCGGATTAAGAGCATGTCAGGAACTGAGCTTAATTAAGTTTGTCAGAACTGTTGACACAGCTGATGTCAATACTAAGAGTTCTATCCTTGATGAATTTAATGACCTATTTGAAGGCCTTGGAGAGCTTGAAGGGGAACACCATATTGAAATTAATCCAGAAGTTAAGCCTGTCATTCACCCCCCTAGAAAGGTTCCATTCACCATTCTACCCAAGCTAAAGCACGAATTAGAACGAATGGAACAGTTGGGTGCCATAGAGAAAGTTGATCAGCCAACAGAATGGGTTAACTCCATTGTGATAGTGGAAAAGCCAGATGGAAATCTGAGAATATGTCTTGATCCAAAAGATTTGAACCGAGCAGTGAAGAGAGAACATTTCCAACTCCCAACAGCCACTGAGATAACTAGCAAGTTAACTGGTGCAAAAGTATTCAGCAAATTAGATGCCAAAGATGGCTTCTGGCATGTTAAGCTAGACCACCCTAGTTCCCTTCTCACAACCTTTAACACACCATTTGGACGTTTCAAGTTTAATCGCTTACCATTTGGCCTGAATTCCTCGAATGAAGTATTTCAGAAAAAAATGCAGTTTGCCTTTGAAGGAATTGAAGGAGCAGAAGTTATCTATGATGATGTTCTTGTATGGGGCAAAGATGAAGAGTGCCACGACAAAGCACTCAGAAATGTGCTTGAGAGAGCCCGCGAGAAAGGTGTTAAGCTGAAGAAACAAAAGTGTGAAATCAAGATTCCCGAGGTTGTGTACATTGGTGACAAGATTACCAAAGATGGAATCAAACCTGATGAATCAAAGATTGAGGCAATCCTTAACTTGCCATCCCCGCAAAACAAGAAGGATGTGGAGCGCCTGCTAGGCATGGTAACTTACCTAAGCAAGTTCATCCCAAACATGAGTGCCTTAACTGAGCCGCTAAGAGTCTTACTCAAGCAAGAAGTACAATGGCACTGGGAGGAGCAGCAAGAAAAAGCTCTTAATGAAATTAAGAAGGTCCTAACCTCAAAACCAGTACTGAGCTACTATGATGTAAACAAGCCTGTGAAGCTTTCAGTAGATGCATCCCAATCAGGACTTGGAGCTGTGTTACTTCAAGATAATCAGCCTGTGGCATATGCATCAAAATCCCTGACTGACTGCCAGAAAGGATATGCACAGATTGAAAAAGAAACACTGGCAATAGTATTTGGATGCGAACGTTTTCATCAGTACCTGTATGGCAAAGAGATAGAAGTAGAATCTGATCACAAGCCACTTGAAGCAATATTTGCCAAACCAATTGCCAAAGCACCACCCAGAATACAACGCCTATTGCTTCGATTGCAGCACTACCACCTAAACGTGAAGTACGTTCCAGGAAAACTGATGTTCATCGCTGATGCACTATCCAGAGCCCACCTGGAGACCACTTACACTAATCAAGGGATACCTGATGCTGAAATTGAAATGCAAATCCATCTCCTGGTAGCTAACCTCCCAATTTCAGAGCAGAAACTGAAAGAGTTTCAAGAAGCAACAAAGGCAGATCAATCTCTTCAGACAGTTGCACAGCTGACCAAACAAGGATGGCCTGACCACAAGAATAAAGTACCTGCTGATGCAAAACCATACTGGAGTTTCAAAGAAGAAATTCATGAAGCTGATGGAATTCTCTTCAAAAGTCACAAGATGATTGTTCCTGAACGACTGAGACCCGAAATGCTTAAAAGAATTCACGAAAGCCACCTTGGAATTGAGAAGAGCAAGCGAAGAGCCCGTGACATCCTGTACTGGCCGAACATGAATGCACAGATTACAGATATGATTGCAAATTGCAGTTCATGCCTAAAGCATAGAAAGAACAATACCAAAGAGCCATTGATACAGCATGAAGTTCCAGATAGGCCCTGGCAAAAGATCGCCTGCGATCTATTCACCCTTGGTGGAAAGGACTATCTCTTAACTGTCGACTATTACTCAAAATGGGTAGAAATTGGCTTGCTGCGCGACAGCACCGTAAGTTCTTAAGTCATCACCCAACTTAAATCCACCTTTGCACGCTATGGGATACCTGATGAGGTCATTTCCGACAACGGTCCCCAGTTCTCAAGCCGGAAATTCAAACAGTTTGCAAATTCATGGGAATTTAAACACACAACTACAAGTCCCAAGCACCCACAAGCAAATGGACAAGTAGAAAAAGCCGTTGGAACAGCCAAATCTGTACTAAAGAAAGCTAATGAAGATGGTACCGACCCATACATTGCCTTGCTGGAAAACAGAAATACTCCAATCACTGGACTGAGCTACTCTCCAGCTCAAATTTTCCTTAACAGAAGGCTGAAAACCAAACTTCCAACTGCTACACAGTTGCTGAATGCAAGAATCCCAACCGATGCTAAGTCCCAGCTCTTAGCTCAACAGAAATCACAGAAGCTGTACTTTGACAGAGGAGCAAAGTCACTACCTCCTGTCACAACTGGTGACACTGTTCAAATGAAAGCAAAGAATGGCTGGAAACCTGCTACGGTTACAAAACTTGCTCACACCCCTCGATCAGTAATTGTGAACAGCAATGGAACTCTCTACAGACGAAACAGGAGAGACATCATCAAGACACCGGAAGTCACAAGTCCGAAAGGTGACAGAGGGAACACGCAGAGCAGAGAAAGTGACAGAACCATCATCAAGACACCTGAAGTAGCCAGAACAAGATATGGCCGTACTATTCGAGCACCAAGACAAGATGACTTTATATACTATTAGTTTTTGTATATTGCATGTTGCTATGCTGACTTGCTGAGTTGTTGTTATCAGCTGAGAACACTTGTTTTAAAATGACTTTTGACATAAGGTCTTGGACAATGAACTGTGGACAATGTTGATATTTTAATAGCATGTTTATTACTCCTCATACATGTATTTGCTTAGAGGGGAGATGTCATGATATATGTTACGTCACTCGTAATCACGTGGTCTTTCAATAAACATGGCAAGGGGATTGTTTAAACCGCTTGTACATTCGACAATACATGGGTTGTTTACAAAGCAGAGGTCGCAAGTGAACAGCGAAAAACGTTTGCGAATCAAGTGTGGGTTTGATTTTGTCATGTTTATATCTGGTAAAGGACGTACAAAGCCTTTTCGAGAAATTACTGTTAAAGATCCTCCTAGGAGAATTCTTACTCGGGCAATTTGCATTCAGGGTCTTGACACATTCTTAGATATCAGTCCTTTTGGACTCGAAGAAAGCCCTTCTGGGCTTATACAAAGTCCTTCGAGACTCAAAGAAAGTCCTTCGGGACTCAAAGAAAGTCCTTCGGGACTCAAAGAAAGTCCTTCGAGACTCAAAGAAAGTCCTTCGGGACTCAAAGAAAGTCCTTCAGGACTCAAAGAAAGTTCTTCGCTACTGAAAAATAAACTTTGCTTTGAACGAAGTCCTGTGGCGGTAGACAGTGGGATTTCGAAGACGGAAGGCACAAGCTTTACGAGGCTTAAATGTGATTTGGAGGCTGAAACTTTCATTAACAAAACGTCTTTAAAAGCTGTGGTGGGCACCTTTTGCAAAGATGTAATGTTAAGTGTTGAATTAGAAACTGTAAGCAAATTGAGTGTCGGGTCTAAATTAAGCGAAGCAGCAAAATTGCCATCGCCTAGCAGGAATTATATTGACAAAAGGCCCAAATGCAAGCGACACTCGAGAGCCAGGGAACCGTCTAGAATATCAGTCAAAAACATTATACGAATAATGAAAAGAAGGAAACTTCGACAACAACTGAAGAGGCACCTTCGACTTTCCACTCCCAGGTCATCTAGTTTAAATAGTATAGCAGCTAATTTTAAACTGTGGTATGTGAACTATTTACATAGGAGCAACTCTTTTTTCAGTGGGTATTTAAGAATTCGAAAGATGCAAAACAGTGTGCCTGGATGTTCGTTTAAGAATGTCTATCATAATTTGCATGTGTTAGAAAAAGAGGCTTGTCATGTGCTTCCTGATGATATTTTGTTTCCAAAAAAAGCATACAACAGCTACCATTTGCATTTTTGTGCCAGGTACTTGCCTATTTTCTGCACTGTTTTCCCTCTTTATGTTAATAAAGAACCACCATCTACAATAGGAAATGCAAGGTCTTTTCAAAGTGGAAAAACTCCACCAATTATCTTTGTACCTGATCCCATCAGTCCTATCAGTGAAGTTGCTAAAAGTGCTAATAACAGTGAAAGCAGTCCAGCAATTATGTCTTCGAATTCTATTCTAGATCCTGCTGCTTTATTGGAAAATAGATTAAACAAAATTGGATTTCAGCCACTAGATGTTGGTGGGGAAGGTGACTGTTTTTTTAGAGCTGTATCTCATCAGTTATATGGAGATACTGACAGTCACATTTACATCCGAATTTCTGGTGTTGAATATATGAGAAATAATCCTGAGAGATTTATCAAAAGTAATACAGAAAGCAGCTGGGCTGAATATCTTAAAAATATGACTGAACAAGGTACATGGGCTGATGGCCTTATTATACAAGCTGTTGCAGACAAATTTAATTTAAAAATCCATATTGTAGAGACAAATCCAGGTTTTGCTGAGTTTAATGTGGTGCAGGCAGTTAATCCTTGTTGTGAACCAAGACTTATTTATTTAGGCCACATGGGTGAATATCACTATGTGTCATCATGGCCAGTTATCGAATGTCCAAACTATCTGAATGAACAAGTACCCTCTTCAATGAGTACTATAAAAGCTGTTCAAATTCAAAACAGTCTACCAATTACTTCTGAACTTGATCCTTTTAGTTTACTAAATATTAAATTTTAAAAAATTGGATTGCAACCACTAGATGTTGGTGGGGCAGGTGATTGCTTTTTCAGAGCTGTATCTCATCAGTTATATGGAGATCCAAGTGCACACCTTTACATACGAATTTCTGGTGTTGAATATTTGGAACATCATCCTGAGAGATTTATCGAAAGCAATACTGAATGCAGCTGGGTTGAATATCTTAAAAATATGGCTAAACAAGGTACATGGGCTGATGGCCTTATTATACAAGCTGTTGCAGACAAATTTAATTTAAAAATCCATATTGTAGAGACAAATCCAGGTTTTGCTGAGTTTAATTTGGTACAGGCAGTTAATCCTTGTTGTGAACCAAGACTTATTTATTTAGGCCACATGGCTGATTATCACTATGTGTCATCACAGCCAGTTATCGAATGTCCTTCACTTGAAAACCAGCCTAGTACAAGCACAATGATGTGTAAAAAAAAGAAATTGAATGAAAACAGTCAGCAAATGAGGCGCAATGATTATATGAAAGAACTTATGGCAAGAAAACGGTCAGAAAAAAGAAAATTAACTGGTCAAAAGACTGAATTTTTGAAAAAAAAGAAACAGAAAGGTGAAAAAAAGGAGAACAGACAAGTATTTCAAATCATAATAACAATAAAATATTACATAATTTGATTGTAAAGTTCCAAAATATTGTATCCAGAGGCCCTGTTTACATTTGTACTTGTTGTGACCAGTTATGGTATAAGCACAGTGTGTCTTCTGCTGTATCAATCAGAGAATCTTATCCTAGCATGACCAAGTATCTGCTCAATAAAAAAAGTGAGTCTAATGTTGAATGGCTCTGTAAAACATGTTCTAATTACTTATCAAAAGGTAAAGTTCCACCTTGTGCTGTTATTAATGGCATGCAGTTTTCCCCCAAACCATCATTTTTTGACTTGAATGAATTAGAATGTAGATTACTAGCTCCACAATTAGCATTTGAAAAGCTTATGGAAGCTCCAAGAGGACGGCAGCTTAAAATCCATGGAAATATAGTGAATGTCCCTGCTGATGTTACAAATACTGTCTCTTCTTTGCCAAGGTTACCAAATGAGAGTGGGACTATCAAAGTTAACTTAAAGCGAAAATTACAGTACAAAAGTGCAGCATTATCTCTGAACATAAGGCCAGTCAAAGTAGTACAAGCAGCAATTTGGCTTGTGAATAACAAAAGCCTCTATAGAGAACAAGGGATAACATTGAACCAAAATTTGTGTGAAACCCCAGAGAACATTTCATTGGATGTATATGATGATAAAAAATTTGACCAGTGTGACCAAACAGAGTCAGATGTACCAAGTGGAATTTGCAATAACAGTAATAAAACACAACTAGATGAGGATGGCTGGAGTGAAGACGATGATGAAGAAATCCCAGCTGGTGTTACAGATACTATGTTAACTGCTGCAAATTTTGTTGAAGAACATGAACATCATTCTGTTCTAAATGTGGCACCAGCTGAAGGCAACAAACCTATAAGTGTCTTCAGAGATAAATATTCTGAAGAATTAGCTTATCCTGGAATTTTTTAAGTGAAAAACGACCAGATAACAACAAAAGACTGGTACCTGTTTATTACAGTCAGATTTGTAAATCTGAAGTTAGACGATCAGATAGAAGGGCTGCTGCATGTGTAGAGAACTTGTTCTTTAAAGCCAAGAAACTTCAGATGAAGAGTTTGCTTGGACAATCACAAATTGCATTAAGGAAATGTAAAGGAAATCACAAGTCACTAAAAGCTGGACAGTTAAAGCAACAAGGTGCTTTAGAGAAATTAGTACACCATGATGAAGGCTTTAAGATTTTGAAAACATTAAGAGGTAGTCCTCCATACTTTCAAAAAGCCAAACGAGACATTTTTGCAATGATAAGGCAGTTAGGCCCTGCATCATTATTTTGTAGTTTTTCGGCTGCAGAAACACAGTGGACTCATTTGTTAAAAATACTTGGTAAACTTGTTGACAACAAAGAATATAACAATGATGAATTAGACAATATGAATTGGGAGGAGAAGTGTAGATTGATAAAATCTGATCCTGTTACATATCATACGTATGCATGCATAATGAGCAGTCATGCTTTTTATGAGCTCCGTATTTGTTGTCTATTTTCTCCTTCTGTATCAACTGCCATCCTCTCAAGTTTCTCTGGGGTGCGTCGTAGATGCTGGAGAGCAAACCGAGGCTTTTTTGGGGAACGCTTGTTTAAGAGAGCCGCGGAACTACGTGGTTTTTGGAAGCCACTCCGTTGAAGCACAAACTTCTTTGCCGCCAAGTCTTTGCATATTTTTCCAAACAGACGCTAATAAGACCTCCAGGGACCTACGACTTCAACAATGGCTCCAAATGAAACGGATGTCAAGGGACTCACATCACACTTTGCTAACGAGCTTCATTGTCCCAGCATATAAATCGATTCGACTATTCGCGTCTTCGCATGTGCGTGATACTGGCCGGATTAACATAAACGCACAAAGGCTACTTTTCCGACTGACATCTGCTCACAATGGAGCTGAGTTTAAAGACATCGATGCGAATTTTCTTCGTTCATCTGGACATTGTCGTCTTTTCGTTGTTGGTGTCACTCAAGGCGCATCCAAATTTGTTCACAAGACTCCCAAGCGTTCCAAGAAAGCATGCGCGTATTACTCCAATTCGACCGCGGCCCGCCAAATCCTGCTCATGGGAGGGGATATTTCCATCAATCCAGGACCCACAAATGACGAGGAAAAGAACCAAATCAGCTGTAAGCCTAAGTGTGCGGTGTGTGAGAGAACAATCGCCAAGAATCACAGGGTAATCTGCTGTGATTTATGTCAGTGCCGCTATCATCTTAAGTGCGTAGGTGTGACACTGAAAGGCCATGGCCTGACTCAACGGGAATGGCTGTGCACGAAATGTCTTTTTGATGTTTTGCCAGATTCAGGGGCTTTATTAACTGACTCGGATATTGTCGACATGAGTTTTGCCTCTGACCACACTGATTCTTCGCAAGTAATCGACGAGGAACTTTCTTCACTTCTAGAGAATCATTTTAAGAACTTGAAGATTGGTCATGTAAATATCAACAGTGTCGGCGGCTTTAAATTCTTCGAACTAAAGGCACTCATGCTCAAAAGTCTGTTCGATGTAATGGTTGTGAGTGAGACCAAAGTGGATAATGCGTATCCCGATTCACAATTTTACATTAAAGGCTTTAGATTGTATCGTAAAGATCGCAATCGTCACGGCGGTGGCTTATTTATCTATGTTAAGCGCGAACTCTTAGTTAACAGAGTCTCCGATTTGGAAGGTGCCAAGATCGAATCGATCGTTCTGACCATTCAGACATCGAGGTCTTCTAAGAAGTTGCTAATTATAGGTGCATACAGACCACCAAGTGTATCGAAGACTACGTGGGAGCCTGAACTAAATAACATTCTGCTGCGGGCTAGCCAGCGTTTCGAGGGTATCTTGCTGATTGGTGATCTAAACTGTGACCTTTCCGACTGCAATAAGGGTGCCAAAGAGGGCCAGGCTCTCATGGACCTTGCTGATGTCTATGGCTTGTCTAATCTGATCAAAGTGCCCACGCGAGTGACTGCTGATTCTAGCTCTCTGATAGACGTTGCCCTTACAAACAATACCCGTTCCTTTGTATCATCAGGAGCTTTTGATTTAGGGCTGAGCGATCACCACCTCATTTACACGGTAATGAGGACCTATTCCCCTCGATCGTCCCCCAGAATTGTCACCGCTCGACGTTTCAAGCATTATGACCCGGAATTATTCGCAGCTGACGTCAACATGGTCCCATTTCACATTGCTCATCTTTTTGATGACCCGGAAGACGTGAGTTGGGCGTGGGGAAAACTTTTGGAAGGTGTCTTAGATGCGCATGCGCCGATCAAGACGACCAAGATCAGGCGCGAACATGTTCCATTTATGACACCAGAGCTACTTGCTGCTATACGCAAAAGGAATAAACTGAGGCGGCGTTACTTCGCGACCCGCGATTCTGGTGATCTCGAGAATTATAAAGTCCAGCGCAACGCCACTTCCTCCTTACGACGTAAACTCATATCGAGTTATCTACGAACAAAAGCAAGCGATGCACAAGGAGATCCCAAACAATTCTGGCGTACAATCAAGCCCTTCATGCACAGTAGGCGCAACACCAGCAATGAAGCAATTCAACTTAAAGAAAACGGGTCTTTGGTTAGGGATAACAAAGAGGTTGCTGAGATCTTCAATCATTACTATTCCCTTGTTCAGAACGTGTCTGACGTCCCAACTACAACAGTGGAGGATTTTCGTGACCACCCCAGCATCAGAGCTATAATGGCTAACTGCCCTGTGACCGATCAGTTTCACTTCAGTCATGTTAACTCCGCTGAGCTGGAGACCATTCTTAAGTCTCTTAACGTAAACAAGGCCACCGGCCATGATTCTGTCCCTGCAAGAGCCCTGCGTGACTGTGCCTCTGCATTAGCGCAACCTTTAGCTACTCTTATTAACTCCATCATTGACAGTGCTTGCGTTCCTACGGAATGGAAATTAGCTGAAATTTCGCCAATCTTCAAGAAAGACGACGAGTTTGATAAGTCCAAGTACAGGCCTGTGTCCATCCTAGTGCTACTCGATAAAGTATTTGAGAGATGTTTGAATAGACAGCTAGTTCAGCACTTCTCAGGTATCCTTTCAAAATTCCTTTCAGCTTACAGAAAGGGATACAGTTGTGAGTGCGTATTACTGCGACTTGTTGAAGACTGGAGACGGGCGCTGGACAAGAAGTGCGTGGTGGGGACTGTAGTAATGGATCTGAGTAAGGCATTCGATATTATCCCTCACGATCTACTATTAGCAAAGCTTGCAGCCTATGGAATTTCTCCTCACAGCTTAAACGTACTGAGGAGCTACTTACACGATCGCAGGCAGCGTGTCCGGATTGGAAATGTTACATCGGATGTGTCAGTAATATCAAGGGGAGTTCCACAGGGGTCCGTCTTAGGGCCCCTACTATTTAACATTTTTCTTAATGACTTTTTCTACTTCATCGAGGAGGCAGAACTATCGAATTACGCCGACGATAACCAGATCTACTACTCTGATGTTGACCCAGCTAAGGTCGAATACGTCCTTAACAAAGAACTTGCCGTAGCCTGTAAGTGGTTCAGAGATAATAAGATGACTCTCAACCCTGAGAAGTGCAAGGCGCTTGTTCTCTCTAGCAACAATCGTGCTCACATATCTTTATATGCAGACGGAGAAATTATTCCTCGTGTGTATGAGGTTGAGCTGTTAGGAGTCGTTATAGACGACGCGTTAAACTTTTGCACGCACGTTTCTAAAATTATTAAGAAAGCAGGAAAACAACTTGACGTTATTTGTAGATTACGAAATGTTTTGTCTTCCTCTTCCAAGCTATGCCTGTATAATTCCTTTGTGATGTCTTATTTTACTTATTGCTCTTCGATATGGCATAATTGTCTAAAATCAGACAGCGATAAACTAGAGAAACTTCACGAAAGAGCCCTACGTTACATCTATAAGGGCAGGTCTTCTAGCTCCGCTTCTCTGTGCAGCCGCATAGGCTACACATTAAGTGAACGTCGCATTCAAGATACACTTATTATAATATTCAAATGCCTTAACAACTTAGCACCTGTGTATCTTAAGGACCTCTTCTGTGTCAGGGACAATATCAAGAACTTGAGAGGCATTAATAAGATTGTCTTACCTAAGGTCAATACGACCAAGTATGGACTGAAGTCTGTAAGATACTGGGCGGCGAACGCCTGGAATCAACTGCCAGACCGAGTAAGAACAATTGCTACACTACAGGCCTTTCGTAATGCTGTGCGCAGCTAGATAGTCCCTTTTTAATTTTAAAATTAATTTAATACTTATTTATTAATGAATTTTTCGTTCTGTATATATTTTTACATTTGTAATTTATTTTCTCGGCATATTAGCATATGTTTTGCTAGGGGCCTAGCCAGCCCCCGTCAGCTCCGAGGGTAAATAAATTTTATTGATTGATTATTGATTGATGTGCCAGACACTTTGATTACCAAATAAGTCAATTCATTAACCATTTTCTTTTGAGTGAAGTCGCACCATTAGGTATAATAGGTGACTGGTTTTACAGAGTAGAGTATCAACAGAGCGGCTCGCCTCACATCCATATGTTAATATGGCTAGAAGATGCACCAGTATTTGGAGTTGACGATGATGTTAAAGTTGTTGCCTTTATTGATAAAATAATTAGTTGTGAACAGCCAGCTGATAATCCTGAATTGTTAAAACTTGTTAATAGGCAACTTCACAGGCATTCACACACTTGCCGAAAAAAATCAAAAACAGAATGCAGATTTAATTATCCACAACCACCCATGAAATCCACACAAATTCTTTATCCTCTGGAAGATGATATACAAAAAAGTAAAGTTGAGTTGCACAAAGAAAATTGGAAATTAATTCTAAAACAGTTGAATGATATGAAAGAAGGGGATAATGTCACATTTGAAGAGCTACTTGCAAACTTGAAAGTAACTGAATACGAGTACATCTTTGCTATTAGGTCAAGTCTTAATGCACCCACTATCTTTTTGAAAAGACAACCAAATGAATTAAGAATCAATAATTATAATCCTGCTTGTCTTTCTGCATGGAGAGCTAACATGGATATCCAATTCGTTCTTGATGTTTATGCTTGTGCCATGTACATTGTGTCATACATATCTAAAGCACACAAGGGAATGAGTGAACTATTGCGAAGGGCATGTGATGAAGCTAGAAAAGGTAACTGTAACATAAAACAACAAGTAAGGGATATTGGCAATAAATTCCTAAACAATGTTGAAATAAGTGCTCAAGAGGCAGTGTACATCATACTGCAATTGCCAATGAGAAAATCATTTAGAGAAGTAATATTTGTCAATACTTCACCACCAGAAGACAGAGTCGACCTTTTGAAGCCCATTAGTGACATCAAAGAAATGGAAGATGATTGTGAGGAAATATTCACCAGCTCTCTCTTGAAAAAATATGCACACCGACCACAAGCACTTGAACATGTAACATTAGCAGATTTTGCTGCATGGTACAACTTTTCTAATAAGCCATTTGTGAAAAAAACATTTAACATGGATGTCGACAATCTCCCATTAGAAACATGCAGTGATCACGAAAATGATGATGAAGACAAGGCATTTGATAACCCTGATCCCCCAAAATGTAAAAAGCGAGCAAAGGCAAGAATTATTAGAACAGTGTGCTATAACAAAGAACTAGATCCTGAGAAACACTATAGAGAATTGATTATGTTGTTCACATCATGGAGAAATGAAAATACTGACTTGATTAAAAATTGTTCCTCATATCGACAGTACTTCTCACTCGTTAAAGATAAGATAGCAAACCAAATGAAGCAATATGTAATGTGTAGCGATGATCTAGACAAAATTCAAGAACATTTAAGCAAAACTGAGGACAATAACGAATATGCACTGATAGCACCTATCACAGAACACACAGAGAATGCAGACGAGGTTGTGGGAGTGAAGGACTTACACATAGATTTTAATGAAAGTTATGACTTGTCAGATGATATTGGAATTCCATCATCAATTTCACCTAGTGACCAACTCATTTTAAATGAACTTCCTGATGAGCAATACAGGGACATGGTCCAAATGCTAAACAAAGAACAGAAAGAATTTTTCTATCACACATTACATCTCATTAAAACATCAGATAAGCCATTTTGCAACTTTCATAGTGGAGGGGCAGGTGTTGGCAAATCACACCTTACTAAAGCACTTTACCAAGCAGCATTAAAGTTTTACAACAGTAGAGCAGGTAATGACTTTCATCAAATTAATTTGTTATTACTAGCTCCCACTGGTAAAGCAGCCTATAACATAAAAGGTAACACAATACACAGTGCTCTAGCAATACCAGCCAATCAGTCTCTGAAGAATTACAAACATCTTGATTCAAGCAGACTAAACACTATCAGATCCCATATAGGAGGCATCAAGTTAATATTCTTGGATGAAATATCAATGGTAGGAAATTCTATGTTTAATATACAGATAAATAGTCGACTTAAAGATATCAAGGGAAGCAAAGAGGACTTTGGTAACGTCAGTATTTTAGCAATTGGTGACTTGTTTCAACTTCAACCTGTAATGGATGGCTATATTTTCAAAGATATAGACAGCTCAGAATATGCAGTGCTTTTACCAAATCTCTGGCAGCAACATTTCACAATGTTTGAGCTTCAAGAAATAATGAGGCAAAGAGAAAGCAAACAGTTTGCTGAAATATTAAACAGATTAAGAGAAGGTAGACATACTCATACTGACATTTTAAAAATAAAGGAAAAACTAATTTCTGACGAGTTAGAGACAAATGGCTACCCATTGAATGTACCACATTTGTTCATTCAAAATGCCAAGGTCAATGCAATGACTTTAATAACATAGTCCACCATGCATTACCGAGTACTAAATATGCAATCAAAGCACACGATTCGGTTATAGGAGCAAACTCTGCTGAACTGAACGATAGGATTTTAAAGCAAATACCAACTGATCCCAGAAAAACAAAACAGCTTATATACAACCTTCAGGTTGCTGAAGGTGAAAGAACAGAATTAGCTTTTAACGTGCGCATTGAAGATGGTTTAACCAACGGTGCTAGTAATGTCATTAAAAAGATACAGCTGCATAATACAACTAAACCATGTGGAATAATATGGGTACAATTTGACCATGCAGATGTAGGACAAAACACCAGACGTGAGAATAAAAATCTTTATACAGAGGGTTGTCCTAAAACCCGGAATGCCGGAAACCCGGAATGCCGGAATGCCGGAAATCCGGATAAGAAAGCCCGGAATCCTAAAACCCGGAATGACCTTTTTGTGTACGCCTTTTTTCAATAAAATATGTGGAAATATGTTTTTTTTTTTTTTTTTTTTGGGGGGGGGGGGAGATTTGGAAGTTTGTTACGAGTTTCCAATTACGTTGCGAGTTAGCGAATTAAATTGTCAATTTCGATACAAAGTTCCAAACTTCGGTTCGACTGAAATTCTAGTTGAGGAGAAACAAAACATGTTTCAAAGTCATGGCGATATCTGAACTCAATGATTTTAAAGGAAACAAGTTACGGCGGGAATATTCCAGCGATTCTTGCGGCTCAAGTTGCAAAACATTTGTTTGACCAAATAGTCGACGTCAATAAAAACCTTACATTGTGTTAAGTTGTGCAGATTAAAACCTTCTGTAGTTATGTTATCAACAAGGGCTTTGCTACGCTTAATCGTTCGGAAAAAGCCATAAAAAAATATGAAAGGCTCACAAACTTTAAATTAATGTTCAGCGAGCCATAAACATGTTGGCGTGACAAATAAGTCTTCCCTGTCGCCTCGCTTCGGCTTCGATTAAAATCAACTTTATGTAAAGATCCTGATGGGTAAACCATGTATCCAGTTTCATCCGGCTTACAAACGCAAAAGACTTGAAAATTAAGATTATACCTCGCACAAAGCGTAAAAAGTATATATTTTTTTTTTACAAAAAGGGAAATTTAACCCAAATTTCTGACTGCATATAAAAATTCATTTATCGTCAAATTAATGCGTGATCGCTGGTGCGAAACGTTGTCTGACACTTCAACTGAATTATCGCTTCCATCATCAAGTGACGAATATATATCGACAGCGTTTGATACCCATTTTCGAAAGGACGTTTTCATTCTAAGTGCAATAGACGGTATATGAATGTAATGCTTCTACTCACCATCAGTCAGAACATTGATTAGAAGGTTGTTATTGCCGTCCTGCGTGTTCGTCAAACAAATATTGTGCAACTTAGCAGTAATCGCTGGAATATTCCCGCCGTAACTTGTTTCCTTTAAAATCATTGAGTTCAGATATCGCCATGACTTTGAAACAACATGTTTTGTTTCTCCTCAACTAGCTAAATTGCGAAGTTCAGTCGGGCCGAAGTTTGGAACTTTGTATCGAAATTGACAATTTGATTCGCTAACTCGCAACGTAATTGGAAACTCGTAACAAACTTCCAAATCCCCCCCCCCCAAAAAATAAATAAATAAATAAATAAATAAATAAATAAATAAATAACATATTTCCACGTATTTTATTGAAAAAAGGCGTACACAAAAAGGTCATTCCGGGTTTTAGGATTCCGGGCTTTCTTATCCGGATTTCCGGCATTCCGGGTTTCCGGCATTCCGGGTTTTAGGACAACCCTTATACAGAAGGTATTCAGTTATCATGGACACCAATTAAACCAGCCATTGCTCAATTTAACGTAGGGAGAACTAGAAGTGCTCAGGTAGTAAGGAAGCAATTCCCACTGCGACCAGCAGCAGCAAAAACAATTCACCGATCTCAAGGTGACACCGAGAGTAAAATTGTCGTTAACTTCGAAAGTAAAAAAGCTATACCCCACATACATTATGTAGGCCTAAGCAGGGTCACCACAATTGAAGGGCTTTTTATAACTAATCTTTGTGAAGCTAAAATAAGTGTGAGTGTTGATGTTCAAAATGAGATGAAACGATTACGAACAGATGCATGTCTTAAGCTGAGTGTGTCACCTCTGTACAATGTGAATGAATTTACCTTAAAACTTTGCTTCCTCAATGCAAGGTCTCTACATAGACATATTGATGATGTACGCAAAGATATGAACTATTCAAACACTGATGTGATCTTATTTTCAGAAACCAGATTCTCCCATTCAGAAAATGATGATATGTATAATATTAGTGGCTATTCTTTGTTTAGAAATGACAGTCGCTCTACCTCACTTGATACCAGACCCTATGGGGGAACAGCTTTTTATAGCAGACTAGAATTTTTCCCTGGGTATCCATATTATCTAAATATTAATAGCATGGAGATAACAATAGCAAGACTTCAAGCAATGTCCCAACTAACTATTGTTGGTATATATCGCTCGCCTAAGGTAAAAATAAGCAATATGTGTGCAGCATTACAGCATATTATTACACAGCTACCTACTAAATTTAGTATTTTTATAGGAGACTTTAACGTTGATTATTTAGTAAATAATAGAGAGAAAATGTTTCTTGATCATCTCTTCGTAAGAGATAATAAGTACAGACAATTAGTATCATGCTATACTACTGACTACAGGACAGCAATAGATCATATATGGGCAATTCCACATGAGAGGTGTAAAAATCAAGATTTTTCAAAAGATATTTCAGATGGAATAATTACCTGTGCTGCCTTGTGGACATGTTATAGTATACAAAAAAAAACTTTTATTTTGTCTGTGACAACAGTGTTTTTAGGGGGGTCCCCAAAGTACGGGTTTACCTTCTTAATAATTTACAATGTCTGTGATGCACATTTTTAACTTACAAAAATCATACTTTCAAAATGCTTATGAATTCAAACAATTATATAAGGAATATTCCCTCATTTGTGTTGACAAATAACTGATAAAGACTTCATCCAAAATATTTTTAAAAAATAGCAACAGAGATGTGAAGTTCTGTCATGGACGTTACGTAACATCCATGAAATTTTGTGCATTTTTTTGTCTCCTTAAGTTATTATTTGAAGGATTCTTAAAAAATTTCTGCTGCTTTTTTACTTATCGAAAATGAACATTTTGATGATAACAAAACTCTGGTAAACTGTTACATTTTTTAACTAAGTGCATTTAAAGTTGGTCATGGATGCCATATCATGGATGTTATACTTTTTGCAAAAATGTTGAAAAAAAGGCAAAACTTTATAAAAGTCTTTGGAAAAGGTAAAAAATAGTTAGGCGGTATAGCAGTGGGCAGTTTTTTTCCAAAAGACAGGTTTGGGTTGATAAACAGCAAGCTTGTGGAAAGAGATTTGCTGAAAATGCAGGTTAATATGTCATGTAAGGACTGTGAAATGTCCTCAAAAATTTAAATGAGCATATCACAGGTTTTACATTAACTAGCAAGATAATTTCAATTCCAACTGCCAAGAAATATTGTTTTACTACAAATAATAGAGCCCAACAATTGAAAAAAGTTAATTTATTTGGTAAACTTGAAGAAGAATTCACATAGTGTAACGTCCATGACAATTTTTGTAACGTCCATGACGTTATATTTTTAGTCTCCAAGAAAAACAGTGAAAGATAATGGAGGTGAAAACAAAATTTTCAGTTAACACAATCACTAAACTACATTGACATGGAGAAGATATTTTGAAAATGCTTGAAAGTTCACAGGAATTTCAAAGTAATGCTAATGCACTAAATGACGTGGTTGATTTTTATGTAACGTCCATGAGAGTCGTTTTTCTCAATATTTCTCTGGCACAAATAAGTCAGCTGGAAAAAAGAAATATTCAAATTAACACACTAAGGTGCACAGACTTGTACATCAATGAAAAGTTTTAAAACTTGTTTTCATCCTTAGACAATGCAAGTTTAAAGTTCTAAAAATTAGTCTGAATTGTAACGTCCATGACATGGAATTGCCCATATACACTAATATCCCAGGTTTACATATAAACATGCAAGTTTTAGAAACATATTTCTCTGACCACAAGGCAATATGTGCAATAATAAAACACTTTTAATTGTTCTCCTTTAGTTATCTGACTAAACAAATGTTGCAGTTCATTTTTTGATCGCAGTTTATTTTTTATTTTATCTAGTTTTTTTTTCTAACTAGATGATACTACATAAATAGTATCATTAAGGTATAGGCTGCAGTCATATAATTATTAAAAAAATAGTAGTTCACCCAATGTTTCCAACATGGCAAAATGGATGCAACCCTCCAAGTTTATTTTTCCTAAGTGGCCATTTGGCCACCAACTGATGAAATTTGGTGACCAGTGAAAAATTTTACTTGCTAAATTAAGATCATGCTTTCAATCGTTCTTCTCAATTTTTAGTTGCCAGGCTGGTGACTTCAGTTCTAATTTAGTTGCCAGCTCCAAAACTTTAGTCACCATGGCAACTAAAATGGTCTTAACTTGGAAGGGTCGGATAAGGGGTTGGACAGAAAATCCAGACATTCAGACTTAAAATCCAGTGCAGGTTAGTAAAAAAGAAAAAATAGATACATGTAATATAGTACTTAGGGTAGGGGATAATAGCAGATAGTAGGGGAGGGTTAGTAAGGATTGTGGTGCTAGAGGTAGTGGGGGGAGGTTATGAGACATTAAGAGAGAGGAAGTGTTTTACTTTTTCTACTTACATGTATCAACTCCGTATAAAAAAAATAGTTACAAAAAAATAACTAGATAAAATAAAAAATTAACTAAGTTCACAAATTAACTGCAACACAAAACTCAATTACCATCACTATGACATAGCTTTTCTATGCACTACTACTTACTCAATTTTGCATCTTATTTTACATTATGCTGAACAGTGAGCAAACATGGAGTCCAAAAAGAAAGTAAGTGATACATGCAGAAAAATATACTACAGTAGAACCCCGGTAACTCAAAGTCAGATAACTCAAACAATCTTGCTTACTCGAACTATCTTCTATTTCCCTTGGACCCACTTTTCAATCATTTTTACTCAGTTAACTCGAAACCCCGCTAACTCAAACTGTTTTTCGTTTCCCTTCAGACTTCAAGTAACCGGAGTTCAACTGTATTACAATTATTTGTAGTTTTAAGTTGTAAAGTGTCTTAAAACCCAAAATAACAATCTTTCAGTATGAAACACTACACATAAACAATTTAAGCAAAATTGCCTGTTATTGAATGATAATTCCAATTGAATTAATTTTTATTGCAGACTTTTAAAGGAACTAAACAAGTCCCCAAAAAGAAAAGTAAGTTCTGTTTATTTATTTACCACACAAAAAATATGACAGTTATGCCACCTTTTTTCTTCTATACATGTACATGTACATCTACAGTATGAACTTAGATTTACTATACTTATACAGAGCAATCTGTCTCATGTATAAAGCATGAAATAACTTAACATTCAAAACAACTCTGCCAAGCAACTGTATTATATAGTACAGATAACAATATTATTTAAATATTTCCTCACAAACACAGGTAAACATCGTCAATCTACAAAGCCTGCAGCATCTCCCAACTTGGTAAAGTCTACAGGTATAAACATGTAACATATTGATATCCACTGTTAGTAGTTGAATTCTCGCATTTACAAATCAGTTTTTAGTAGTATAACCAACACAGCATCTCTCATTCAAGGTGGACACCCCTCCCAATTTGACCAACTTACAGGATCATCTAGCTTGCTGCAGAGTACAGGTATATACTGTATTTATCAACCCTATATTTTATATTTTGAATAATTTTTATTTTACAGTACTATAACTTACTGTACTAAATAACAGCATCCTGAAAACTAAACAATAATTTTAATACTAATGGCACACCTCATCATAATGATGATCACTTCCAGTGCCATCTATACATTTTCACAAACAAATCAATTCTCAGCAGTATAGTTAAACAACACTATTTTAAACCAAACTACACTAAATATTCTGACAAAGGATTTCTCATTTTAGGTGGACCCTCCTCTCAATTTGAGCAACATACAGGATCACCCAGCTTGTTGCAGAGTACAGGTATATAATGTATTTATCAACCCTATATTTTATCTTTTCAATCATTTTTATTTTACAGTACTATAACTTACTAAATAACAGTTTCTTCAAAACTAAACAATAATTTTAATACTAATGGCACACCTCATCATAATGATGATCACTTCCAGTGCCATCTATACATTTTCACAAACAAATCAATTCTCAGCAGTATAGTTAAATAATACTATTTTCAACCAAACTACACTAAATATTCTGACAAAGGATTTCTCATTTTAGGTGGACCCTCCTCTCAATTTGAGCAACATACAGGATCACCCAGCTTGTTCCAGAGTACAGGTATATACAGTATTTATCTACCCTACATGTATATTTTATCTTTTAATTTTTTTACAGTACTATAACTTTCTAGATAACAGTATCTTGAAAACTAAACAACTTTATACCATGCCATAGAAAATACAGCCAATCAGAATTCTGACACAGCATCTCTCATTTAAGGTGAACACCCCTCCCAATTTGACCAACTTACAGGATCACCCAGCTTGCTGCAGAGTTCAGGTACCCTATATTTTATCTTTTAAATATTTTACAGTACTATAACTTTCTAGATAACAGTATCTTGAAAACTAAACAACTTTATACCATGCCATAGAAAATACAGCCAGTCAGAATTCTGACACAGCATCTCTCATTTAAGGTGAACACCCCTCCCAATTTGACCAACTTACAGGATCACCCAGCTTGCTGCAGAGTTCAGGTACCCTATATTTTATCTTTTAAATATTTTACTATAACTTAGTAGATAACAGTAAAACCTTACTGTAGTTTTAATATACAGTAAAATGGTACACCTCATCAGGGTTGTCAAAATAAGCCAGCAACCGGCGCATTTCACCGGCTATTTGGAATACTGCACCGGCTACTCGGAATATTAGTACGTCAATTCTGAGAGTGTGTTATCAAGTCCTGAATATTTCGTAGCAACCTACTTTTTGGATAGAACCTGCTTCTCAAAACCCACTGACAACCCTGCCTCATCATAATGATGATCACCTCCAATGTTATCTTTACATTCACACAAACAAATCAATTTTCAGTCGTAAAATTAAATTATGCTACTTTCAATTAAAGTACACTAAATATTCTGACAAAGGATTTCTCATTTTAGGTGGACCCTCCTCTCAATTTCAGCAACTTACAGGATCACCCAGCTTGTTGCAGAGTACAGGTATAATGTTCTTATGTACCTTACAATTTTACCTTTTGAATATTCAAGTTTAGTATAATTTCAGAGGTGATTATAAGAATTGCACCATTCTGATTGGTCAAGAAATTCGGCTTATGAGGCTATAATCACCGCGTGCAAGGTGATTATAGCATTTGAAGGCTTGGTTACAAAGCCATGCCACCTTTGACATCCAGGCAAGTAAACATGGCCGTTTTGCTCAATGAAATTTTCCTTTATTGGAAAGAAACCACTCCAAGTTATGGATTTTTAAAACATTAGCAATTTTGCAAATTCACTACTTTTCGACCGAAAATAGTTTCAAGAGATGGTTCTCGAGGCATTAGAATTGATCGTAAACACAGTGGTTTTGGAGATCGCACACAGCCATGAGAAACTCGGATCGATTGAGGAAACATCATTCAGTTCTTTTCTGACTGGAGCTACTTATTTCAAGAGGATTCACATATTTGCTTAGAAGTCACCAACAATTGAACAAAGGTAACAGACATCTATCTTTCTCATAGTGTTTGTTCTGTTCCGTTTTATTGCTAAAACTTCAGTGTAAGCTTCAATTCTTATTTCAATCGATGAATTAAACTGGTTACTCCGGTATGCAAGCAAGAACTTGTGTTTGTTGTTTTCTTGTTTTTTTTTTTTATCGTTATTTTGCAGTTCTTGATAATCACCTCTGCAAATTATGCTAAAACAATTATTTCCTTCAGGCTCAGTGATTAGTCAACAATATTCAATATTATTCAACAATAATCACTTCGCCTTCAGCGAATAATTGTTAAATAACCTAGTAGATAACAGTATCTTGAAAACTAAACAGTTATTTTAATATAAGTGGTACACCTCATCATAATGATGATTACGTCCAGTGCCATCTATACATTTTCACAAACAAATCAATATGCAGTGGTAAAATTACATTATACTACTTTCAACTTAACTACACTAAATATTCTCACAAAGAATTTCTCATTTTAGATGGACCCTCCTCTCAATTTGAGCAACTTTCAGGATCACCCAGCTTGTTGCAGACTACAGGTATATACAGTACTTATATACCCTATATTTTATCTTTCAAATATTTTACAATACTATAACTAACTAGATAACAGTATCTTGAAAACTAAACAGTTACGTTAATATAAGTGGTACACCTCATCATAATCATGATCACCTCTACTGTCATCTACACATAAGCCATCAACGATAACTCTTTAGCCATGACAGTCCTGAACCACTAATTGAAACTTTCTGTACAATCATGTACCCACAGTCTTCCTGATGGCTGCTTACCACAAGTTTTGTGCTCTTGTACTTTTCTGATCAGAGAACATAATGCAACAAAGGAAATGCAAATCCTTGCTCAAAGTAGAATTAAGCCACCTGCTTTCGTTCACCATCACACAAGTGATTTTCAACAACCATTTCTGATCCAGTGCTCATGGATACAACACACTTATTTTGATATTACATAGACCTCTTTCCTGCTTTCAGGTACACCAGACACCATGGCCACCAACGAACATCAGTAAGTAAAGCTTCCTACAGTATGATGCCACTTGGCTTAATAATTGAGTGTCGTAAAACCAAAACCAAAGTAATTACTTTGGCCAATCACAAAGGACACAGACAATCCAGTGAACCAATCAAAACTCAAAGCAAATACATGTAGCTGGCACAAAGCACAGGAAAACGTGCGTAAGCGAGTCACGATTGGTTTTGGTTTTAGTTCTGACTGGCTGAGAAAGTGGCGCGAGTTTTTTTAAGTGAATCACTAATCGTAGTAATGCAAAACCAAAGCAAACACAATTTACTTTCGACACTCAAGTGAAAACCGCTCTATAAAAGAATCACCATACTAATCACTAAAGTAACAATTTCAAATAAAACCATCTTTCCTCCCTTTGAACTAGGTCACCATCACAGCAATTCCCTACAGATAAAATAGTTGGATATGTGCACCAAGTCAGTAACATTTACACACCCAAATCTGGAAATGTGTATTTCGATTTCAATGTTCAGATGTCTCCGACGAAAGTGGTACGTGGAATATGCTACTCCCCAGAGAAGCGCCTCAAATTGAAAGAACTTCAAGAAAAGAAGGTTGCTGTCACTATAGACAGCGTTCAACCATCATTAGCTAAACGTAGAGCAACAGAAGACGAATATACTATTAAGAAGAAATCAAAAATAACACCATCAGTAGTGAATTATGATTTCAATGAAGCTTTTTCAAAGACTTCATTCACACTAGATCAAATAGCAGAAATCTCTGATTATCAGACCATAAGTGTCAATGCTAAAATAATATCAAAGACAGATGAATCTGCTATCAATGTAAGGGGCAAAAATTTGAACAAAGTGGACTATGTAATAGCTGACCCCTTTGCCAGCATTAAACTTGTAGTGTGGGAAGAAATCATCGACATAGATATCAACAAAACGTATTCATTTACTAGCGTTAGTGTCCGCTCATTTAACGATGTAAAGTATCTTACTACAACAAAATACACTACTGTCAAGCAGATAGATAACTTTACACAAACAGCAGATGCCACACCCACTATCCAAAACTATGGGAAAATAATACAAGGGAAAGTGGTAGCTGTCAATATTGTACACTTTAAAACTTGTATTTTTTGCAACATGAAGATACAAATTTCGGATAATGATAGTACTGCTACTAAGTGTTCTAATTGCAAAATGACAGTGCTAACCTCACAGCTTAGAGAGTCAACTCTGTCAAAGATAGTTATTAAGGAACAGGCTGATGACTTCCCAGTGACGTACACAGCATTAGAATCAGTTCTGAACACGTTCTTAACGTCAGTTAAGAAACCAAACATCAAAACCTTTACTGAACTAGAGCTGCTGACGTTACTTGCTTCATATCAAAAACTTAACTTCACTGTGAGTCAAAAAGAGAAACTGGTCAGCAACATTTCCGTTAACTTAAGAGGTAACTAGAGGTAACTTACCGTTACTAGAAAAACTCAGTTTGCAAGAAACGCCTTTATAAGTCTGATTATGCACGACGTTTCAGCATTATGTTGTGTTTTACCATCAGACTAGCCACATTAGTCTTGACTTTATTTACAACCAAACAACACCTTTAGTGAACTAGAGCTGCTGACCTTGCTTCATATCAAAAACTTATGTTTACTGTAAGTCAAAAAGATAAACTGGTCAGCAACATTTCCGTTAACTTAAGAGGTAACTAGAGGTAACTTACCGTTACTAGAAAAACTCAGTTTGCAAGAAACGCCTTTATAAGTCCGATTATGCACGACGTTTCAGCATTATGTTGTGTTTTACCATCAGACTAGCCACATTAGTCTTGACTTTATTTACAACCAAACAACACCTTTAGTGAACTAGAGCTGCTGACCTTGCTTCATATCAAAAACTTATGTTTACTGTAAGTCAAAAAGATAAACTGGTCAGCAACATTTCCGTTAACTTAAGAGCCAATTAATCACCACAAAGACCTCTAAATAGACTTGCCGTCCTTTGGAAAACTTAAGTTACACTCAGTACATACTGTACTTTACCGTTACTAAAAAACTCAGTTTGCAAGAAACATGCCTTTGTAAGTGCGATTATGCACGACGTTTCAACATTATGTTGTGTTTTACCATCAGATTAGCCACATAAGTCTTGAGTTTACGTATAACCAAACAACACCTTTACTAAACTAGAGCTGCTATCCTTGCTTCATATCAAAAACTTAAGTTTACTCTAAATCAAAAAGAAACTTTTCAGCAACATTTCCGTTAACTTACAATGTAAGAGGTAATTTAATTACCACAAAGAGCTTTTACCATTCCAAGTAGACTTGCCGTCCTTTCGAAAACTTAAGGTAACTGTAATACACTATATACTGTACTTTAACGTTACTAAAAAAAACTCAATTTTGAAGAACGATGCCTTTGTAAGTGCGATTATGCACGACGTTTCAACATTATGTTGTGTTCTACCATCAGACTAGCCACATTAATCTTGAGTTTATTTATCTATCCGTATAATTACATTGTAACGTTTTTGCTCTTGTCGTCATAATAAAGTTCATTTTACTATGAACAAAATGCACTACTAATTGACCAATGCATTCCTTCACATATAAGACCACTGCAGACCTCCACTTTGCGTCATTTTGAATACCAGTATTTGCGCCACTGCATTCTTCTGGGAACTTTTTTAATTAAACCCTCATTTATATGAAAATAGAACTATTTTTTATTGTACAACGACTCCTTTTGAAACAGGCATACATGTAAAACAAGTAAGAAATGGTCTATTCCACACCAAAACAATATTTAATGCCCAGACAGCCTGTGCGAAACTGATTGACTCACCCAATGTATCCTACTTTACAATTAGATTCCCTGTTCCAACCCCTACACAAACCGAGAGCCTGGAAAAGACTTCCAATTAGACGGCTCACAAAGATGTTTCAAAAATAAACACTTCACAATCTGTCGACTCCAACCCTAACTAAAATGTATTTTCCTATTTCAAATATAGCATTTCATCAACTTTCAAAATAAAAATCAATACTTACAAAACACATATTATCGACTACTTCTTCTCAACCACTCTTACTACCAAAACTCTACTACCCCTTAGTCTTGCTCTATCCCCTACAAAGCAACCTATTACAACCGCACCAGCAACGCATGACGCATTAGACTCATGTACCCACTGGGTACCTATTTTTATATAATATGAACATCCCAGAACCCAATAAGATGGGAGGCGCGGGGGCCTAATGGTTAGTGCACCGGACTCCGGATTGAGCGGTCCCAGTTCAAGCCCCGACACCTTACTCTCATAGTGCCTCTCTCCACCCAGGTGTATCAATGGGTACCGGCGACATAATGCTGGGGGGGGGGACCCTGCAGTTGACTAGCATCCCATTCAGGGGGGAGTAGAAATATTCCTAGCCGCTTAATGCTGCAGAAACCGGGATAAGCTCCGGCAGTGTGGGCTGCTTGGCTCGTGGCTTCTCCTAGAACCCAATAAGGCTTCATGTAAATACTGACACTTAATTACATGTAAGTTTTAAAACCATTCTGAGGTTCATGACAAAACATTTTTGTTTCAATAAAAACATGTAAAAATAATGAAATAACAGAGAATTTACATAATTTTTATCGCAGACCACAAATTTTACTCCAGGTTAAGTTAATGTGTCAAGTTTTTTTGCAGCACAGGCTTGGTTCCACAGGGTGTGGTTCCAAAAAATATCCATACCTCCCCCAAGGATGGTTCTTTTGTTTGGACCCTCCCACCCCCTGGGATTTCTAGTTTCGCTTCATACTTTCTTTAAAAAGTTTGTACTATTGAGACCCTCATCCCCCTTGGAATTCCAATGACCATCCTTGGGGTGGGTATGGATATTTTCTGGAACCGCACAATGTGGGCATCTTCTTATGAAAGTAAGCTGCAGATTGATCTGAATGATACACACTAATCTATTTTCACATTTACCTGTTTTCTATGGGATATATACTTATATATTGTTTTTACCGGTTTTACTTGTAATAATAATAATAATAATAATAATAATAATAAGACTTTATTTAACGAGAATAACATAATTTACTGGTGGCCCAGTAGTTTACAATATGGCCCTCCCTAATTAATTACATATTACATACTTAACTACAAATTATATAAACCTAACTACATATTATATACTAAAGACAGTGATAAAAATTTAAACTTAATTTAATACAATGAGAACAATGAGAACTAAAAAAATGTTAAAAAATGTTGCTAATTTTAAAATGTTCTATATAAACCTAACTACATATTATATACTTAAGTGACAAAAATTTAAACTTAATTTAATACAATAAGAGCTAAAAAGTGCTGCTGATTTTAAAATGTTCTAGTCCAGCATTTTGTTTTAGTAGCGTTTGGTGTAGTTTTCCTGAAAACTGTTTGTGCGATGCAGCATTACGAATAGAAACGTCAACATTGTTCCAGAGGCGGGTTGCGCTGGTCGTCAACAACGCCAAATGAAATTGCCCGCAAGTTGCCAACATTGCAGAACAGGGTATGGTCAATTAGTTTCCTTCGTCACTGTGGCTTGGTTGTTCATCAGACAAAGGTGTATGGAAATTTAATTAGGAATTATGGTTTTTTCTCTTTTTGAAAGTTGTTAAAGAAGACACGATTCAGTTTGATAAAGTAGATGCAGATTATATCCACAAAGACCTTGTTACCAACCAGCTGTCACTTAAAAGAAACCACGAGTACTACTACCAAGTTCAGTGTCAGCTGGGCCTCTCTTGTCTAGAGTGACATGTTATTTTGTGTGCAATGGTGGTTGGCAATCAGACAAAGCTAAGGATGGTTTTGTGCAGGATAACTGGGAATTTCAGTCTCTAAAAGGAAAGGAAAACGAAGGAAAACACTCAATAAATGTGTAATAGGACTGTCAAACATATCTTCCTAAAAAAAGACAACATGAGCCCCTTCTAGTCTTCTAAACGAACCAAAACTGTGTGCTTTGTACAAATAAAGGACCAATTCAATCCAGGAAAGCTAAACTTATTCCTAATATTTTATTGATTTGAAGTGGTGAGCTCGACAATTTTCCTATTTTTACTTGTCGCTATTGCTAAAAATAGGCCAGTCACACTCCAATCGAAAAAAAATCATAAAATTATTTTGCAATATTTGCAACAACTAAGGTGATTTCATTTACTTTTGAATTAAGATAGACTCCTGGGCAAAGTTTAAAGGAAATTGTGATATCCGAAATTCAGCAGACCAGAATTATGGCGACTGCCTCTAGGGGTGACAGAAAGAAGGATTTGATGCGGCATTTCAAGGCCCTCGCCAAATGTGATCATCCATCAGCTATTGCTGATCATATCAAAACCTCGGGCCATAACATCAAATGCAATAATTTTGAAATTTTACTGTCTGGCAAAACTGACCTCCATTGCAAAATTAAGGAGACTTTTCATTCAAGAACTACAACGTAAGCAGTGAGATGTTGTTGCTTTTTTTAACTGAAACGTTATTATTAAGTTACTGCTGAAGATCAATTGTCTGAGTCTAGGTTCCACACCCTTTTAATAAAAATAAATAATTTTTTGTAAAATTTTTTTTTTTGATAAAATTTTTAATTTTTTTTTTTTTTTTTTTTTTTTTTTTTTAAAAATTTTTTTTTTTTTTTTTTTCTTTTTTTTTTTTTTTATTTTTTTTTTTTTTTTTTTTTTGCCCCAAAGGAAACCCCTTTTTTTTTTCCCGCCGCGGGGGGAAGGGGGGAGAGGGAGGAGGGGGGAGGGGCCCCAAAAAAAAACAAGCTACCATCTTTTTAAATGAACAATTAAGACATACTTGTTCAAGAAAGCATTTGCGTGTTACAGCTAGAGCCTCTTTTAGCACTACTTCCACGAATTTTAGTTTTAGATTTAGTTTTAATTTTAATCTTGAGTTTTCGATTTTTATACTAGGAAAGTTTTTAATTGTATTCTTATATATCTTAATATAATATTTGTAAATTTGTTTGTTTTATTTGGCCTTATAGATTTTATAGATTTTGATTGTGAAAAAAAGAAAAACTATGACATTCATTCTTATAATACCCGAGGCAAAACCAATTTTTATATACCGAGAATTAGACGTAATTATGGCAAGCAACGCCTTTTTGACCAAGGGCTTGCAGATTGGAATAAGCCTGACAAATCGATAGGAGACATTAAGTCAATTTTACCTTTTAAGCAAGCCCTTAAGAATGTAGTTTTTAGCTAAATTTTTTTTCCTGTGCTTTTTTTTTTGAACTTTAATACTTACATTTTTTATCTTGTAACTTTTTAAATTCTGCAAGTGGTATCCTGGTACTGTCTTCTAATACTAACCCTTTATATTGACACTTTTTATGTCATTTGTTTTTTTTTAGAAACATATTACACCTGCAAAGGAATTGGGCATACTGCCCAAGTGTGCCTTCCCGTCGAAACCAAAAGAAGAGCAATACAGGGCGAAAGCAGATGCAACTGCAGTTTTTTTCTGTATCGTAACTGATGACAACAGGACTGAATTCAACACCCAGAGCTACATGTTCGTCTAGGAGAGTTCTCTACTCGCCTCAAAGGAGTTCTTCGATTCGTGTAAGTGTATTTTATTGTACTGTAGAACACTTTATCAAGAATGGGCACATCATAAACAAAGGAGGTATTTTAAACAGTGCAATTTTACACTCTCTTTTTGTGGTCTTTTGTGTTAGGTGGCTACCAAATTGTTGGCTAAAGCGAAGTCACAGCGAGAAGGAAGCACAACATTTGGTCAAATAAAAAAAATGCTGCTCTTGTACAGTTTGCGGCCCTGCACAAAGACCTTCAAGAATCTGACAAGGAATGGCCTCCAATGAAAGTGTCGCATAGCTACAAGGCAGATGCAGCTGCTTACATAAAGAACACGTCAGGGACAGCATTTGTGAGAAAAGGTAATTTTGAAACCCTTTATGCATATCATTTTATAATCCATTTTCGTTGCGTGGTTTATCATTGTTTGGTCTTTTTTTACTGTTTATTACTTTTACTTGAAGAACATCTGTTGGTTTTCCAGGGAGACTGTCATAGAAGTCACTACTAATATAGAGAGTCAGGAACAAAGGAGGGTGCAAATTGATGTCTTTGGGTTTCCAGAGCATCGGCGTGCAGCTGTGACAGATAATCTTGAGACTTTTTAAGGTATCGCCCATAGAGACCTTGGTAATGTTTTCACTCTGAAGCAGTTCAAAGAGTATTGGCCAAAGTGTGTGAGGCAAATTTTAAAACTCCTGCATCGTAAATAATTTAGCTTGTTTGACATCCGCTATATGTGATCCATCTCAAACTCTTAGGTTTATGTCTGTCTCTTTACGGATAACAATATTGTCAACCCTGTAACATTAAAAATTACATTCAACTGAAAACAAAGTACTGCTCTAGCTTTACAAACAATTTACAGTATTTATTTCTTGAAAAAAGATCTTTTTACAAGAAATTGTTATCCATAGAAACAAAACAGTTTTTTTGTACGAGCCAAACTAGACACATCACTTTAGGATTCATTTGGATGGGTGACCAACTGGAAATATGGCATGTTGTAGGCCTTTTTCCAATGAAATCAGCAACTTTCTGTCTCTTTCCTTTTTGGTCTAGCACCTTAATCGACTTTAACTGTGTTTATCTTACTGTCTTAAGTGAGTCAAGAAAGTCGGCATGTGTTAAGGACAGTCACTCTTTCTATAGAATGATGAAATCCTCTCTTGTAATCCTGGCTCTAGATCGACCTTGGAAGATCATTTTTAATGAAATTTATTTATTATTTCCTTGCTTACTTTTTTGTACAGTTTAACATTATCAAGTCGAAATGGTAGGGCATGAATGTTGTTGCGGCCTATCCTGGAAAAAACCTTTGTTTTTTTCTGTTTATAGCTCATTAAAAGTTGTGCAAATCTTACCCATTAATAACCTTAAGAATTCATTTCTGATTTACAATTGACAGTTTTCCATTATTTTATTGTTACGCATGACAAACTTTGGCCTTGAAAAAAATTTGCCAGAGGAGCTGTAAGATTATAAAGGAATGTGTCCACTCAAGGCCATGTGCAGATATCAATTAGCGTCAAGTTCGGAAGACAAATATCAAATAAATCAGATATCCAGATCACACACGCGGACTTGCTTTTGATCGTGTGAGCCTTTATACTTTGAGACCCCTAAAGGCTGTTAAGATACTTATGGTGACTGCTGAGAGTTAAAAATTCGATCTAAACTGCGCCTTTAAGAGAAAGAAGCAAACAGGAGTTTCAAGATCATAAAACCCGTTCTATTAAGACAAAATGCGCCGACAATAATGCCCCCTTGTTCCCAAGGCGTTCCAAAGTGCAAGGCCTATCTCGGAGCCATTGTTTACTATTATGTTATCAGTGGTCACATCAGCAGATCTTGTACGTTGTGTACCTCATGATGTCTGACGTACTTGTTGAGCTATTTTTTAAGGTTAAAATTTTACAAACAAGGTAATATTTTACTGGGGCGGGATTTTCAAATTGTTAAATCATGATGCATTTGATATCTAAGCCATTTGAAGCGACAGTCACAAAGAGATGGAGAAAGAAGGACCAAAGAGGGTAGCCCTGCCCTTTCAAGGCTCCAGTCTTTGGAGCGTCACAAGCCCATCACTTGACCCGCGAAAGAATTGGTATATTTTTACCAAGGAGAACTGCGGAACGTGGCCCACAGATTTTGCAAAGAGAGACATATTTAAAAGGTTTCGAGACGAAGTCCGAAGTGTTTCTGCGAGGGAACTTTTGCCTGCCAAATCTTCATATGTGGCAAGGTTCAACAGAATGCCAAGTACCCTGTACGTGGCTTCCACGTTTTGACTATGTGCTGGCCGTCTGCGTCAAAAAGTTATTCCATCAGGTGATTTGCTTTGCTCATTCGTGTTTGAGCCAGTGATGAGCAAGTTAAATTCTGTTGCCTGACATGTTGAGTCCGCAGAGAACTGTATGCTAGATCTTGGCAGGAATTTCTGCCCAAGCCAATGTTCAGCTCTCAACATTGAACTGGAGAATAGAAAAGCTAAGATTGAATCCCTTGAGCTGCAGCTCAAATCTCTCCAAGCTAGAATTAGCAATTTGGAGAGTGACATGGAGACAGGTTTTGATTCAACATCCTGTTCCGAGCAGGAATCCTTGTGCTGTTCGTCGCCATCAAGTTCGCCATCCTGTAGTTCCATCGATGAAACAAACAACAGCCCTAGAATCGGAAAAACAACAAAGAAGAGAATAGTTCAAAAGAAATGCAGACAAGTGATGGCTTATTTCAGCGACATTCAACAAGTACAAAGAATCATCTCTATATAACAGTTGTTTTAGAATAATGTACAGCTAATTTACTGTACGTCTGGTTACACAAATGCGTATAATTATTTAACAAAGAACAACAACGGCCAAAAATTTATCTCGTTTTAGTTTTTGCTTTTCGATATTTATTAATTTTTTAAGATAATCCTGGAATCAGTTCAATTTTAGGCGAGGACGGAACAGCATTTTGAATATTTTTTAACCCAGTTCTGTCTCTCCTGGTTAGTCAGTCCAATTTGGGCTGCTGTTATCTAAAGGCAGAACAGTAACATTTTTTCAATGAATACTTTTTAACCCAGTTCTGTCTCTCCTGGATAGTCAGTCCAATTTGGGCTGCTGTTATCTAAAGGCAGAACAGTAACATTTTTTCAATGAATACTTTTTAACCCAGTTCTGTCTCTCCTGGGTAGTCAGTCCAATTTGGGCTGCTGTTATCTAAAGGCAGAACAGTAACATTTTTTTCAATGAATTCTTTTTTACCCCGATCTGTCTCTCCTGGGGAGTCAGTCCAATTTGAGCTGTTCATTCATAACGCCTTTGGAAAACATAGTGCTGTACCACTAGCATTAAAAAAAAGACCTACGTGGGAGACAAGGAGATAGCTGAGAGTGTCGTTCTACAAAATGCATGACAAGCAATTGAGGCAGCGAAAGAGAGAGCACAAAGAGCAACGACAACTCCGACAATGAAACTACAAACTTTAGTTGAGCATGGTGATGGAAGAGCAACCAGGGAATTTGACGTAATTTTTTGCGAGTATTTCCTTTTGTTATTTTCTTTTTTGTAGACAATTGTTATTTTCACATCAAGTCCGGAGTCTTCAAAACAATTGGAATTTTCAGAATTGGCTACAAAGGCTTTTGGAGCGAAAATATTTTCAGGAGATGGTTCTCAAGGCATTAGAATTGGTGCTAAGGACAGTGGTTTTTGGAGATCGCATGCAGTCACAAGAAACTCATTCAGTTCTTTTTAGATCAGAGCTACTCGACTCATTTCAGGAGGATGTACACAATTGCTCAGAAGTCGCCAACAATTTAACAAAGGTACTAGATATCTGTCTTTTCGTAGCGTTTGCTTTGTTTCGTTTTATTGCTTAAACTTTAGTGTAAATTCTGATTTACAATCAATGAATTAAATCGGCTTGTTTACACGTATTCACGTGAGCACTTGTGTTTGTTGTTTCCATGTTTTATATTTAGTTCTTTATTTTATAGTTCTTGATATTCTCCTCTGAAATTAGAACAATGATTCGCCGCAGGCTCAGTGAATCTCGGGGAATAATTGTTAATTACCGCAAAAAAGAAGTGTCTTGTGGGGTTTCTTTTGTTGTTGGCATTGGCGTATCCCTTTGGTTCATATCTTAAAAACGGCACTTGTGCTAATTTCCACAGTACTGATTAAGCTTCATCGCTTCTAGAACCAATTCTCACTTCAAACATTTCTTTCAAGACCATTTAAATCCTGTGTATATTTTTCTGTCAATATTTTTGTATATATAGGTCGCTTTTGATATTTTCCTTTTTACTGTATATAATTTTCATTCGCTTTGCCAGAGTGGCAAGGAATAAACGTCAACAAGGATGCAATGAATACGATTTGAAAAGCTGCAAAGAAGAGGTGGAGGAATAAGAAGGCCACTGAAAAAAGCACTAAAATTGCTGTCGACGCTGCCGAGCCACCCAATGAAGTGGAAAACGGCCCCAAACTAGCAGAATTATGGGTAAAACCACTCAGCCGTAGAGATGTGGTACGTCCTCCAGCCAAGAAACAAATTCCTTCAACGGAAATTGTGAGAGGGAAATTCTTGGGTTCAGGGACATTTGGCTCGTGCTATCTGGGAACATATCGGGGATACAGGGCCGCCACAAAAGAATTTAAGGTCAGCGAAAAGGTGACTTCGAAAACCATGCGAAAAGAAGTGTACCACAAGACTGAGATAATAAGCCATTTGGGCAACCATTGGTGCCTGCCACTGTTGTTTGGCATTTCAACTAAAAAGGAGCCCTTGTGACTGATTACTCAGTTTCACGGAGAACATGAAAGAAGCTTAACTTTATCAAGTGTAGTGAGAAAGAAAGCCAACCTTGGAAAACCTAGTTGGCTGGCTATCCTTCGCGATATCGTCGATGGGCTAGCGCATATCCACAATGGGGGATTCTACACAACAACCTCAAAGCTAACAAAGTTGTGCTAGAGAAACGAAAAGAAGAGTGGAGTCCTATAATAATCGACTTTGGCAAAGTGGATTATTTCTGATCCTAAACTACCGATGTCTCTGTCTAAGGACAAACAGCGGAAATACCGAATGAAGTACTGCATATCACTCCCGAAATTGTTCATGGTGAGGGTGCTTAGAGTGTTCTATCAGACATCTTTTCGTATGGAAAAATTGCATTGGAAGTTGTGGATATTTTATGGATGGCAACAGCCCAATCAATTACATTGGCAAGAAGTGCATGTGACGAAGAACCAACAAAACACCCCACATTAATGGAACTGCAGGCTTCCATTAGACCAGAGTATAGACTGTTAAATTGTTGAAAGTGACGTTTGAATTAAGACTATGAACTAGCTTGTGAAGACTTCACTCTTGAGTGAAAAGAGAATGTTGCTTTTAATTTTGTGCATCTTGAACTTATTGCTGTGATTAGATTATATTCATTAATAAAAGGGGAACTTAATTTTTAGAGCTAACAGTGTAAATTTTCTATTCCGGACAATAAATTTATTTTTAAAAGAAGATCATGCATTGCTTCTTAGGGCCTGTTCACATGGCAGTGGGGGACGCTGGTTAGGTGAGGCAACCAATCGCTTCATACAATCTCTGTTTTTTTCTTGATTGTGTTACATGCGAGGTGGTGTACCCCACCTAGGCGGGTTACCCGGTTAGCCGGGCCGGGTAACCTGCCTAGCTGGGGTGAGTTTTCCCATGTGAAAGATTGAGAGTGGGGTAACCCGCCTAGCCAGGGTAATAAAATGCAATGTTGTGCAAAGCCCGCCAAAAAAAATGGCCGTCAACCACTACCAGCGTGGAGAGTTCTTCCGACAACATAAACTCAAACAACTTGAAAACCCTGAAGGTGACAGTGCTAACGACAATTTGGAAACGGATAGTCAAGATGATCAAAGGGACATTTTGTCCGAATTAACAGCTTCAAAGCAAAAAGTATCTTTGTCGTCAGATCAGACCTTGAATCATCCGACCAAATCTGCCAAGAAGACAAAGTATTAAAGAACCATAGAAACCCGTTTATGCAAGAACTGGTCTTAGCCTCGTACCAGGAATGCAATGCCACCACTCTCGTCACAGCAACTGGATGCTTGTTTATCACGCAATAGCATTTTAAACTTCACCCCACCTCCCCGGGGTTACATGTGAAGACAAGTTTTCTTTATCATGGGTAAGTGGGGTACCTCACCTACCCCACCGCCATGTGAACAGGCCCTCAAACTCTTGACAGGAACAGCAGTCCATCCCCGCACAGTGCAAAAGCCATTGCAAACACAGACAACTCAGCGAATTCAACTGATCGCTCCATCGCAAACTTCCGCTCGCTATTTGCAAGATACAGTGGTCCAACTAGTGGCAATCGATCTTCTTTTCAGGTTTTGTGACACAATGTAGTAGTAAATGTAACATTGCATGTTTTTGTTATCATTTTTTAATGTAGGTCAGAGCGCACATCAATTCATTTCTAAGACAAAAGAGTCATTACTCTAGAAAAGACAACCGTGGAAAGGAATATCTTGAAGAGGGCTGGTCAATTCAGGTTAGGGAATTTGTCACATACGTATCAGTGACAATCGCAGTTTTAGTTACCCATTTGTCGAAGTTACTAAGGCAGCATAAAGTAAAATTAGTTTTCCGTTAAACTGACAATTAAAAAGTATTTTTTTGTTTTGATCATTATATGAGGTGTAGGCTTTAAAGTTATATTTTTTATTAACGAATATTATTAACATTTTTTTGTATACAGCAGATGTATTACAACTACCTTGATGCCAACGAACCAACTGTTTTGAAACGGGATAGAGAAATTTTAAGGTATCTAGATTGATTAATTAATTAACCTAAATCGCATCGAGGAGTGTAATGCAGACCAAAGAAAAGACATCTTTACAGAACTAATTCATTCTGTGACTGATCGGCATGCCAATTTGTTTTTATTGAACCTGCAACTAGAACGCGATGGCAGACATTATGGACACTAATTTTAACATCATGGAAGAATTAGAGAGAACCAGGAATGAGCGGGACAGTCTTGAGAGTGAGCTCGCTGCTACAAAAAGGGAGCTGGAAGCTCAGAAAAAGACAACAATAACGGGACATCTGAGGACTGTGTCATTTTACCTTCTCAAACACTCTTGGCATCAATTCCGTTTCTGTACTGAATCTTTTACTGTTTATTTTTACAACTTCTATTAACTAATTAGCTATTAACTAATTACCGGTATACTCTGCCTTTTTTAAGATATAACATGCTAAAAATTGTCAGTAATTATTTGATTCTTTCAAACAACTACTTTTTTTCAGCTTAGCTTGATTCTGTTTTAAAACAATAATGTGAGTCCGTGTTATATATTTTTTGTGAATTCTTTAGATCAAGATTTAAGTTCTTGCATTGATGACATTTCATCTTTTTCGGTATTGTTATTTTTTATGAGCAGATCATTTTCTTTTTCCTTTATAATTGTAATCATTATTGCTTATCTTCTTTATTATTGTCCATGCCTACGACTTTTTCCATAATAAGACCGATGTAATTCATTTATTTACATTTATTTTCAGAACAAGATTTAAGATTTCTTTCCCTTCTATTCTTGTAAGTTTGTTCCTTTTTCAGAATAAGACCAACTATGCAATTCAGTTATTTACTTTATTCTACAGAAGAATATTTTTTTCTTTTTTGGTATTAATTTTCTCGTGCAAATCATTTTTCTTTCCTTTTTTGTAATCAATATGTCTTTGTTTTCGTCACTTTTTTTTTATAAATAAGACCAGCTACGCAATTTACTTATTTAGTTTTGTGAAACTATATTTTTCAGAGGAATTTTTATGCTCTCGATTACGTTTTGTCGATTTGGTATTAATTTTTGTATGCAGATTATTTTACTTTTATTCTTGTAATCATTATGTTTTTGTTTTTGTTCGTTTCTGTTGTTGTTGTTGTTGCTTTTTTTAAACAAGTCCGGAATTCAGCTATTTAATTATTTGAGCTTTCATTCTACAGATCAGTATTTAATAAGCTCTTCATTACATTTTTACGTTTTTGGTATTTATTTTTTATGCAGATTACTTTGCTTTGTTTTTCTTGTAATCACTATGTTCTTTTTATTGCTCTGGCATATGTCTTTCTGCATAATTTAAAAATATCCTCTAAAAGAAGAAGAGCTACAAAGTTTTTATTACTGCCCTGCAATTTTGTGCCATATTATCTGTTTTTGTTTTCTATCCTTTCACCATTTTTATCTTTGCAGCTTTAGTGATTTTAGGTCGGTCTGTTCTCCCATGTGTGGGGGAGAGATGGGATGGGGGAATTCCTTTCCCGAACTGTACGCTCTGTCCCGAGCCCACTGGAATCTCTGGCCCTCACCGCAGCTCTGAGCTGTCCCATGCCTTGATCCTGGCACCGGCCCCTGGCCCTCGCTCTGCCTTGAACCTTGCTGTGCCCCTGTGTCTACCCCTGTGTCTGCCCCTTTTCCTGGCCTTTAAGCCCTTATCTGAACTGGGAGGAACCCAAACCCTTTTATTTTCTTGCCAGGCTTTAACCCTTGTCCTAATCCCCTAGGGTGTTAGGCAAGGAGTTAAGGCAAGGGTCCCCATTCATTGGTATTTCTCCCTTTCCCTATCCCTTGCCTTTAATCCCTTGTCCTAGCCCCCTACGGTGTTAGGCAAGGGTCCCCATTCATTGGTATTTCTCCCTCTCCCTATCCCTTGCCTTTAATCCCTTGTCCTAGCCCCCTACGGTGTTAGGCAAGGGTCCCCATTCATTGGTATTTCTCCCTTTCCCTATCCCTTGTTTTTAACTCCTTGTCCTAAACCCAAAAGATTGTTTTTTTTATAAAGGGGCCGATATTTTTAATAATTTTATATGAATCTACTTCTAGTCTTTTTATCGCTTTTTATATGTCTTTTCTTAGGTTTTTATATATTGCTTTTTAACTGTTTTTATTACTTTATTTTATTAACTATTCATTTATTTATTTTTAACCCAGGACCCATGTTGATAGCAGTTTTTATAACTGAAATGGTCATCCTGTATAAATATGTTTTAATTATTATTATTATTATTATTATTATTATTATTTTAACTACCTTGTTGTATCACTGATTTGTTCAGCGATAATAATCAGGAAAAATAAATCAATAGAAGAAAACATTTAAAGGGCGACATTCTAATGAAGTGAAAGGGTTCTACCGTTTAAAGCTATCGAGAGTCATTAAGAAGGGGCATGCTCAAGTTCAGACAAAGGCATCAGATGGTACTGTTTCTGCGCATGCATAATTACTGTCAGGCCCACGCCACTGTAAAAATATGGGCATCATTTTTGGAACAAACCTGTGCAAAAAGCTTATTTGTAGGATTCGTAGGCCAAGTTTCATTTTTGCCAACTGACAATTTTTAAAATATGTGCGAGTTGCCATGGTAATACAAGTTTGTTATAACTGTGTGTCACCTGTAGAACTATTAGACTCCAATGCGTCTCATTTCCCTCTTTTCATTCTCTGGGTAGAACAAATATCTGAAAAAGAAACTTTTTTTTTTTTTTTTTTATTTTTATTTTCTCAAAAATATAAATAATTTTTTTTTTCCCCCATTTTTTTTTTTTTTTTTTTTTTTTTTAAAACCTTTAAAAATTTTTTTTTTTTATAAAAAAAAAAAAAAAACCGGGGGTCCCCCCTATTAAAAAATATTCAGTTGTAAATTGAACTTGGGCTTGCGGTCCCACGAACCGACACTTGTGCAAGATGTGTCAAGCTATCCTTGTTAGTGAAGGGCCTAGTGGGTGAAGAGAAGGAGGAGAAAGCTGAAGAGTTAAAGCACCAAGAGGTGAGATTCTTTCAATATTTATATGAAAAAGAGCTTTTGAAATAAATCCTCGCATTCTTATTGGTTCTTTCTTGGTCAAGATTTTAAAGGTAGCAAAAATCGGGGCAAGAGGTATTACTCAAGTAAAATCACTTTGTTTATGATTCTTAAATGTCCTGGTAAAAATTTCTTACAAAGATATTTAGTTGGTAGCTATTTTCCCAATTCCAAATGCTTAAATGTCCAGGGGTTTAAAATACGCCCATGAAAAGCATTTATTTTATTCAGAAACCGTCTGCTATTTCTCATGCCTGGATATCTAAGGCGAGCTTTCAAAAATATTTTTTCTCTGCCCTTCGGGGCTAAATATAAGGTGGGGGTCCGGGGCCCCTGGGCCCCTCCCTAGATATGCAAAGAGAGTGATAGAAAAATAGTCTCTATTAATGGCCTCAGAACATGGTGAGATATTGCATCACATGGGAACGTCTACATTTCTGTTGATGCATTGTTGGGCTGTGTGAGAAATGTAGCTCAGGAACCAGTGGTAAAACCTGCAATCATGGGGAGACACTATTGATCGACCAAGAGAAAGTTGACTCCTTTCTTTCCACATATAATAAAAAAGCCAACAACAAATCATCTGTGAGTTTTATAACATAACACAAATGTCATTTAGTTACCCAGTTATAGAAATAAAAAAAATTGTGTTTACAGAAAATCAACTTGTTGGTAACTACCCGGGTAACTCTGCCAAGGCTGTTTTTTTTTTTAACATTGGCCTTGCCAATCCCAAGCCTGACAAAGGAGAAGGGGTAAAAAGAGAAATTGACTCTGTCAGGAAAAAAGTATTTAACATTTAGGTGCCCTTGTTTTACTTTATTATAATTATGATATACCGGTAAACGATATTGCAATACCTTCTCTTTTTTATACCGATCTGCTGCAATGATGGGTACACATTTTTAGTCCATGAGCCAAGACCCCAAAAATGGATTTTCGTAGCACCCCCCTTAATACCTTGTGAAATTGGTATCAAATTAAAGCTAAAGGTGTGAATTTTCTAAAACTACTTGTTACCAGGATGGTAACTGGTGCATAAGGGAGATAGGGCAAGGTTTTTTCGAGGGGGAGGTGGGGATACTTTTTACATTGTAAATACACGAGATGTAAAAACCCTAATACAAATCACGAAATACCCGCTCAAAGTTGTCTCAATCTTTTTCAGATACACTTAAAATTAGTATTTTGACATATTTCACACTTTTCGTAATTTTGTGACCAGCCTTTTTGCACCCGTTGCCATGGAAACCATGAATATATCCCATTGCTACTATCTCCTTAATTGCAAATGCTGTTTCTTATGATTACAACCCAGTTAGCACGAAAAATAATTCTTTTTTGTGTGTTTTCTTTGTAATCGCATTAGTTTGTTTGATAACACAATACATGATAAGCCTATCATGCATTTAGCAAACACACGGCAGCGTCCTTCATGCTGGAAATTTGATGAATTAACAGAAGATAAGGAATTGTCTCTTTTTCGCAAAATGGCCATTAATTGTGGACGTAGATAGGCTCACATGATTTCTTAAGGCGACTCTTGTCATATTTAAAACTTCACTTTGTACTTAACTGCTCATAACAATTGTTTTTGCAACACCAGAATGCATGTAAGGTCAAACTAAGGTTACACTAAAGAGGAGCGAAGGAACAAAGCAAGTTTCGAAATAAGTTAAGCTGAGTCTCTAGATAACTACATTTTATTCCGTTATTTGGCAATACATGTTCTTGATAACTTTTATTTTAAATGTTGCAAACAAATTACAAATTTCAGTATTTACAGTCAAACCGGATGTTCTTTTGATGGGAACTTTGCAATGTTGCGGCGCAATGTTCCAATATTGATTGACAGTTTGCTCGTCGCAACTTGCAACTTTCAATTCAAATTTGCCTGAGCAAGTTGCCAAGTTCCGGTTTTCATTTTTCCCGTATGAAACATAATAATTCTACCTCTGTCTCAAAGAAGGATGAAATAATTGTCCTATGGTTGACTGCTTATCACCAGACTGCGATAGATTAGCGACAGGCTTAGTTGAAATCGCCAAACTTTGAATTTCGCTTTAAAATTCAAATTTGCTCCGCAAGTTACGGCCTACGTTTGTAATTTTGAAGCGTAATTCCTAACTTAGCAATGTAAACTAAGCCTGTCGCTTATTTCTCGCATTCTGTTGATGAACAGTCGAAAAAGGGGCAATTATTTTCGGTTTCTTTGAAACAAAGGTGGTACAATCTCGTTTTATACGGCAAAATGAAAACCGGAACTTGGCAACTTGCTCGAGAAATAGGCAACACCGATATTTGTCTTAAAAGGGATTTTTCTACATGCAAGAGTCTGTTTATCCCATATGTTTTAGCCATAGCCTGAGTCCAGTGCTTATCTACTTGTCTTCACCCTCGTCGTCGTCATTAAGATCGTCATCTCCATCTTTAAAGTCTATTGCACTGTTCATGCAATTTTCAGAGCAAGCACAAGCTTCTGTGCAAGGCAAGCCTTTACCGACATCGCCTTGTTTGGCAATTCCCGCGGAACCCACAGCAAACTAATTCCATCACAGCCTGTGGAGCGGGCGCCAGGTCTCTCCAAACGATCTCAAGGCGTCCTTCTTTCAGTTGCAATCCATGGCTTACCGGTTCTTGCTCAATTCTTGGCTGTAAGGCTTTCCTTCAGAGAAAAACCTGGTAGTTGGCTCGCTTAGGCGGTATCGAAGGGCAGCGCTTGTTGGCAGGAGTTGGTGAGACTGAACGTTTTTGTCTTTGCAAAAAACTTTGTAACGGAGGTTATTGACCAGCTAGCACCGATTATCGTTGTACCCCGCGTTGTACAACGTACAAACCAGTTCTTGCAACCTGGTAATGCTCTTCTCGCTCAGGGGAAGGCTCTCTCTAAGAACTTGGACACTGTCGTTCATGGTTTGGCATTCTCTGACCATTTCAAACGCCCTTTTCTTGCCCTTGCCTGCAAATGAACTCATAGCATCACAACCTGTTAATGCATGCAAACTAGGAGGACTCGGCATACCCTGGGACCCAGCTTCTCGCACAGTCGGGGAACGCTTATCAAGCGTGATCGACTTCTTTCCTCACTTATCAAGATCAGTTCGGCAGGAATGGTTGATTGGTGGTAACATGCCACCTTTTCAACATCTGTATCCGGGGAGACTATGGCGACCCTTTGATGTTCATGTGAAGATGCGTGTTTTCGCATGGAGGAACATCCGTGTGTTAGCTTCTTCCTGGTCGGTATACAGTTCTGTTTCGTCAGTCGCTGTCATACATCCATCTATGACGACAAGCTTGGTGCAGTGGTAACATGGGTAACATACATTACATGGCTGCCGATCCTTTCAGCATATTCTTTCTTCGACCAGTCCTCAGAAAGGAACCTGAAAAGTTGCACTTTGTTGCTCCCGCATGACAACTACTTCTTCCACTGGCGTAGACAGAACTGCTGGGAGCTAGTAATGGCGACGGCTAGTTGACCGGTATTGCTTCTTCTTTCCCTCTCTATGTTCTTGATGGAGATGTATGGGTACTGATCTCCAACAAAGTCAAGAACTCTTCTTGCTTCCCCTGCCTGCATCAGTATTGTCTTGAAAATCATAACTACCAAGTCGGAGAATCTCTCTGGTATCTTCCTCGCCGTTTGAAGCATTGCTATTGTGTCGATGATGACTGCTGGTGTTTGAGCTGGCATGCCCTGAAGAATCTCTACCCCATGCTCTAGTAGTTTGCTGCTCTGTTGGTTTTCACTAGCGCGCCAGCGACCATGGAAGTGGGCCCAGCTCGTGGACTGGCAACTCCGGTTTGAGATCTATTTCCCTGCTTTGACCAATAACGAGTAATCTAGCAAAAAGATTATTTCTGTTCTTATAAGGACAGGCCATCCTCCCGTTGACACGGTTGTCTTACTTTGAACGTCACGGAATTACAAGGCTTCAACTTGGAGAGTGGCTAAAAGAAACCTAAAGAATCACTCAGCAGTCTGTCCTCACAAACGCTGTCAGAGTTTCTGTTTCTTTCTCTTTGGCGGCAAGTAAATCTAACTTGTTGGTTTCAGTCGCTACACAACCAGAACTAAGACTGGCGAGTTCCTCTGATGGTTCAAATGGATCCGTCCAATTGCTGACAACTTCCATTACTTTCCTTACATCTTTATCTCGTTTCATCCATGACTTCCCAGCTTCCTAGTGAAGACGATCTTCTTCTTTCTTGCCTGTCATCATACGACACTAATCAACAAACAGGGCACGAGAATGCGCAGTCAAGATCCATCGCTGTACCGCATTCTTCTTTAGACTGAAGCCAATGATGCCACCTTTTGTTTTCGTACTTCTGTTTAAAGTCTGTTCTATGGTCTGGTCAACGGGAAGTTGAGCAAATCCATGTTCAGTGTTTCTCTGGACGCTAAAGTCTCCATTCTCTAACATCATTAATGCTTCAAGGCGGGTTTCTGGTAGCTGGATCATGTGTTCCAGGTAAACAGGTAGGTAACGAGCACAATTCACATGGTCCTAGGCGAAATGCCATGGCAGCATTTCCCCGATGCACTCAAGATGAAGGGGCCAGTTACCTTCTCTTGTTGCTCTGATAAATGTCACCATCAACGAGATCATTTCAAAGTACGATCTCCAGAACTTTGTAATGGAGCCATTGTCTTCTTCACTATATAACTTGAAAAGATCAAGGATCTTGATGAAGTCTGCCATCGTGAGAAGCCTATTAAATTTCTCAGCGAAAATGTCTTTTTTAATATCCACTATGGCATTAGTGAGTTTTAAGTAGTTGGTTGGGTGACCGTTGTCCTGAAGCCACGACTTGAATCCTCTCCACATGTTGCAAATTGTTTAAAAAATGTCTCACAAATACCAGGATGGTTATAAGACAAACTACTACACTAGAAACTGATTAAAAGATAATAGCTAGGAGGCTATTTTTGCGAAAAAGAGGCAATTTCTCACCTTCTGCTGATTCAGCAAATTTTCAAGATGGCGGACCCTGCCATGTGGTTGCTAAGTTTATGCCGGGACAAAGGCTCAAAAATACATTGTGGTACAAACAAGCTAAGTAGTCCAGCTGCTAACGACCAAAAAATGGTCGAATTGTTCTTTTTTTGATAAAAGCATGAAACTTTGTCAGATTACTAACATCCCTGTGACGAACATTTTTAGATATGGAGCCAGCCCAAATTAGCTACCTGAGCTCCGTACTGCGCATGTCCCAAATCACGACTACATAAAAACGAGGTTAAGACAAATAATCGTACAATTTGCCGTATTTTTTGAATTGAAGCCAGTGTTTTGTGTTGGTTAAAAGCCTAACGGGTTCTATGTCACTTAGCGTATTGTGTTTAGTCATGTGACATGTCACCTGACCAGTCACATGACGTCATTTAAGCCGCCATCTTGGATCGGCCATCTTGGATTTCACCATGAGCTTAGAAAGACAGAAAATAAAAGAAATTAATGGAAAATCAAACCAGAATGCCTATGGAATGTAAAAATAAACAAATAATACGATTTAGTTTCAAAAACTGGAAAAGAATAAAGAAAAATGTTAATAATGACGATTTTTGGCCAGACCTGCTTGTAATTATGACGTTGCAATGACAACTTGAAATACTATGAACATATGTTTGACGATTCAAAATTTCCACAAGGGATGAATATATAGCTACTGAAAGTCTCAGTATTATAGACTTAATCCCTTTTTAACAAATTTGAAACACCTTACGTGGGATGGCATCCATCCGCTTCCCCATCCAGGTCCAAGGAATAAAATTTTAAATAATCGCCAGTTTTTTTAAAAATATGGCAATATTTTATTCATGGTGTTTGAATATTTTTAATTTTGTAATGGTATATCATCCAAAAAATTCTTTTATTGTTATGGCTTCACTGGCTTAGAGAGACAGGCAGCCCTGTGTATGAACTGGTTATTTAATTGAGTGGACACTGGGAACTAGATTCCAGGCCACTTGCGGTTTTAAATATGGCGGCCTCCATGAGAACTTACAGACATTCTTGGTAAGTGACTTTTTTTTACCTAAATAACTGATATGTTCCTTCTTTGAATACGGTTCTTTATTTTCGGATAAATAAAACGCAAACAAATGAGAAACGTAGGTAGAAAGAAAACAAAACAAAACAAAGCAGAAGCTAGAAGTACTAAGCAGTGAAGTGAGTAAGCCTCGTTCGATTGATAAAAAATGTAATTAATCATTTTTAACTCAAGAAAATCAGAAAGGGCCAACGGACAATACAAAGAACCGGATCCTGGTGGATCTGATCAGCAAACTGTATAAATACGAACAAATTAAAAAACACAAAGGCTGACCGTACGGTGGAGGGATTGAACTTGTATATTATTTAATTAATCATTGTAATCTCGTGCAATTTTAGTTGATGTTAAACAACCAAATGTCATGGATTGGAGGTATTGCATCATCTGTCAAAAGCCTTCGATAGAATATTTACAGTGCCCTGCAAGTTCAAAAAGAAAAGACAGTGGTGTCGGGTACAGGTCGTTCGCAAACAATATAAAGGAATTTAACACTCTTGGCTTGTTGCCAATGGACATTAACATTGACTTGTTTGATGAAGGTACAGGAATAGAGGAAACACTAGCTAATCACAAGGCGTTGTGGCACAAATACTGCAGAGATCGTTTCAGTAACACTAAGTTAAGTCGTGCAAAGAAGAGAAAGGTAGCTGAAGCATCGATAGATGAAGCTGGTAGTCCTATTAAGGCAAGGAGATCTAGTATTAAAGAGGCTAGCACTAAAGATTGCTGCTTTTTCTGTGAAAAACCTGACAACAAATCGAATCTTCATCAAGCGGAAACTTCTAAGGTGGATGAAAAGGTTAGAGATTGCGCTGTTCTCTTGAATGATGGAAAGCTGATAGCTAAGTTGTCGAATCGCGATATGGTGGCATTGGATGCTAAGTATCACACAGCATGCCTTGTTTCTTTGTACAATCGGGCAAGAGATAAAAGGTCGGCCACCTTGAAAAAGTCGCACACCACAATCTCAGATTTAGATGAGCTTGCTTTTGCCCAGGTGGTTTCTTATATCGATGAGATTCTAGAAGAAGGAGATGAAGACATTCCTGTGTTTAAGATGAGCGAACTGGGAAAATTATTTTTCTCAAAGCTGCAGGAGCTAGAGGTTGAGTGTGGAAGAATTAATACTTCCAGATTAAGGGAGAGAATCTTAACCGCTTTTCCAGAACTAACAGCTGTAAACCAAGGTAGAGATGTTGTTCTCGTTTTAAAGGAAGATATTGGTGGCATGATTAAACAAGCAAAAGAGAAAGACTCCGAAGCGTGTCACCTGGCCAAGGCTGCAAACATTGTCAGAAGAGACATGTTAAGGGTGAAGAACACATTCAATGGAGCGTTCCAACCAAACTGCCAGAAGGATGCAATTCCTGTGTCTCTGAAGATTCTGATTGACACGATTCTTAAAGGCTCATCAGCTGTCAACAAGGAAACTGCTGTCGAAAGTGCAGACATAGTTCCCAATCAGGCATCCCTTACAATCGCACAGCTGCTCATGTTCAACAGCATCTCACGCGTTCGTGTTCGAAAAGAGCCATCTACCAACCATCACATAAGAGAAAAAGAGTGTCCCCTCCCCATCTACGCAGCTCTAAAAATCCATGGAGCAACAAGGGACAGATCTCTCATTGATGCCTTCTTTAAACTTGGGATGTGTATCTCTTACGACAGGGTACTATCTATTTCTACAGACATTGCTAACAGTGTCACAGCAAGGTATGAGAGGGAAGCGGTCGTTTGTCCATCCAAGCTACGCAACGGATTGTTTACTACAGCGGCAGTGGACAATATTGACCATAATCCTAGCTCGACCACCTCCAAAGACTCATTCCATGGCACTGCTATTTCTCTTGCCCAACATCCAACGTCTGAAGAAAGAGGCAATGAAAGAAAAATTGACACATTTGATCCCTCCCAGTGCAGCAGTTCTAAGAAAGTGGCTCAACTTCCTTCATGCTACCGTGATGTACCTCCTGTGACAGTACCTTCGACTGAACTTTGTGCTCCAAAGATAACAGGGAGGATTAAATCTCATCCAATCACATCAGATCGTGGAAAAGAAGAGGAGAAAGACTGGTTGGAGAACATTAATGAACTGCTTTCAAGGGAAGAGCGCAACCAACATGATACAGTGTCTTGGGCGGCGTACCGTGCTTTGCAATCTTCTCCAACACTCCATCAGCCTGCCATCATCACTCTTCTTCCTATGTTTTTGGAAAACGCCCATTCACTTGCGATGATCAAACACTCTATGGATGTCATCAGGGCTGCCGTGCACCATGTGAATCCAGCTCAGATTCCGGTAATTGCCTTCGACCAGCCCTTGTTTGCGCTGGCTAAGCAGATCCAGTGGAGTTTTGTCGGTACTCACGGAGAAGATCACTTTGTATTAATGCTCGGTGGGCTTCACATTGAAATGACAGCCTATAAAGCACTTGGAAAATGGATGGATGGTAGCGGATGGACGGAGGCTCTATCCACGGCAGGTGTAGCAACTCAAGGTGTGGCCAATTCTTTTCTCACCGCAAGCCACCTAACAAGAACAAGGCGTGCGCATCAAGTGACGGCTGCCAGTCTTCACCTTCTGCAGCAGAAGGCCTACCAGGAATACGTTTCCACCGTAACTGACGGTCAAGAAGTGAAGTCGTTTGATGAGTGGAAAGAAGAGATGTCAAAAAAGTACCCACTGTTTCTATACTGGGATCGAGTCCTTCATTTTGAAATTTGCTGTCTGCAACTTGCTCGAGCTTTCAGAGAAGCTGACTTTGCCCTCTATGTTTATGTGCTGATCAAGATTATACCTTGGATGTTTGCCCTGGACCAGATCAATTACGCAAGGTGGCTTTCAGTTCACATTCGGGACATGTGTGAGCTTCCTGTCCAACATCGAGATGTGTTCCAAAAGTTTTGCCATGGATCATTTGTGGTACACAAGTCGGAGAGGCTGTTCTCCTCCATCGCACTTGATCAAGCCCATGAGCAGCTAAATTCAGAAGTAAAGGGAGAGGGAGGAGCAGTTGGGTTGACAGAGAACCCTGCAGCACTCAGAAGGTGGATGGTAGGTGGGCCGGAAGTAGCGCGTATGACAAAAGAATTTGAAGATTCAACGCGAGCACCAAAGTATCAACATCATGAACAAACACCAGCAACACAAGCCGCATTTGCAACAGATGTCCTGAACGTTGCCTCGTCGCTCGAAGAGCTAGGAAATCCTTTCTGTGAAAAGAGCAAAGATCTAATAGCAGTGCACACAAGAGATGTCGCAGACGAAACCATCATAAACACAGTACAAAATGTTATCTCGATAGGAGAGGCTCAATTTAACACATTCGTTAAGGAACGGTTTATCGACCGAAGCAAGCCGGTGACAGGCACCATCAAAAAGAACAAGTTGCCGATGTTCGCCACTTCAAGCAAGAAAGCACCCTCAAAAGATAAGGAAAAGATTGGAATTCTCAAAGAGGACTGCGCCCTCTTCTCTAGGCTTTACATTGCATGCCAGAGTCGTGATGGAGATTTGGAGGAGTTTTTCAAGTTCGAGAACCAGCCGTGGCCACCCTCCCTATCTCACCTAGGTCAGCTAAGAGAAGGGCAGAAGGCAGATCTTGTCAAGTCCCTCAAGGCTGTTGCTTCTCCAGAGACAGGACAGCCAACTCCAGATGCAATCATACTGGATGGAGCAGTTATCGTCCAGATGCTGCCGCCAGGAACAGTACGTACCTTTGAAGAGTACTGCCAAACAGTGTTTGGTCCCTACATTGCAAGACAGCTCCAGTCTGTGAAACGAGTAGATTTGGTGTGGGACGTGTATAAAGAGGGATCGCTGAAGAAAGCAACGCGCGAAAGAAGAGGCACTGGTCAGCGCCGTCAAGTCACAATGTCAACGCGAATCCCCACAGACTGGAAAGGCTTCCTTCGAAATGATGAGAACAAGAATGAGCTGTTTCTTCTATTAGCAAGCTACGTTGTGTCAATGGAGATACCCCGTGACAAGGAGTTGTATACCACTTCTGGAGAGACTGTCTTGTCATCCACCAACAGAATAGACCTGGCTAGCCTTGCACCATGCACCCATGAAGAGGCAGACACACGTCTGATGGTACACGTTTTGGATGCCAGTCTCTGTGGACATCAGAGAATAATGATTAGGACCAACGACACAGACGTGGTTGTTTTAGCTGCATCCATTGTAAACACCATCCCAGCGGAGGAACTGTGGGTCGCATATGGCACAGGGAAACACTTGCAGAACATTGCTGCCCATGCCATTGCTTCATCGTTAGGGCGTGAAAGAGCTGCAGTTTTGCCCATGTTCCACGCCCTAACTGGATGCGACACCGTTTCCTTCTTCGCGGGCAGAGGCAAGAAGACGGCATGGGACATCTGGGATGTATTCCCAGAACTAACATCTACCCTGCTTGCCTTATCCTCCTTACCTGAAGTGGTCGACGATGCTTCCTTGGCGGTGATTGAACGTTTTGTTGTTCTTCTATACGACCGCACAAGTAATCTGGCAAAGGTAAATGAAGAGCGTCAAGAACTCTTCGCTAAGAAGTCGAGAACCCTGGAAAAGATTCCACCAACCCAAGCGGCACTCCTACAACACACAAAGCGTGCAGTGTATCAAGGTGGATATGTTTGGGCCCAAACAATTTTAACGCAACCAGTTCTTCCAAGCCCTTCTGAATGGGGCTGGCAACGTAATGACAAGGCTTGGATTCCAGTTTGGACGACACAGCCCCAGATGAAGGATACTTGCTACGAACTTATCCGCTGCACCTGCAAGACTGCATGCACAGGTCGTTGTAAGTGTGCAAAGGCAAGCTTGGCTTGCACAGGCTTGTGTAACTGCGGTGGTAACTGTAACTGACTTATCTAGAATGTAACTACCGCAAAATAGCATGAGATATTAAACGAATGGATGGATTAGAGAGACATCGTACATGATTAACTAGCAGAATCTCTGTCAGCTTATCTATGACGAATGTACCTTTAGCACTATTCTAAGAAAACATTCAGAGAATTAGAGTGGGATGTACAATGTAAACAATAAATGTCGAAAAACATGTGATTAAACAGCATCAAAAGTTTGATATTGTTGTCTCTTATCACAAACACGGTCAATTTAGGTCTATACTAAAATCATGTAATAAACTATACTGTAAAATTTGGTCACTTGTCTTAGCCTCGTTTTCATGCACATGTGCTTTGGGACATGTACAGAACAAAGATCCAGCAGCTGAAAAAATCCTGGTTCCCTACATTGAAATGCTTCTTTTGAAGATGTAACTGTCTCATACAGTGTCATACTTTTCTCAAAAACAACCTACAGTATTTCTTAGCAACTGGACCTTTCAGACGAGTCACGTGACAGGTCACTTGATTGACAGGTCACCTGACTAAATAAAAATATTGCCCATGCCAACATAAGCATTATTTAACGTCAAAAGGTTACTTTTAAAGAGAAACTACATTGCAAAGAAGGATTATTTGTCTGAGCCTCGTTTTCATGTAGTCGTGATTTGGGACATGCGCAGTACGAAGCTCCAGTAGCTAATTTGGGCTGGCTCCATATCTGAAAATGTTCGCCAGGAAGATGTTAGTAATCTGGCAAAGTTTCATGCTTTTATCAAAAAGTGAACAATTTTGGTCGTTAGCAGCTGGACTAAAGGCGAATAAAACGGGAAAACACGAAAACAATTGATTTTTTCGTAATAATTGGGTTGTAAACATAAGAAAACGACTTTTGTAATCAAGAAAGTAGCAGGAATGGGTTTTTTACGGTTTCCATGGCAACTGGTGGAAAGCAAAAAAGAGAAAAAGTGTGAAATGTGGCAAAATACTAATTTTAAATACGTTTGTAAAAAGACTTAATCACTTTTAGGCGTGTTTTTTGCGATTTGTATTGGAGATTTGACATTACTTGTATTTACAAAGCACAACTTATCTCCACTCTCCCCCCGTAAAAAGCATGTCATAACTCCCTTATGCACCACTTTCCGTCCTGGTAACAAGTGGATTGAGAAAATTCAGACCTTCAGCTTTAATTTGATACCAATTTTACTAGGTATTAAGGGGGGTGCTACGAAAACCTATTTTTAGGCCCCTTTTGAAATTTGGCTCATGGACTATTTGTGCTGAGTTTTCTATAAAAAAAAATGTGGCAAAATGTAATTTAAAATAACAAAGACAAGCAATTTTTTTAGTATGAGCAGGCCATGCCATACCATCCCACCTTGAATTTAAAAAAGCATTGGCAGTGAACATAAACTCCACAACATTCTAGTGGCTGCACACTCATGGCACAACTTTCGAGTTGATGGAGGCGGAAAATGCAATAAATCGTAGGTTTTGTAATACAAACTCAGGCAGCTTTTTGACCAATCGATGGCTTCTTCTAATTGGTAGAAAAGTGAGAGAAAACCAGTTTCTACGCCCTATGCATCCATCAAATAAAATGTAGTGCCAATAAAAACTATATATTTATAGAAAAACATGTTGTTGGTACAAGAATGAGAGAAAAACCCACACATACTTATCTGGCTTTCTCAACAAAAATAATAGATTTACATTTAGACACAAAATTAATATTGAGCTCCAATTGGTAGACAATTGGGAGAAAATCAAATTGAAAACACCTCCTACGCCTCATTGGAATGGAATTGAGCTAAACACTCTACTGTTCCACTAACAAATAGTTGAAAATAGCAATTGACGAGAATCCTTAAGATTCGAAACTGCCGTCTTGCTTAAAACCACACTGAAATTGCTTGCTGTAACACAATGGTCTCCAAATATGACTATAGTGACCTTCTAACTTTGGGAACGAGTCCTTTAAACACACCAGTGGACGATTTACTGCAGTCACGATGCTCGATAGTGATATAGATATTTCCTCTAAAGAAGAAGAGATCACTAGCTACCAGCCTCCCGTAAATCCGTCAAGACGAAAAGACGGAGCAGCGAAGCAACATAAGGACGGAGTGAGCAAGAAAAGGAAAACCTGATGAGAACCTTTACTCACTGGAAGCTAAAATTCAGATAACTGAAGAGCCCATAAAGAAGCTTAAAGTTAATCTTAAAAATAAACAAGACTTGTCCAAAGCCCCAAGATATAGTGCACAGGTTAACATCCTGCCGGACAAACTGTTCAAAAAAGACACTCTGGCGGTCGAACAGAAAGCGGAACAAGGTTTCATTTCAGCCTTGAATAGATTTACCGTAAAAACTCGTGTATAAGCCGCACTCGTAGATAAGCCGCACCCCCAAATTTTAAGCATGATTTTGAGAAAAAAATAAAACCTGGCGGAAAAATGCCCAGTTTATTGTGAAAAAATGCTGGATTATGAGGAAATTTCAACAATCAATAAAGCTAAAGTTGATTCCTTGAGCCTTTCCGATCGATGTGCAGGATGTACTATAAACACATAAACAGAAAACACTTTAGTCTTACCCAGAATTTTAGAACTTTATAGAATTAACATTATTTCTGCCAACTTTAACATTTTTGATCTTTTTCTGCCATTCGTTGACAGGTATTTCTTCGTTCATAACAGTTTTTACATCAATTTTTGCACCTGATTTCCATTGTTTGCGCTGTGTTCGTGAAAGCGTTCGTAGCTTAGTATCCAGGCACTAGGATCCAGGCCCATCGCCAAAAGACACGTGGAACGCCTGGGGGTTTAAAATTATTCACAGACGAAAAGCGTGGTTTTCGTCGCTGTTTTGAGAGGAAAAACTTTTTCAAAATGATCAGTCTCCTTGTTATTTTTGTTTGTGAGGATAGTAAAGAGCTGCTTTGTCGCTTATATGGAGCAATTTTTCAGTTTTATGCGCAAAAATGCGCAGAAGATGCGGAGAATGCAGTGTGAGCGATTTATGCAGATTTATGTGGACCCGCACGGCTGCACCACCGCACCCTGTCAGAGGCCCTGTAAAATTGCATGCAATGGTCTCGTAGATAAGCCGCACCCACGATTTTGAGCCCAAAATTTCGGCAAAAAAGTGCGGCTTATACACGAGTTTTTACGGTAACTACCGCCGCCTTGAGAAACAAAAAAAACAGGCTCTGTAAAGGAAAAGAATAAACTCTCCGGGAAGGCATTCCCAAGAGAGGCAATAACAAATCCAAAGAAAAGCCGCTATCGGCGGATATCAGTGTAAAAAGCCTAGCATTCTTACTAGGAATTGATCCAAAAAATGTGTCTACACTGCTGTCGACTTTAAAAGAAGCAGTAAACAATAAAGAAGTTGAAAAGTATACATGTCTGTTCACTGAGTGTTCTAACACTGCAAACACAATTACAGACAACGAAAACAAAAGAAAGGATAAAACAATGATAACAAAAAAACAAATAAAAATCAAGAGGTGCCATGAGCGCAAAAAACTACCGAATGCTCTCATACAAAAAATCAGGGGTGGATCCAGACTAGTTCAAGTGATTTGCACAAATCACTCAAATGTTTCCAAAAAATTTGCGTTTTTTTATTTCTCAGGTTCTTTATTTAGTTAAAGAAATAAATTAATTTATCCTTCTTGTTTAATTGTTGATTGTAAAATAAAACAAAGAAAAAAGCGCCGTATGTCGTTATTCCGTCGAACATTACATAGCAAATCCAGCCCTTTCCGAGCCAATTCGAAGTGTCTCCATTCGCGCACTTTCATCCTGTGTCGATACTTCCAGATCAACGCGAAAAAAAATCGTAGGCAGGACTGGAAAAAAATTGTACGCAGTGGGTGGGAGTGGGTGGTATATTGATCTTTTCACGAATCACTCAAAACTCTCTCCGATTGGCCAGAAACACGCGCATTGTCTTTTGAATCACTCAAACTCTGTTTTGATTGGCTATCCAGGCCGCGAACTACTGTGCAAACTAGTGACAATCGTATATAAAGGGAAGCCTCTCCCCGAAAGTCCTTTGTTTGTTCGTATTCTGATTAGCAGAGTTCGAAACTTGCTACGAAGGAAGAGGGAATTTCAATTTGCAAACACGTTTGCCGCAAGGAGGACTGCTCTGTGAACGATATCGGCTTGGTTTTCAAAGAAACGAGAACATATTCCAACCAGGACAAGTTCAGGTTAATAGAGAATCTTTAGAAACCAGGTGAGTTGTTTGAGTTCCCAGTGTCAGTGGAAAGTTCGAATTCTAAGCGCCATTTTGTGTGGGGTTGGCTAGCAAGACTTCCCTGGCTAGCATACTCTAAATATCTTGATGGTGCATTATGTTTACCGTATGTATATTTTGTGGTCCATTGCGGGCAAAATACGAATAAACTTTTACAAAATATTATATCCACAGTCTGACATTTTCGAAGCCCGCCAGCGGGAAATGTTAGTTGCATAATTTAGCAGTGATTTTGTGTGATTGCAATGGCGAATTTTCTCTTTGGCCCGGAGCAACCATAACTTTTCCAGCCCCGTTCTTCATGTGGCTTCCTCCAGTATTGACTTTAGAAGATATTTTTTACGGAAACTAAACTAGTGAACAGCACTTTGCGAACGGTATTTGAACAACTGATTTATTCTCCTAGGCGTGTCGTCAGACTGTTGCGGACTTCTTCAGGGAGTTTTACAAATGAGAATTTATTTATACAAAGTGTAAACGGTACAAATCATTTTACGGGTTATTCTAATGGATTTACGTATAGGAAACAAGTTCAATATTTACGCAAGGCTTTATTGAGTTGTAGCATATGCGTGACATATTTCTGTTGTGACATAATTTATGCGTGACATATTTTATATTTTTAGGGACCTCAGGTTTAGTACTAAATTAAGTTCCAATTAATTTGGGCTGTAAAGGGTTAAGAAACAGGAATGATTTTTTTGTACAGAATCATGCTTTCTGTGGGGGTGCTGTTAATGTGTCTGTATGGCTTAAATTACTCTTAGAAATAAACAGCAAAATTGAAATCTGAGGACACTAAATTTCAAATTTTCTTGAGGAAGCATGCCCCAACCCTCCCCCCTCCTTAGTTAAGTTGGTGCAAATCACTCATCAAAAATCCTGGATCCACCCCTGAAAAATAAAGAGAGGTTTATAAAAAAAACCTATCAAAAACGAATTTGACTGACTCCCAAATTAAATTATTTACCAAGGGATTCAAAGTTACCAACCGCCACATTAACTAAAAAAAAATATGGCGCCAACTTTTGCAGGATTACAATGATTTTGCAAGACGTATGCGCTTAAAATACATTTTTCATGGGCAAAATAAATCAATTCTCCCTTTATGTCAAATCAAGCTGGGAACAACCAGTACAACCATCAGTCGCATTAGAAAAAAAATTAAACAACAAATCGCAGAGATTAAATCAACCAGACCAAAACCGAAATACAAGAATGTTACCAAGGTTTAATTAATGTTCAAAGAAAGATGGCTGATTTGTTGAATATAAACTTTGAAGATGTGATTAGATTTGAAGTAGTTGCTAATCAACAATCGCAACAGCCAAAGTTGTTACATTTGAGATAATGGGTGATCCAACCTTCTGATGGTGAATAAGAGGACCTTTGCCCTCTTGATGGTGTATGCCTTATCAACAACATCGTCTACAAAGCAACTGTCACTGCTACACCCAGTGAAGAAAAGGTTTATTTTGGCATGACAGAGCACAGCTTCAAAACCAGATGCAACAACCACAAGCTCTCTTTCAAGCATCGTGAACATTCTCACAACACTGTCCTATCAAAGTACATATGGGACCAAAGAGACGAAAACACCGATTTCTCAATCAAATGGTCAAGAAATTCATATTCATTTGTGCAGCATGTGAAACTACTCAAATTTTAAATCGAAACGTCAATGCTAGCTAACGCTCTATTCAACATACAAAGAAAATAGCTTCACGAGTGAACAAAATGAAATTTTACTGTTTTTTACTCAACTGACATTTTATTGTGTGAAGTGAAAAAAAATGTTGTCATCGTCCTCGTTTGGTACGTTATGCACTTTAGAATGTCTTCCTTTGCTGGCCTTACGTGCATTTATTTTCCACATGGTACTACCAAAACTCCGGTTGATGCCGTAGAGGAAATATTTGTCACAAGCGAACTCCACCACGAACTTTTACGTCTGGAGACATATGGCACGGCCGTTGCTTTCCCTGTTTTGACACAGTTTTGAACTCCTCTCTCATTAATGTCGCTGATATTTACTTTCCAACTTGTGCTGTCCCAACTACTCAAGTTCAAAAGGGATGCAATCAAAGTTCATTGAAAATCCAGAGCCATACAGCCAAAATTTAGCATTGATGTGTTTTCATGGCGAACGAAGAAGTTGAAATTTCTTTGCTCTGTACTCAACATTTCATTGGCTGAAGATAAAAATGCTGAAATTTATTGTTTCCGTTCTGCTTTGTGATTGGTTAACTTTGTCTGGGTGACCCCGGTAACAGTAGCCGCACTGTAAGTAGAAATAAGGTGTAGCGGTGAATTTTTTATGATTGTTATGGGAGAGTATGTTTACTTAAGAAACCGCAGGAAGTTTGTAATGGAGACAATTAGTTTGTATGCGGATCATATTTCAATGGATGGAAAAATGCATTGAAGGGTGCATGACAACCAGTGTCACACAATGTGTCCCAAATGTAATTTAAGGTGTCTGTTTGAATAAATCAAGGGTGTGTGATCAGTGTCGCCAGAATGTCCTGGATGTAATTTAAAGTTTCTGTTTGGATAAACCAATAAGAGTGCACTTTGTCTGTTTGAATTTTTGAACTGACCAAGGGTGACCAAGGGTGCTATTTATTTTGGTTACGCCGGGGTCTTTGTGTGTGTCTGAACCAAAAATGCGGTCGAAATTTTGCTCTCGGAAATCTGTTTACGTCTCGGAACAGATAATTTCCGTGGACAAATATCTGAGCATATTTTCGCGCCAAATGGGCTTTTGTATTATATCTAATATGTAGGCTTTTGTTCATTAAACCTGCCTCGATAAAAAATAAAAAAAAATAACGCTCCTCTGTTTCGGAAGCCTGCTCGCAGTCTACCGACTGTCCGTCTTATTGAAAATTTAAATTTAATAAAATGACTGAAAAAATGGCGGACAGTGTGTTGTAGTGTTATAAGTGTTGTAAGGTTAAAATTTAATTCAATATGTTTAGCTATTATTTACGCCAGCAAAGTCAAAAAGGTAATAAAGAAGCTTACAGGGCAAAGCCTTCCCAGAAACAAGTTTCCAGTACTTCACGTGCTTTGCTAGCTAGGGCAATTGCGGTGTTCAATTAGGCGGCAATGCCTGACTGGGAACCGATGCTTTACCCTAGCAGCGTAACCCGTAAGCACTTATTATACTGAAAGAGAAAACTATTTATTTGTTTCGCTGGTAGCATCAGAGTCTATGTGGTATGTTGTGTACATCATTTGAAAGACGATGCCAAGAAAGGAACGCATGCGTTTAAGTGGCAGTCCCGTTAAAAGCGGTCTTCTAAACGTCTTTTATTTTTTGCCAGTGAAAAGGGTTTGTTCCATACATTGAAAAAAGCAATATTATAAAGTACTATTTCAGCCTTAGAATGAGGGAAGGAAAAAAATCAAAATTTGATGATCTCAGGTTATAAGAACCAAAGAACATGGAGCTGTGTATCAGCCTCAAGCTGTAGGAGGTGATAATTTAGTTTCGCTAGTTTTGCGGGAAAACATCATAGAGAAACGCATGGAAAATCGAGAACGCCAATGTACTCTTTCTAGCACAGCCTAATCCCTCGGATTTGAAAAATACAATCTTTTGCCCAAAAATAAACAATATGCCAAACCACCATTCTATTTTCGGCTTTTATGGTTGTCATTTGTCACTATTTCATTTGAGTGGTGGGGTTACATTTCGGTCAATGAAGCATGTCGGAATCCTTGGGTTTGTTGGACCAACCGCGAAGAACAAGTTCAAACGTTACAGCACCACCCAGCAAACGGTGTCAAAAAGAAAACAAAAACTAACAACAATTAAGCGTTTTAAAATAGTAATAAATCTATTTGTCTTTATATTAAAAGAAAACGATATGTATTCATACAATCAGTACATCTAGCACTTCGTGTGTTAACAAAGAATGTGAAGGTGTCTGTTTTATTTCCATCAGATGCCTTCTGTATAACTGAATGCAAAAGCTTGCAAGTGTTTTGTCTTGTTAATAATAGGCGTTAATTATTTTATTGACAGAGCCGCTACGGTTTTATCTGGCGACGTGACTTGGCAGTTTCGGAAATATCCAGGAACTGCGCAGCGATTTGTTCCATCAAACCATTTGTTCTACCTAGCTCAATCGAACTGTTCAGCGATTTGTTACGCTAGCACTACTGTGCAACAATTTCCATTAACAGATCTGCACTTGAATCCTTGACAGTCTTGATTGTCTTCGTCCCCAGCTGTCTATCCTACGATAAAATGAACAAAACATGCTATCAGAAGCAGTTCACATAAAATGAGTTCACAGTGTTTTTTACAATGGGGGGGAATTAAAAATCAATTCTTCACTGTCGCAAAAGCTTTTACCGCGATTATATTTAGTGCCGCTTTCTCCGAAGTGTCAAATAAGGCAGCTCACACGAGATAGACACCCGTGTGCTTCCAAGCACCGCCCTATCGTTCAGCAACCAGCATTGCAGATAAACAAAAGCACAGGCTAGTCATCCAGAATGTTCCCATATTTTCTGTAAAGGTGGGGTTTGCCGCTGCCGTGAAATTAAGCACAAAACTTTACAGGCTTTTTTTTGAGATTCTAGTAATATTGGTCCAGAGCCCGTCAACTTGATGATTGATGTTAAGTTCCATTCACCAGTCAGCGGCCTTTTGACAGCCTCTAAAACATACCAGACACAACCGGGAATATTCAAGATCACATGGTAAATGCAAGACAGCGAGACCAATATTATTGCTTATTGCTGGACGGACTAGTCACTACATCAACATGGATGGAGGTAAATACATAGTTACAGTTCATATTTTATAATCTCTGCTGATTGTATACTCAAGCATTTTGATCACGATATTATAGTATTATTCGTGATAGTATTTCTCCTGGCTAAAGTGCAGTCGTAGGCCGGTTAGAAAATGACCAAGATTTCACCAAGGATTGTTCTTATACACGTGGAAGCATTATTTAGGGGCACCCAACGAGAAAATTTAACTATAGGTGTCCAAACACCATTTTAATGTTACGGTTTACGTGTACGAAAAAGTGTATCTTTCCGGATAAACCAAGATTCCTGGTCTTAGTTGTTCATACAATTGCAACGAAAACTAATATCCTATATTAAGAGCAGAAAACCCATTGAAATTACGATTGTAGACGTACACTGAGCACAAGTAACTGTTATTTTAGCTTTTAATCTGTTGAGACACTTTGCGCGTGGTGTTTTCTTGGTCTTTCTACAGGCAGACAAGTCTCTGTGTTAGAGGCCATGTGACGCAAACGTCACGGTATGCGCTATTTGATCCCATACATTCACTGTAATAATTATTAATATTGAGCTCCAATTGGTATACAATTGGGAGAAAATCAAATTGAAAACACCTCCTACGCCTCATTGGAATGGAATTGAGCTAAACACTCTACTGTTCCACTAACAAATAGTTGAAAATAGCAATTGACGAGAATCCTTAAGATTCGAAACTGCCGTCTTGCTTAAAACCACACTGAAATTGCTTGCTGTAACACAATGGTCTCCAAATATGACTATAGTGACCTTCTAACTTTGGGAACGAGTCCTTTAAACACACCAGTGGACGATTTACTGCAGTCACGATGCTCGATAGTGATATAGATATTTCCTCTAAAGAAGAAGAGATCACTAGCTACCAGCCTCCCGTAAATCCGTCAAGACGGAGCAGCGAAGCAACATAAGGACGGAGCGAGCAAGAAAAGGAACACCTGATGAGAACCTTTACTAACTGAAGAGCCCATAAAGAAGCTTAAAGTTAATCTTGAAAACAAGACTTGTCCAAAGCCCCAAGATATAGTGCACAGGTTAACATCCTGCCGGACGAACTGTTCAAAAAAGACACTCTGGCGGTCGAACAGAAAGCGGAACAAGGTTTCATTTCAGCCTTGAATAGATTTAACTACCGCCGCCTTGAGAAACAAAAAAAAACAGGCTCTGTAAAGGAAAAGAATAAACTCTCCGGGAAGGCACTGCCAAGAGAGGCAATAACAAATCCAAAGAAAAGCCGCTATCGGCGGATATCAGTGTAAAAAGCCTAGCATTCTTACTAGGAATTGATCCAAAAAATGTGTCTACACTGCTGTCGACTTTAAAAGAAGCAGTAAACAATAAAGAAGTTGAAAAGTATACATGTCTGTTCACTGAGTGTTCTAACACTGCAAACACAATTACAGACAACGAAAACAAAAGAAAGGATAAAACAATGATAACAAAAAAACAAATAAAAATCAAGAGGTGCCATGAGCGCAAAAAACTACCGACTGCTCTCTTACAAAAAATCAGGGGTGGATCCAGACTAGTTCAAGTGATTTGCACAAATCACTCAAATGTTTCCAAATATTTGCGTTTTTTTATTTCTCAGGTTCTTTATTTAGTTAAAGAAATAAATTAATTTATCCTTCTTGTTTAATTGTTGATTGTAAAATAAAACAAAGAAAAAAGCGCCGTATGTCGTTATTCCGTCGAACATTACACAGCAAATCCAGCCCTTTCCGAGCGAATTCGCGCACTTTCGTCCTCTGTCGATACTTCCAGATCAATGCGAAAAAAATCGTAGGCACGACTGGAAAAAAATTGTACACAGTGGGTGGGAGTGGGTGGTATATTGATCTTTTCACGAATCACTCAAAACTCTCTCCGATTGGCCAGAAACACGCGCATTGTCTTTTGAATCACTCAAACTCGGTTTTGATTGGCTATCCAGGTCGCGAACTACTGTGCAAACTAGTGACAATCGTATTTAAAGGGAAGCCTCTCCCCGAAAGTCCTTTGTTTGTTCGTATTCTGATTAGCAGAGTTCGAAACTTGCTACGAAGGAAGAGGGAATTTCAATTTACAAACACGTTTGCCGCAAGGAGGACTGCTCTGTGAACGATATCGGCTTGGTTTTCAAAGAAACGAGAACATATTCCAACCAGGACAAGTTCAGGTTAATAGAGAATCTTTAGAAACCAGGTGAGTTGTTTGAGTTCCCAGTGTCAGTGGAAAGTTCAAATTCTAAGCGCCATTTTGTGTGGGGTTGGCTAGCAAGATTTCCCTGGCTAGCATACTCTAAATATCTTGATGGTGCATTATGTTTACCGTATGTATATTTTGTGGTCCATTGCGGGCAAAATACGAATAAACTTTTACAAAGTATTATATCCACAGTCTGACATTTTCGAAGCCCGCCAGCGGGAAATGTTAGTTGCATAATTTAGCAGTGATTCTGTGTGATTGCAATGGCGAATTTTCTCTTTGGCCCGGAGCAACCATAACTTTTCCAGCCCCGTTCTTCATGTGGCTTCCTCCAGTATCGACTTTAGAAGATATTTTTTACGGAAACTAAACTAGTGAACAACACTTTGCGAACGGTATTTGAACAACTGATTTATTCTCCTAGGCGTGTCGTCAGACTGTTGCGGACTTCTTCAGGGAGTTTTACAAATGAGAATTTATTTATACAAAGTGTAAACGGTACAAATCATTTTACGGGTTATTCTAATGGATTTACGTATAGGAAACAAGTTCAATATTTACGCAAGGCTTTATTGAGTTGTAGCATATGCGTGACATATTTCTGTTGTGACATAATTTATGCGTGACATATTTTATATTTTTAGGGACCTCAGGTTTAGTACTAAATTAAGTTCCAATTAATTTGGGCTGTAAAGGGTTAAGAAACAGGAATGATTTTTTGTACAGAATCATGCTTTCTGTGGGGGTGCTGTTAATGTGTCTGTATGGCTTAAAGTACTCTCAGAAATAAACAGCAAAATTGAAATCTGAGGACACTAAATTTCAAATTTTCTTGAGGAAGCATGCCCCAACCCTCCCCCCCTCCTTAGTTAAGTTGGTGCAAATCACTCATCAAAAATCCTGGATCCACCCCTGAAAAATAAAGAGTGGTTTATAAAAAAACCTATCAAAAACGAATTTGACTGACTCCCAAATTAAATTATTTACCAAGGGATTCAAAGTTACCAACCGCCACATTAACTAAAAAAAAATATGGCGCCAACTTTTGCAGGATTACAACGATTTTGCAAGACGTATGCGCTTAAAATACATTTTTCATGGGCAAAATAAATCAATTCTCCCTTTATGTCAAATCAAGCTGGGAACAACCAGTACAACCATCAGTCGCATTAGAAAAGAAATTAAACAACAAATCGCAGAGATTAAATCAACCAGACCAAAACCGAAATACAAGAATGTCACCAAGGTTTAATTAATATTCAAAGAAAGATGGCTGATTTGTTAAATATAAACTTTGAAGACGTCATTAGATTTGAAGTAGTTGCTAATCAACAATCGTAACAGCCAAAGTTGTTACATTTGAGATAATGGGTGAGCCACCCTCCTGATGGTGAATAAGAGGACCTTTACCCTTTTGATGGTGTATGCCTTATCAACAACATCGTCTACAAAGTAACTGTCACTGCTACACCCAAATGGTCAAATGTCACGTGAGCAAGCTCTTACAGGGGAAACCCGTCACCCTGCAATTTGCTGACGGATCAATACTCTCCTCAATAAGAGATCTGAATTAATAATCAAGTGCAGGCATGAAGACACATTTTATGCGGCCAATCAGAAGCAGGATTGCTCAAACATCTCCCTCCATAAGTGTAGTTTAAATTTTCTTTCCACTGCTATAAAGAGTCTGATGATCACCTTGTGCATGAAACTCGAGTAACTGTCCATAGTCTCTATCTTTTAATTGCAGTTTTCCACTCTGCATGTATTTGCATTGAGCACTTGTACGATCGTGTGAAACCATTTACATTTTTCTTTGTTTATTTTGAAAAAATATAGAAAAAAGGGTGAAGAAAACAATCAGAATGGTATCACAAGACTAAAGACATAATTAAAGTACAGAAAAAAGAAAAATACTGAAGTGGAAAAAACAAACCACTCCCTTTCTACCAAAAGCCAGACGAAAGATTTTTAAATGACAAACTGCACAGAGAAAAGCATAAAAATGAAATAGATGAGAAAAGGAGAAAAAATAGAGGAGATGAACGGTTCAGGAGAAAAATAATGGAACGATCAAGAAATTATTATCATTCAAAGAGGACGGACAGTTATTTTAAGTGTAAATCTACTGTACCTGTAGTTAACGAACAATCAAAAGTTTGGGAGCCTTTTGTTACAGATATAGATAATATTGATTCCAACATTTATTTTGACTTGTAAGAGATGAAATAATGTAAAGATTTGAAGAAATATTGTATGGTTAATTTTTGCACAGTAGTTGATTTCGTGTAAAAAAAGTAAATTATACGTAAAATCAATAAAATTGACCCTTTTTACTCGTGAATGTAATGAAACGAGTATGGTTATGAAAGTGATATGCAAATTTTCACTCGGTCAGTCGGTCGATGGGCTGTTAACTTTAATTTATGAATAATAATTTATGCATTAAATTATAAATTAATTATCCTTGTGTTTTTTTAACTTTTTGTTTCACACTTCTGAGGTTTGAACCGGCGACTCTTAACATCAACTATAATTTTGAAGACCAAACCCCTAACTGCTTGACAACTTCGGCGTACTGATCATTTGGGCTGAAAATTAGCATATACTGTAGCTTTCTTTGTGTTGTTGTTAGCACGCTGACCGATACCGTAGGTTCAAAGTTTAATGGCTTGTATGTATAAAAGCTTCTTCGAATGGCTCGATTTATAGCTCTTAACCCTTTGGTGACGGCCTGTTACGCCGCAAAATGTAATAATCGCCGCAAAATGTAATGCTAACGCAAAATGTAATAACAATCGCCGCAAAATGTAATAATAACGCAAAATGTAATAAGATTGACGCAAAATGTAATAAAGTTGTTAACGCAAAATGTAATAACTTTTTAACGCAAAATGCAATAAATTTTCTAACGCATTATGTAATAACGCAAAATGTAATAACTCTAAAATTTATATTTATGTCGAAATCGTTTTGCCATGCTCAGATACATTAACGTTTTGTTGGTTTTACGCGAGTTTAAGATTATAGATGTACATGCAACTGCTTTGCTTTAATAAAGCGCCGGATAAACTTTACAAGATAGGCCAAAAGTAAAGTAATTGTGGTTTGATATGAAACAGATCTTGACCATTTGACCAAAACAAAATGGGATTTAAACTGCCTACCGGCAGGGTCCAAAATTTTATGAAGAAATTGACTGTTTTCACTGTAAAAATATTTAGGGGGTAAGGACGAAAAAGTAAGTTTCCAGTGGGTGTAATAAGTCTAACGCTGAAAACGTTGAAATCAATGGGTGTTTGTAAGTGGTCTTTATTTAACAAGATAAGGAATCAAAGCTAAAGCGCTTTTGGGCTCGTGTGTACTTTGTAATTACATTGTTAAAAATTATATAAAATTATAAAATCTTGAATGTTGATGTTGTTTACAGCGTTTCTTTTATTTTCCAAATTTACTGCAAAGAGTATAGGACATAGTATTGCAAAACTGTCCAATTACAACACATAAAGGTTCCTGGTATTTGTGATCCTATTTACTGTTCATTTTCATGTTATTGTTTAGTTTCTACGACGAGTAAGTATTAATTGAAAAGGATAGGTGCGAAGGAGATTAAGAACTGCGAGCAATAATTATCTAATGCGATAATATATTAAAACATAGGCACGCCTTGAATCGGATGCTAAAAGGCTATAGTTTTTGCCTATTGTTTTAAAACAATGATAGGTTGTTTGCTACTTATTGCCAAAACATACCCAGCCTATTAAGTAATGTTTAATAAATGAGCAGTAGTGTTTTATCAAGTTTAAAACACGAGGCGCAGCCGAGTGTTTTAGACTTGATAAAACACGAACTGCGAATTTATTGAACGGCTTAAAAATCTTCTGATGTAGATCAACTCATTCTTGAACTAATATTTAGATTTGGGGTTATTTTGGCCTAGAAAATTGGACGTAAAGTTTAGCCGTGTCTTTATCAGATATAAAGACACTCATTAAATATTAATTTCTTTTGTATTTTCTTTATGAATTATTAATGAGTTTTTTAACAGGCAAGAGTCAAGGATCCATCTCCTCCCCTATTCCTCCCTGACTTCTGCGAGGTAAATTCTAGAAAGAAATAGGTCTGGGAGTGGCAGTTTTCATTTGGTTCTTAGAAACTTACACGAGGTAAATTATTGAGTGCAATTCAATGAAGTAATGAGACAGCCATGTTATTTTAGCGTTATTACATTTTGCGTTATTACATTATGCGTTAGAAAATTTATTACATTTTGCGCTAAAAAGTTATTACATTTTGCGTTAACAACTTTATTACATTTTGCGTCAATCTTATTACATTTTGCGTTATTACATTTTGCGGCGATTGTTATTACATTTTGCGTTAGTATTACATTTTGCGGCGATTATTACATTTTGCGGCGTAACACGGCCCCTGCAAATATGGTTCGATTTCGAACCATGGCATCAAACTTCTCTATAGCAACGAATTTGGACCTGCCTATAACTAAATTGTTTTTAAAATAGTCTCAGGAAGCCTCCAATCACTGCCATTCCTTTTGTTCTTCTTTTGACCTGATTGGTTGCGGTGAATTCAAAGCTCAACTCACTGAAGCGCGTCCTGATTTTGAAACCAATATGGCGTCGAGTAGCAAGCGATCGTGTGTGCGATTTACAGCGGAAGAAGTTGCAGATCTTTGTACTCGAAGCGATAATGAGGCTGAAAGTGGCTTAGATAGTGACACAGGAGGTTTATCGAATGGAGAAGAATTCGAATTAGACCAGCAGCTTGACGATAACAGCGAATCCGAAGAGAACACGAGGTGAGTGAAGCGTAAACAAAAGTTAGGTTTTCGAGAAACAAGCCGTTCAATAACATGTGTGGTGTTGGGATGAAATATCTAGTTGTTCAAATCTTAGATAAAGCATATTCGCTCTTTTTTATATCTTATGAAGGTTTTCCTTTGGTTTTTGCGTAGGTTATGATCAAATTTTCAACTTACAGCTGATTTGTCGCGGCAACTCGACCTCGTGTTATCTACAGTATTGAAATATTGACATTGCACAACATCACAGATTTGAAGCTAGCTATTCCTTTCTTTGGGCTGTTTTTCGAATAGCTATCAATGGAAATAGAATTACAATGATTTCAAGGCCAGCCAGTTGCCCTACAAGCTCTTCTCGGTATTATTTTGTGTGATTGTATTCCCAAAAGCATCATAATTTTTCTCCATGTTTGGCATTCCTCTGATATGTTGCCTCGATATTTATGAATTATAAGCTAACTGTATTAGCAAGTTTACATTGAAATGGACCTTACAATTTATTATTCTATGCAAGTAACCTTGTCTTTTCCTGATTTATGCTAAACTTCAATCGGTAAACATGTTTTCGGTGAAATCGCGTGATAAATTATTTTGTATGTCTATTTATATTTTCCAACACAAGATCAGCTAATGCAAAAGAAATACATAATGTTTTTTTCCTTTCCGCATATTTTCAAGCTTATTATATCCAGTATTTGACAGATGATCGCGATGTTATAACTGTAACAATATTATTGCATATATTGTTGTGGCTCTATTTTATCCTTGTAGAAAACATTACTTTGAACAACAACATAAATTTGTGTAATTATTTTACATGTTCCCAATCTGCCATGGCCATGATTTCCTTCTCATACGCGTTCATTTTTCTGATTCAAATGAAAGTGTTGCAAATTCTACTGCAACTAGCATGGCAGGTGAAGATTCAGAACAGGAGAGTGATGATAGCAATGATCCTGACTACACTGTTGTTCAAAGAGGAAGGGCTGGAGGGGTCCGTGGCAGAGGAAGACGAGGTATACCTGTACGAAGAGGAAGAGGAAGAAATCCACCACAAGCCAGAGGTGCACGTGCCAGAAGAGTGGCTCGTCCAGCTGCAGGTCAGCAATATCAAAGCTATGATGATCCTGACACAGGAAATATACTACCTTCTTTTCTTCCTGTCCGTCCTCCCGGTCTTGACTTGAATGTGCCTGTCTTACGAGGCGGTATGACAAAAGCCATTGATTTCTTCAAGCTCTTTTTTACTGATGCCCTCTTATTACAAATATGCACACACACAAATGCCTATGCATGGGAGGCAATAGTCAACAAGCCCTATTATGGTGACAAGGATGGTGCCTGGAAAGAAACAAGTCCCAATGAAATTGCATGTCTCATTGCCCTTATAATGTATTGTGGTCTTGTCACTGTCAGTTCTTTCCATCGCTATTGGAGTACGAAGTCACTCTATCATGGTCTTTGGGCGCGCAGAATAATGGCAAGGGACAGATTTAAGGCGTCGATGGGAATGTTGCATGTTGTTGACCCAGGCACAGAGGATGAAGCAGATAAGCTACGTAAAGTTAGTAGCTTGTTGGAGGTATTCAAGGATAAATGCAAGTCCCTTTATCAGCCCTTTCAGCATGTTTCAGTGGATGAAAGGATGGTTAAATCCAAACATAGGTCTGGCATACGGCAGTATATCAAGGACAAGCCTACAAAGTGGGGAATTAAGCTGTGGGTACTAGCTGATAGCGCAAATGGTTACACTTATGACTTTGATGTGTATACTGGCCGTAGAAATGCTGATCAGGAACCCAGTGAAAATGGGTTGGCTATGATGTGGTTAAGAAACTGGCTCGTCCACTTACTAACCAAGGGTACCACATGTACTTTGAAAATTTCTATACTTCTTCCAAACTTGTCAAGGATTTGTTTCATATCAAGATTCCTTCTTGTGGAACTGCAGCCGAAAACAGGAGAGCATTCCCAGAAGCAATGAAAAAAGGAAAGGAATGGGCAAGGGGTAAAAACAGGGGAGCAATGAGATGGGTCAGAGATGACAATTGCTTATGCCTCCAGTGGAAAGACGACAGGCCTGTGACCATGCTATCATCAATCCACACTGCAAATGAATATGGTCAGGTGCAAAGGAAAGAAAAAGTTGCCAACAGATGGCAGAGCATCCGAGTCCAACAGCCGAAGGCCATCAATGACTACAATTCGTTCATGAATGGGGTGGATAGGTCCGACCAAATTATTGGAAAAAGTAATGCATTGAGGAAATGCATGCGTTGGTGGAAGACTCTTTTCTTTCACATGATAGACATAGCTGTGGTAAACAGCTTTATTTTGTTCCAGCTTCATCGCCACGCAAACCGAGATGTACCCGAGTTGAAACGCCCCCAAAAGTATTCGGTGACAGAATTCCGAGAAGAGCTTGTACGCCAACTGGCTGGCCTTGAGGAGTATGAACAGCCTCCAGTCTTCAATCCTAATGCTAAGGATCCTGGGGACTTTGAGACTGTTCATATTCCTCATGTTTCTAAAGAAAAGAGAAATTGCAGGGTTTGCTATGACACAAGCAAGAAAGCTCTCAAGGTTGTAACATACTGTAATGCCAGTCAGTGTAAAGTTTATTTGCATTGCACACAGGACAAGAATTGTTTTGCACTATGGCACAGCAAAAATTATGAACATAGAAAATGACTTTGTGCTCATGTTCATAAGTAATAACATGTTCCTTTTTTTTCTCAGGCTGCCATGAACATTGGACATTGAAAAGTGGACATTGGTTTTGATCGCTTTCGTTTAGGGGTCGTGTCTATGATTGATATTTTACTGCATCTGGCATTTTTAAATAAGTTTATTATAAAATGAACACAACCCTTCAGTTACTTTTCTAAGTGTTGTTAAGGTAATTTTGTGATCCAAACAAACTAGTACATGTCGATTTCTACTTGGTGTCCCAAGTGTCTTCACATAGCAAAATTGTGCCCTGAAAGGCACCGGGAGTTTGAAGCCATAATTATGTCACATTTCAAGATATTTTCCTCCAATTTTTCGTGAAGAAGCATTACATGATAAGCTATAACTTTTCTTTTAACAGTTTGCATTTTAATATAAAGAAAAGGAGATATATTCCATTTGCATGAAAAAAGTATGTGTTGCGTGACACATTAATTAATGTCAATTATCATTAATTAGTTAATTAAAATAAATAAAAGGAATCTGAAAACATATTCTTGATGTCCATTTATTTAGCTTTAAAATGACATATAACAAGTCTAAATTAGTTAAATACTAACGAAGTAGCCCAAATTTAACAAACTTATGTCAAAAATAGCCATTTTTGGGGCAGTCACCAAAGGGTTAAGAATTTCACATGACAAATGGAAGAAATAATCTTAGAGAAAATATGAAAATCTTCGAAGCACTGAACTGATCTTCCGTGTTTTGATCGAATTTTTAGATTTTCCAGGCACGAACTGTGGACTGCGACTGTGTTGGGTATTAAAAAGTTGATTTCAGGACAATTGTATGAATAAAGTCCAATTTTAGCAGTCTCTGAATGTTTTATAGTTCCAAGCGTATTGTATGATAATCGAAAGTCGTGATATGTAAATAATTTATCGTAAAAAAAGCTCGCCAAACTGACGAATTTTGTTGCCTTTTAATAATATACTGTATAGTACTTGATTTACATCTCTAATAGATTCATAAAAAAAGGAGAAAGAAAAAAAGGACGTTTGTATAAAATTGTAAAATAGATTGTCGTAAAAAAAAAAAATTAATCATCCCTGCTGAGAATCGAACCCGGGCCGCTGGACTGGAGGGCCAATGCATAGCCACTACACAACGCGTTAGCAAGCTTGCACTTTATGGTAGAAATTAGTGTTATATAACATTGCCAGAAATCGGAGACATTTCGCACCCGTGATAAATTGTCAGCGGCATCTCATTTTCAAAATGGCGGACAAAAACGATTGTAGTAAGGGAAAACGTGTCCCCTATGATATTTTAAATAATTTAAGCTCTGTGGATATGTTGTATGAAGAGAAAAGGAAGAAAAAAAACCATCTTCGAAGAAAATTTTAGGTGTCTACCAGGCCGAGCGACTGATAGCAACAAAACAGGACGCGGATAAAACTGTAAGTAAAACTGTACTTCACTGAACCTTTTGTCAATAGCATCGAATATATAAACCCTGAATAAACTTATCATGATAATGGAATCACTTTATCCTTTTAGGAAACCAAATATCTTGTCAAATGGAAAGGGTACAGCTCATTCAAGAATACCTGGGAGCCAGTAGAACATCTTTCTCCTCTTTTGTTAAGGTAATTTAAATTTTTTGTAACTTTTAACAATTTTAATTGAGCTTACAAGATTGTCTTCCAGAGCTTTCAGTGTTTAACTTAAGTTTTTGCTGCTAGTCACAAAAACGAAAGTCTTAGGGAAAAAAGAAAAGCAGTAGTCTTAGTCTAAAATGAGGAATGAATTTTAATACATGTTTATTTATTTTGGTTCACAGTGGTTAAAAATTAATCCGTCTCATACTTTTTCTAGGTACTTTGCAGCCCCCAAACCTGAACTTGCAATTATTCAGAAGAATGTGGACCGGCTTAGGCACGGCATACTTGAGTGTCTCAAACACAAATCTCCAGAGCAAAGAATTACCATGGAGTTCAGACATGACGTTTTCAAATATCTATTTCACAGTAAAGGAAGGAAATCGCCTGAAAAAAACTGGACCCTATATGACGAGGGAGATTTCAGTAAATGCCAACTTCCCAACCAGTGGAATTGTGTGTTTGACAAACACGGTGATGGGTACAGGATGCGGTTTCCTGTTAAGATGAGGACATTACTTGGTCTCTCCCCCAAAAGTCATGTCAAATTGGGGGACAAAGTGGTGGAGAAACCTAGGATATACATTGAGAAAGTATCAATTAACTTTATTAAAGTACCATCCTCATGTTAGGTACAAATCTCACAGCCAATGTTAAGTTAAGATTAAATCAAGTTAAGATTTTTCAATGACTTCAATAAGTTCCTTTTTCTTAAGGTTTGACAGGCCTTTTGGCCTAAGACCTTTTTCCTTTATAATAGGCCTTATTCGTATTCCCCGACGGCCCTGGGACGAGAGCCTTCTGAACATGAATGCGAGGCTCATGCGCGGTACTTTGCTCAAAATTGCAAAGAAACAGGGAAAATTGCGAATGGATTGCCGAAAAACCTTAAAAATTATAAACGCTTTGAGGATCTAGAGCTAGACGGTGATCTGCGGGCTAGAGGGATACCAGTGTCAATCAGAAATAATTAGAAGATCTGGTAGAACTGACCAAGAAGGCTAACAAATTTACACTGAATCGTCGGGAACGGTTTCCAGTCAGCAATACTAGCGAAGTAAACTTCAACACCAGGTTATGTTTCCAGCTAATCTGTTATGTTTATTTTCAGTGTATATCCGACTTAAGCGAGGGATTAAACATCCTTGAGGATATTTATATTGCTATTTAAGTAAGGGGTTCAGAAGAGGGAACTTGCTAAATTAAATTTGATCACGCACACATATCTCAGTAACAAACGTAAACAAAAGCTAGCGCTGTGATAACTTTTTTCACTGCAAGACCATGAAATGAGCGTGAAACGATTAACAACATCACCTGAGCCAAATGAAAATCTAGCCTTTTACTCAAAAATTGTGTGTAGTTAGCTCCAAAACGAATTTGTAAATTGCTTTGTAATTTAGTGAGTTTGCCGATCTTAATGTGCGTGCGAGATTTTAATTTGAAACATCCAGATCTGCTTCAGACTATTTTCGTGGAAGAATATTAAATGATCATTAAATTATCGATATCCTCACTTGACTGAGCTGAGAAAATTATTTTTTATTCAAACATTCGATGATTTAGGGGCGAAAGGAATTTGGAAGTTTAGATCTTGTGATTTTGCCAGTTTGCTTGAACCAGCGTTCGAGAACATTAATTAATTTACTATTTCTGTTAAAGACGTTTCGTAGCAGCACAGAAAAATAGCAGTCAGAGTGTGAAAGAAATCAGTTTAGTGGAATTAAAAGCTATTCTTTTAACTAAACAATGAGAGCATTTAACAGCAAACGAATTCGTAAATAATTAATGCACCATTATTTCGTTCAGTTGTTTTTGTCCATATGCCGATCAAAATATGAAGTCAATACGCAGCATGCCTTCAGACATTTATTCTTACTTTTTTTTAAATAATAACAATACAAATCTCTCCAAGTTAAGTCTATTGCCTCTGGCAAGTCAGATGTACAATCAAAACAAATATTAACAGATTGGGGTTATTACCTTGCGACTCGATGACTGACTTGCACTATCCTGATTCAACTACTTCAAGGAAATTTGTTAGTCTTCTCGGTCAGTTCTACCAGATCTTCTAATTTTTCTGATTGACACTGGTATCCCTCTAGCCCGCAGATCACCTCCTAGCTCAGGATCCTCAAAGCGTTTATAATTTTTAAGGTTTTTCGGCAACCCAGTCGCAATTTTCCATATGTTTCTTTGCAATTTCGAGCAAAAAACCCCGCATGAGCCTCGCATTCATGTTTAGAAGGCTCTCGGACCACTCATTGGGGATGGGAACTGAAACATCATCATCCTGGGTCGTATCAGGGGAATCTTTACATTTGGCCCTCTTCTGTTGCCTGTTTGCAGTGATTTCATTACCCCAATACTCCAGCTTTCTTTTGGTGTTTGACGTTTTATTCTCTCCTGGTGTTTCAAGTCCCATTGCCTGCTTTCTGTGCAGAGTATATCCTTTGCTGCATCCCACTTGTTTGACTTGTTAAACAGCACCCTTTTGGCATCGTCATTATTTTTTCGACACCTTGACCGGTGAATTTTTTCACACAGCCATGCATTCTAACAAAGTAGGGGATATGATAAACTAGAGTGTGCATGTAAGGGGTTACCCTGGGTCTAGTATACCCAGGCCTCCCCCCTTTAAGGAACAAAACAGCTCAACCCATGCCTTAGCCTGTGCAAAAATGGAATCTGCAGCAGTTTCAGTCAGATTGAAATCTGAAATCTGATTGTACAAATGTCCAAAGTCAGTCCAAATTTTTTCAACAGTTTTACAAGTGTCAGGATAGAGAATACCGGTCAATTTGGGAGGTAATTCATTTAGAAGCTTTTTTTCTGAGATCCTAGAAGACTTGTAAATTCTTTTTTTTGGCTTTCTGATCCATCTGCGTTCCGCTTGTTTCAGATAGCGAATGATATCCCCAAAGAGTTAATTGTTTCCACAAGTTTTTCAAGGTTGATTCCTTTTGGTTGCCCTCTTGGTTTTGTAAAATCTTGAACTGCATCTTTCTAAAAAAACTTTGTCAATAACATTTTGTAGCAGTTTGTCTGTTACAGGCTTATGTTTGCAACCAAAGTTGTCTTTGGAGTGAACCATCTGTTTAATTTCATCTAGATTCCTCCTTTGGGGATCTTCATTGTAATGATTACATGGTTTGCTTGTGTCCCATTGATCATCCTTATGTATCTTACACCAAAGGCAAGCATAGTCTGCTGTTGCAGAATTTAAGCCTAGGAACATGAGAAGAAATTTCATGTCTCCTCCTAAAAAAAAATTTAGTTGAATTTCCTCTCCATCAATAGATATAGAGCCTTTGTTTATGAGCCCATTCACCTCTTCAAAAAAATGGGCCATAGACTTTTGAATCGTCTCATATTCCTCAGGTCCATTAATTATTGCAATAGTCCTGTTGTGTTTTGAGGACATAACATATTCATTTAACTGTAGCAATGCAAATGACATGATCATGAAATTTGTGGTCCGAGACATTCGAGCACCATCTCCACTTAATTTCACTTGTATGGTTTTGTTCTTTAATTCTGGCTTGTCAGTAAGAAGCTGCCTTATGTGATCAGTTAAGAGTTGCTGAAAAATTTATGTATGCACCTGGGAACTTGCCTGGAGTTCTTTCAATGTGATAAGTTTTGTTCACATTGCTCCTTAACTGTTTAACAAGATATGATTTTGGCATTCCTTCGAAAACCATAGTTAATTCATGGTAGACCTCATCTCCCACGCCGAACTTGTCAAGAAGGAACAAAACTTGTTCTACTTTGTTTTTGTCTTCTCGAATAATTAGGTTTGCATAAGTGCAAGGAGATGACATGGGTGTTCTGTAATTCAGATTATGACTTAATCCTTCCTCATCTTGTAAAGTTATTTGATTCAATTCAAGACCAAAGGATTTACAAAACCATAAGGCACATTGTGCCTTGTTTTTTAAATGACAGAGTTTTCTTCCCTGTTGTTTAGCTCCAAGCTCATGGAATTTTTTCCCCTGGCACTTTAAAGTTTCCCTCCTTTCAAGAAATTCCACATAGTTTACTAGATCTTTGATAACTTGGGTCAAATCTGTAATTTCTTGATCTTTTAGATGAATTTCTTTCTTAAGCTGCTCATATAATTTTTCTTTTTCAGCTTCTAAATCAATGTACTTTTGTTTCCATTCTTCTAGTTTTACTCGTGACTTTTCTAATTCAGATTTCAATGACTCCATTGTTTCTGTTTCATTCCTTCTAATACTTAGTTTGTACACTTTATCATCTAGTTGTTTTCTCTTTCTTCCTGTAGTTTTTCTGTAAGCAAGATTAACTTCATAAGCCTTATTGAACAGTAGTGTCTCTACACGCTGACAGTTTCTCCTTAAGGCGAACCATCCATCCACGACACTCAAATTAAACAAATCAATGTAGGTTGTTGAACCATAGCTTCCACTTTGGAGGCCATTCCATAGATGTAAAAGGGGCCATGGGATTTCAACACAAAAAAGGAATGTGTGTTCCTGGGCAGCCTGCTGTTCAGGGGGAATTCTGTGCTAAGCTTTAGATTGCACTCACATTGAGATTTCTTGTAATCGAGAAGAACATCAGACATGTCTGTCTCCTCAAACAGGGTCCAAATTTTTCATGAATTGTCTCTAAAAATAGTCCTGTTTTCTTGCTATCAGTCGCTCGGTCTGGTAGATACCTAAAATTTTCTTTTAAGATGTTTTTTTCTTCCTTTTTTCTTCGTAAAACAGATCCACAGAGCTCAAATTATTCAAGTTCAGGTTCAGCTCTTTACAGACTTTCATATTTTGGCGCTTGAATTTTCCGCCAGGCACTCGTCACTTTACGGTCAGTGAGGAACTAGAAACTAGCATTCAAAACCGAAGGCACTGGGGAAAAGCTTAAAACAAAATGGCGAACGTTTGTGGCCTTGAGATCGTTTTCAGACGGTATTTTTCGACGGCTTCTTTGCCACTTTGCACGGAATACATTGGCTCAAGATGGCTTCCAATGGTCCCTTAATTCTTCAGTTTTACAGCAGTTTGGGAAGTATCTTGCTCGCATTATGTGACTCTTTACAAAAGATTTTGAACCATCAAACTCTGCTGTATTCATGACGAGGCCATGTAAAGTGACTTGTTCGAGGTTTGCCCATTAAATCACCGAGGACTTTGGCGTGGTTTTACTATTTTTAAAGACAATGTATGAAGTAAGAGCGTAGAAGAAGTGTAAGATAAGAGACATCTCGGGAAGTAAGTAGAATAATGTTTTTTTACTTGTTTTCAAGTTAGATGCATTGCAAAATCGACCTAGGACTTACATCGAGGTCGAGCTAAGGTATCGGTTAGCTCGTAATTGTTTTATTTTTTAAAAAATTCGATTTTCCATACATTTCCTCACACGATTTTGGCGCCATTGATGGTGTACTGCGCAAGCGTGTGCGCCATTTTGTCCCAGATTTCTGGCAATGCGAAGGCTTTTGAATGGATTACCCGCGTCCGCTGTAAACACAAGGAACTAACTGATCATATCTCCCTTCAAACAACTTCTGTACTAACATGCCGCTCATGCGGCTTCTGAAACAGGATTTTAATTTAACTGAAGATCAATGAGAAAAAATATTTCTTTTACTGCATACTACATGTATGTTCCAAGTCTTATGCCAAGGCTTTTCAATACAAAGTCCCTAACTTTATACTATACATGTATATACCAATACCAAAATTATAAGTTTAACCTGGAAACCCTAAGACACCTTTTTTTTAATAGCATTTATTCAAAACTGTTTTGGAAAGAATTTTGTCTGTATCAAAATAATTTGTCTACCTTAGTTTAAAATATGTGTTTATAGGTTTTACAACTTCAGAAAACTATTTCCTAATAATAGGCAAACTGAGCCTCAAGTGCCTAGGTGCATAATTGACACATGCATGGCCGTATATAGACTTCTTTCTCTGTGTTTCTGTCGCAGGTTGGTCTTTAACAAGGCAGTCAAGAACACTACTAGGTTAACTGAAGTGGGAAAGGCCAGCACAATGTGCGGGGACACACTAAAGTGTTTATTTAAAACACGATCAAAAGTGTACATGCAGTTAAATAGAGGTGAGTGTTGTGTATTTTTAATTTATTTCTTTTATAAGCAATGCTTATTCATCATTTGCTTGATACTGGTTTAAATTTTATTGCGACTTTCAGTTAAATGCAAACTCTGAAATTTAAACCTCAAGCGAGGGCTACGTTTTTCTCTGCTGTCAATCAAATTTCTGGTGGCCTCTGATGACAACCGAGCGTGTAGCGCTCATGTGGAATGTGTGTTGAATGTGTGTTGATTGTAAGTCAGAGTACAAAGTAATAACTTTATGTGATACTGTTGTAATTAGTAAGGTACGGCCCTTTCTTCTATGAAAGCATCTCTTTTGCGCGAAGTTGACAAACATCTCCAAAACGCTAACCACTCGCCAAAAAACCTAACAAGTAATGAGCTGGCCACAGCCGATGGACAACATCTGCTAGTAACGTCAAATGCAGTTGAGAAATTGGCCCAGAGCGATTTAAAAGACGTATAGAAATGCAACTGTGATAACGCTAGCTATGAATTCCGTTCGCTCAAGCAAATTACATCAGAAGAGTTTGAGTTCCGATGTACACAGTGCGGAAAAACATTTCCTTTCACAACCGGTTCAGCAGTAGTAAAAGCAAAAACACGACCCAAGAAATAATCAAAACACTTTTTGCACCAATGTATGAAACTGATTTCAGTTTAAGGTTAGTAAGGTACTGTTGTAATTAATAAGGTACATGTATGTTTAAGCAATGTTTAGTTTTTTATTGCTTAGAAACCATTGTGTTGGAATGTGTATCAATGTTATGTTATAAGTAAATATTTAGTGTCAGTAGTGTCGTTACTATATTCTAAGTAGTTGTAGCATTGTAAGAGGTGTAAGTAAGTAGTGTTTTAAGAAGTTTAGAATTGCAAATAACAAAAATTTGAAAAGGAAAAAGGAGAACTGGCTCTCATAGGAACACTGGTGAAATTTCACCACAGGTGCATAAAAAGACTTACAATTTAGTTTTGAAACCAAGTCTCCAAAGAGCAACTTTGTAAACAAGTAGTTTTTTAAACTGCCGGCTAATGAGAAATTGTAAAAACAATAATTCAAATGAACTAGCCAAATTCATTTAAACCAAGATAAGTGACACATAGCTGGAAAGAACCAGGTCTGATACAAAGAATAAACAGAGTGAAGCTTGTCCTTTTGTCCTATGTGACCCTTTAGAAGTAATGGAAGAGAGGAAAGAAAAAATACACAACGCAGCCAAAAAGCACAAAAGATAAGAAAGGAGAAAAGACCAGAGCAAAAACCGTTTCTGTAATGCGCGTAGCAAATTCAGGAAAATAAGTTGCCAATACCGGGCACCACTGGATTCCAACTAATTTGAGGAAAGCTAAAACCTTTTTGCAGGATGAATATTTGAAGGAGATGGAGGCAAACAGTGATCAAAGGTAATTTTATTTGAGAGCAAAGTGTTATCATGATTTTAAGGAAAGTGAAGCTCCCCATGCATCCCCATTTGTTTTGCCATGTGCATCGTCTCTGGTCAAGTCATTCATGCACACTGTTCAGGCAAAACTGGCAAAGTTGATTACTGTAACGAGGTTGTTGTATTAATGTTTTAGGCATGCAAGTTTACTTTATTTGACAACAAAGCAACAGGTGAGTTGTTTCAGGATGATGAGTAGGCAGATCTAGCTTGCACTTCCCAACTTTCAGAAGGGGCACAAAAAGGGTCAAAGCGACAAAATCTCTGCCCAGCCTGAGACTCAATAAAACAAGAGTTGAGACGGAGTTAAATAATTTTTAATTAACTTAGTTGGATATATAATGGCATAGTAGTGTTTATAAGCGGTGTAAATTTTTAAAATGTATTATATCCCTTTAATTCAGTTTTATTTCCTAACTGCAATGGAGATAAATAAACAGGTACTATCATAAATACCTGTTGAAGCCGAAATGACATTAAAAAAGGCCCTAAAGCAAATCAACCCCAAGATGGATTTAGCACTTATGGAAAAAGTAAAAGTCAGATTGGTTCATATTGCAGCTGTCAGTTAACTCATACTAAGGCAAACTTTGAGGCTACTGTGGAAATTTCATCAATGCTAAAAGAAAATGCCAGTACAGAAACAGAACTTTCATATCCAAGGTTTCCTTTAAACCCATGCTGTTATTTTCTCTTGCCTGGCGACTAAGACAATTTGGCAAAATCACTGTTCAGTACCATTCTTGTGGATGAGACAATTATAACCAACATAGTGGAAGCCACAAGAGACCAGTCACCCTCAGAGCAGTGGGAAAATGAAAGCAAGTTCAGGATAAATGGCACCACCCGGAATATATCAATGACTTACTCATCAGAAACTCTGATACCCATAATAGATCAACTCTTTTCTGTAATCTTAACTTAAGTTGCACTTGATATAAGAGAAATACGTAAGGCGACAAGACATTTAGTGTAAGGACAATTAAAGAGTGGACCTCGCTAAGCGTGGACTTAAAACGGAGCTCAAGTGTTACATTTTTTAAGCATTCTCTTTTTAAACAGATTTTAAATAATCTAATCCATACACAATCATATATGTAATTCAAATTTTAAATTGATATAATGTATTTAATATTTAATGTTGTACATGTACTTAGTTTTATTTTAATCTAATTTTAAAAGTTTTTAACATTGTGATACTGCTGTTGTTTTTTATTTTTCTTTGTTTCCTTTTTTAATACTTTTTCTGAGGGCCACAAGTTCATCGGTTTTATTACTGTCAAGTGTTACCCTCATAAAATAAAGTCTTTCTTACTCACAGATTTAGGGCCTTGTCATTTGAGACTTGATTTCAAAACGGCAGATGAATCACGAAAAATTACAGCAGACCCTATTAATCCAAAGCCATTTACATCAAGGTATGTTGAGCATGGATTAAAACATGAACCAATTGCAATTCAAGAATATGAAAAAAGATCATGTTTACCCGAAAGACACCAGCAGGGTTCTTGTTGTTTGTTTGGACATGCCATTTCTGGGGCCTTACCAGATGGCAAAGTTGTGGATTTTGGATGTCGAAATCATTTTGGACACATCTCTTCAAATGATGCATTGCTTAATCCAGCAGCCAAAGCCACACAACCGCCACTCAAGCAAAGAGAAGCCAAGCTTGCTTTTTAAGACAATGATCCCTTCACTGCATTTTTTGTTCAAGCATCAGCAAAATTGAAGGCTGACCCATTCAATTTCTCTTTCAACACAACACCTGGCAGCAGTGGTTAAAGCTCAGCTCAGTCAAAGCTGCAAAAATGCCACATTATCATCACAGATGACCCTGGAATTATTTGCAACATGACAACCTGTAAAATAGTCTCTGAAGCCTTGCCATAATACGCCATAAAATGAAACCCCAAATTTGTTTTTGTTCAGTCACATGTCATAATGTTTTTTGGAAGCTCTAAATTGAAATTAATGTACAGTAAATGGTATCTTACAGCGCGACGCGCCTTACCGTGGCTACCCAACAAACTTTTTTGACAAGTTAGCCAATCAGAGAGCACGAAAGAAAGAAAATAGCAAAAGCTCTATCGATGCTCTAATCGAAACGATGGAAGCCGGTTTCGACAAACTCAGACAAGAACTCAAACATGAGATTGAAGAGATGAGAAGCGAAGTAACATCCTTAAAAGAAAGCGTGAGTTTTACACAAAGCGAGGTGGACACGCTGAAGGAAAAGGCGAAGGAAAACACAAAGGAAACGAAGGATGGGCTGGAAGATCTCAGCTTGAAAGTAGTACAGCTCGAAAAGAAATTGGAATCGGCAGTAGAAGAAAACATCAAGCTAGAACAGTACACCCGACGAGAAAACTTACGTTTCAACAATATCACAGAGTACGAAGGTGAACATTGCAAAGCTCTGATTTGTGGTGTAATCCAGAACGAAATGGGCATCGATGCATCGAACATCAATTTCCACGCAGTGCACAGAGTGGGGAAGAAAAACGATAACAGATGTAGACCCATCATTGCCCGATTCATCAGCCATGAAGACAGAAACGAAATTTGGAAAAGCCGAGGTAAGATAAAGCAATCTGAAAGTTACCCTGATGCCTACATAACGGAAAATTTTGTGAAGGCGATACAAGATGAAAGAAAAGTATTAATTAAAGCGATGATGAAGGCAAGGGATACCCAACAGCACTCAAACACCAAGGTGGTTGGACGATATCTTGTAATTAATAACATGAAATATGATTATAAGAGTATCCCTGCCTACTTAAAATAAATTTTCTCCTTTTCTCTTTCACTCTATGTAACTTTTTTTTACAAAAAATCGTATGCAAATTGATCGCAAGGACTAATGAGTTGACCCATCTACCTATTATTATGATTACGACAGCCAACTCTGCTGGGACTTGAACTGACAATGGAACGTTTTTACGTGTGCTTTTTTTGTCGCCTTTTTTTTTGTATGTGTTTCGTTTGTTTTAAAAACACAAACATCATTTTCTGCTATAATAACCACAACAACATTAGTTTACTTTTTCTGCATGTTTTTTTTCCAATGTTTTCTCCAATGTTTTATTTACGGATCTTAAAATAGGTTCTCTTAATGTGAGAGGACTCGGGGATAGACTAAAAAGAAGAGAAATGTTTAATTGGCTCAGAAGGAAAAAGTTTTCAATTTACATGCTTCAAGAAGTGCACTGCTCAGAATTCACAATCCCTGTATGGTCTGCTGAATGGGGATACAAAACAATTTTTAGCTGCTGCACCAAAAGTTTGTTGGGTGGCCACAGTAAGGGGTGTCGCGCTGTAAAAAGCATTCTGATGTACTTTATGTTGACCTTTTTTTAATAAGTAACACGATTTTTTCGAGTAACCATGGGAAATGCTATTTAAAAACAGCATTCTGAGTGATTTTACTGATTTTAAACAAGTACATGTACTTGTAAAGTTTACTTGTGAAAGATTAGCATATTTATCATAATCATAACATTAGTGCGGAATTATCATTTGTGGTTGCACAAGTTGATGCTAGTCTGCATGCAGCTTTCTTCTTTTTCCTTGTGAGGAAAACATGCATGGTAAATAAAGCTTGTTCCAAAAATATCCGAACTTTGTCATACCAATAATATTACATGTTTCGATAAATTAATTTACAACTGACATACACATTTCACCAAATATTTTTAATTCACCTTCACTAACCAATCTCTGGTTCTGATGAGAAGATATGATAAAATCTCTCACAAGATGGAAGTCAAATAATTTAACACCGATAATTTGTTCGTTTACAAAAATGAGACATTTACGTACCTTGCAAATAGACATCCATTTGTTTGGTGTTACGGTCGCACATCTAAATTTGCAGTAGAACCTGTTTTCAATAGAAAGAAAGCACAAATTATGATGCTTTCAGTTGATAATTAACGGGCAGGCAACGCGCAACGTCATTCAAGGAGCTCGAGGCCAAATTTGTCAGATTTTCACACATCGAGGATTCGAGTGAAAGGTTTGATAAAACAAGCAAAGCCTAAGCAGTCTTAGTGCCAGGTCGAATAACTGGAAATGAAAAAGAAAGAACGGCATTACAACTCACCTGAACGCCAAAATGCTACAAAGTTTCTGCAAAAACAGCCAAGATCACCTGAAGATCATCACACTCCGCCCACAGTGAAGTCGGAAAGACACACTCTGCAGATGGTACGTCGTGTTAACCACACAAATAATCCTTGTAAGTCCCAGGCCGACGCGACTGGATGTGTCACGAAGCACCATCAGGCCTGGTTACCCAGCATCACATCAGCAAGTCGTCCCCTGTTCGTCCAACTGCACATAAATTCCAGTACACAGTTGCTCACAGAAGCTGTTTTTACCACTACAAAGTGCTACAAGTAAGTAATTTTATTCCTTTGAAACATTTTCTCTCCATCCTTGTTAGCTGTGGGTGAAATAATACGCTCTTACGCGAAGGTTTTGCTTACAAGCAGTCGAACTAAACTCCGCGCGAGACGTGCATGGTGTGATTTGCACACCCTGCCACAAAAATAAGCTTACTCCAAATTGTGTTTCTTACATTTGTAGAACCACAGAAACCTGGTTTGTAGCATTTTTAGTTCATTTATATCACCTCAAAGCTCGTGCCTTGTAATTTACAGGTTTAAAGTGATGAAACTGCGGAGATTTTGAACTGACAGTTGATTTCAAGTGTTGGCATTTCCGAAAGACGATTGATAGGTGTAGGTGAGCTTATGTGTTTGTTTATTAGACAATATCGAGAAAGGAGTTCTTAAACTGAAATTAGTACAATTATTTTAATTGAATGAATTTTGGAAAGCTTTAGGTAAAAGATTTCTTGCTTATCATGACTTGCTTTATACATAATGTAAAAACAAGACAGAAAATGATGAAATTTAATGTAAAGTTGGGTCCTTTGGAAAAGGTTGTTTTTGTACCATAGCCCATACTTAGTTTAATAACCAGTATTGTAGAAAATATTATCTTTTTTTAGTGTATTAAAATCATTAAAAGGTACTGTTTACACATACCATAAACTGGATACAAAATATTCTTCACTGGAGTAATCCCTTTTTCAATGTGAATACAATACAATAGTCGTTTAATGTGTCATACACTTAGCAATAAGGTGTAACATTGCAGAAATGTCACACCAGCTAGTTTACAGGTATTCCACCAAAATTAGTTAAGAAAAAAAATAAAAAAATAATGATAATAAGTGAAAAAATAAATAAAAATATATAAGTCAGGATGATGAGATAAAATCTAAAGTAATTTTATGTATACAATATGCTGTACAATAAATGAGTCGATACTACTAAAATTAGGTTAAAAGGCCCGAAAGGTCAATTTTCATTATACTATTTTTAAAGGCCTAAAGAGATCTGTTGGTTCTGTACAAATCTGGAAGTAAGTTCCACAGCTTTGGCGCTAGGCAACGCCACGATTTGAGGCCGTAGGTGGTGGTGTTGACCCTTGGCTGTTTCAGGATGTTGGTTCCTCTCAGGTCGTATCTGGTGTCTCTAAAATCCAATAACTTTTTAATGCTCTTGGGAGCGTGATCGTTATTAATTGCTTTAAAAACCGTACAAACTATTTTTGCAAGTCTTAGACTTAACAATGAGGGAAATCATATCTTATTGAGCAATTCATGGTAATGAACTATAACAGTAACTATAAAAATATGCAAAAAGGGTTTTGGGAAAGGTACTTAGTAAATTAGCCAGTAGAGTTTCTTTCTGTAACTAAAAAAATATGTCTACCTTGAACAGTGAATTCTTGGCAAAAAGGTTTTGGCGCAGATACTTAGTAAATCAGTAGTGGGCAAGATTCAAATTTCTTCCTACATCTGTATGAAATATAATCAACCAAAATCCATTGGGTGATTTTTTTTAGATGTTAACTTCAAAATGAATATTGAATTTAATTAGATGAATGAAACAATGCAAATAAAAATCATTATTGACAGTAAGTACATAGTACATTGAAAAAAAAAAAAGTTTTTTTAAGATTGAAGGAACCAGTGTTTGCTCTCAGGAGTGATCCTTTGTTTAAGTTTGCGTGATCCACACTTGAGTAATTTGCCTGTTGGTTCGGTTGTCTTTCAGCAGGCATTACAGGTGTAGTAGCATAAAACAGTTTTAATACCAGTGATGGATATCGTGGTATCCTTAGTGGTCATTTCCATCATTGTTGGTTCAGTTTCTGCTAGTTGTTCTTAGAAGGCATCCGTTTCTTGGTTAATGAAAGCCTTCCGTAGAAGTATTGGCATAAATTTCCCCTGTGTAATTGTTTTTCTTTACTCTCAAATTCTTCAAAAAGTAGGTTTTGTCAACCTACATTCACCAACTCTTGAGGACTGTTCTTCTTTAAGGTTTCAATTGTCACCATGTGTGTTTCCAGTGATGTAATCGGTTGGAAGGGTAGTGAGTCTGCAGGTGGGATGATTGCTGCATTATTTTTGATGACAATGTTTTTGAACTTGTTGTTGTAATCAAACTTGAATCTTGACTTATCAATTAGTTGAAAACAACTTCAATTTGAGTATTTTTTTTTTTTTTTGAGAAAATGATCTTAACAGATTTCAACAATCCTGTGTGATCTTGAGGCAGAACACAACCAGCAATCACTTTGACTAGACTGTCAATTAATTTCATTTAAAAAAGAAATGATTACCTGTGCAAAGAAGTCAGTATTTGCTAGCAGGCTAGTGGACTTAATTTTTAATTACAATGTTTCAGCTAGTAGAAATATCTTTCAGAGTAGTACTTCCTGGTTCAAAGAATTCATTTTCTTTGCATCCTGACACTACATGTAGAATAATCTGACTTTTGAGAGTTTCAATTTAAAAACTTTTTCACACTGCAAGATGCTTTACAAAATTTATGATTATTATAAAACAGCAAAAACAGGAGATTCGGTTATTGTTAAGAAGTGTTCACAAGCAAACAGGTCGTTGAAGTGATCATCCATTACCATGATAAGATGGCAGTAAATTGAAGGACCCTTAATTAGCGATACTAACTGGTATTCCAGTAACTTGTTCAGTCAGCAAGTCCTTTTCTGCTAGTTAAAAGCAGAAATAAAAATCAGTCTAATAATAATAAAAATAATAATTTAACCCTTTAACCGGCGGATTTTTTCAGAAAATTTCCGAAGCACGTGACCGCGGTCACTATTTTTAATGATAACTCAAAAAGTATTAAAGTTACCCTCCCATAAACTATATATCATTGTAAAGCTTAAGAAATTTGTAAACTATTTACAATAAAAGAACATAAAAAAGGATATACCACATGTGGTATGAGTCATTTGCATTTGTTGGTTCCATTTCACCCTGGGCAAAACATTTTTTTCATCCATGGGCCTAAGCTACAGTATCATTATGTGAGTCAAACACTGCTCCTCTGATTAAAATTTATTTATCAGGGAATAGAAAACTTCAAACAGAACTAAAATATTCCTATCCTAACCCGAGATATTGCATTTTTTGTACTCGCGGTACCAAATCTCTCGGTGGAACAATTTACAAAAAATCACAAAAAAATGAAATGCTTTTAAAAAAGCACATAACAGATGTATGAAGAACTTTACTGTTTTTGTCAATAATGTTACTGCCAGTATTGAAGTTGCCTATGCCACTTCTCCCAGCAATTTCTATCTTTGTTTAGACATAAGGGCTTCCGATCACAGGTAACGCAAACAATAATAGACTTGTATCGATAATTCTTATCAAGATTTCTCATCTGGACTCTCTTGGAGCAAACAACACAGTCCCTCCTTGCATTATTGACTTCAATTTCATGGTATTCCCCATTCAGCCTCTTAGCATCAACTTTAGGCAGTGGTTGAGTTGGTGGGCGACCAGCCTTGCCACGGAATGACCTTCCGGCAATGAGCTGCCGTGCCACTTCCTTACGATAATTTAGGAATTCTGTGTTGTTGGGCTTCAATTTCTTCATGATTATGAAGGAGTCCAGGAGACACACTTCTAGGCCATAGCCAAATAATTTCTTCCAGGCTTTTCTTGATTTTCTGATAGCACTGAATGTCTGCACAATTTGATCAGCCAAATCTACTCAGCCCATATATTTCTGGTAGTCGAGTAGAGCTGGAGGACAATTGATGTCAACATTTCCACCATGAGCTGACTTCCTGCTGATAGTAGCAGGTTGACCATCAAGATCTGGAGGATGAATGGTAGATAATTGATAAACAGGCCTTCGGTCATTCCAAGCTGTTGCCACTAACTGGTTGTGGGCTCTCCACAAATAATCTCCACGATCCATGTTTTTTTGCATTCGAGATGTAATAATCAAATCCTTGGGAAACTCTTTCCTGTTTTGGCGTACAGTTCCACATGCAAGTATTTGCTTGCTGTGTAGTTCAAGGAAGAAATGTGGGTCAGTGTAAAAATTGTCCATGTAAAGATGGTAATATTTACCAGTTTCTGTCACTGTCAGGTCCCGCACCACCCTTCGAGCTAAGTGTTTTTCAGGTTGTTGCCCGTGTTCTTTTCTGAGATAAACTTGGAATTGGTAAACATATCCAGACCTTGCCTCACTCAGGACCCATAATTTGATGCCCCATTTCGTAGGCTTGTTCTTTATGTACTGCTTGAAAGCCAACTTTCCCTTGTGGGCTACCATTGTCTCATCGATAGCAATATTCTTTTCAAGTCTGTACTCATCCCTGATGTTTGTGAGAATAATGTTTAGGTAACTTCTTACACGATAAATCTTGTCAAATCCACCAGCACCTCTAGGGATAGCTACTGCATTATCAGCTAAATGAAAATATCTCCATATTTGCAAGAATCTTGTCTGAGACATGACATTGGCAATGCCTTCCTGGTAGATTAGTTTATCCTGACTCCAGTACATTTCGAAGCGAGGAAGTTTGACTATTCCCATCAGAATAATGATCCCCATAAATGCCTCCATTTCATCTCTTGTAACTGGAGCCCATGGTCTTTTGTGCTTGTTAGGGTCAGCTGCCTTTTGCTGCTGATAATACTTGTTGGTCTCTTGCACTAACAGTTCCCATATGTTGTCAGTAAACAACAAATCAAAAAAGTCTCTTTCGCGTGTAGTGTTCACATTTGGAAACCTTCTAGTTGGACCTGGATGTGGCTCTCCAAAGTCAGGGATTTGTGTTGGAGTGTATTGGTCAGACCAATCAATGTGTGGCTCAACTGGGCCTTGACGACGTCTAGGTCGACCAGGTCTCGCTCCTCCCCTTGCAGCTCTTCCTCTTCCCCTTCCCCTTCCCCTTTCTCCTCCAGCTTGTCTTTCTGGCGGAATAGGACTTTTGTCATGGTTATCCGACCCAGGATGTTCTAATTAGATAAACAAAATTGCAATTCCTGAGAAAATGTTTGGACCTTGCTTTGTTTTGAACTCAAAATAGTCAGGAATATGCCTTCAATACATTGCAAAATAGCAGAAAAAATTTACACTCGCCATGTAAACAACCAGGCAAGCATTATTATATTTTACAATGAAAATAAGCTAAAACATGCCCTTCTGGATTACAAGAAAACTCGATCAAATAACATAATCTCTCACTACAGTCATTTCTGCATTAGAAAGAGTTTGTAAATGCGCTTGAGCTACACATAAAAAATCCTAAACTTAATATCGAAGAGAAAACATACCAGGTTCTTCACTACTTTCACTTTCCGAAGTCATTTCGTCGCTTTCTCTTCCATCACTGTCCACGTGTTCTTGTCCGCCATTGCTTTCGTCTTCTTCCGATAACTCTGCTTCACTTTCATCAGAATAATCGCCGTCGGAATCACCACGAACTACTCTTCTTAACACTTCCGCGGTAGTTAAGTATCTTGACGCCATATTTAAATCCCAGCGCTCGCGAGATGAAGAATAAAATTGCTTTTTACTGTCGAAAAATTTGTCTGAAACGAGTAGAAATTCGCTCAAAATAGCGACTGAAACGTCTTCTGGGTAAGTTTTCGTATTTGGGCCCATGGGGACCATTTTGATGGCGCAAGAAAGCCCCAACCTTGAGAGTTCACGGATTGTACGATCGCCGGTTAAAGGGTTAATAAAAATAATAATAATAATATATTTATATAGTGCCAATATCCTTAAAGTTCAAGCATTGCTTTGTATTGTTTTTATTTGTGATTAGATTTTCTTAATGTGTTGTGGTATTGAGCATTGCCATATTCATGGCCTGTTGTCTGCTCTGTTGCTGTTGCTGTAGTAGCATCATCTGCAACTGTTGCTTCTGTTTTAATTCTGCAGCGTGCAGTTCCAGTTCCCTGCTTAAATATGGCGCTGCTCCTCATGCTTGAAAATAAGTATAAAAATAGTTGAAAAAGTTGCAAAACTAATATAATGATTGCTAAAAAATTGTGCATTTTAATTAAAGAACATACGGTACAAGATCTTTCCTCATGGCAGCCCATGCACTCTGGAATACTCTGCCTGCTGAAAGCAGAAGTGGACATTGTTGTGGCTCCCGCTGAACGCAAAGACAACAAAATCATTTCCTGAGACTTTGAACAGTTGTAGTTAATGCTTCTCGGATTCAAGGTGATTGAACTGACACTGCATGGGACACTGGCTTTAACCAAGGTTAAAATCCCAAATCAGCAACACTTCTTTGTCATCTTCCACCTCATCTGAGTGAATCTGAAATTCGCATTCAAACTTTGATCAAAATAACCCACGCTCAACTACCAAGAATTTTCGTAACAGAGCCCAAAGTGATCAATGCATTTCGAGATTCTTACCTCGAATTCAACATTGGAAAGAACCTCTAAAATGCAAGGTGAGGGAATATTTCTCACTTTATCGATGACATGCTTGTTATCCGGAAGCACATCCAAATGTTACCCAAACAAACATTTTAGCGTAAGAAAAGGTAAACTAGGTACCATGAGTTCAGAAACATAGTCAGAAACTAAAATATAATATAAGTACAAAAGCGATTCTGGTCTATTTACGACAACTAAATCATTCCATAGTTGATGCAGTACAGATGCAACTTCGTCCATGTTGAAGTGTTGAGGTCATGTTAACCAGGCCAGTTGATAATATAGTTGGAAGTGAAAGATTTTGGGATATCTGATCCCTCCCCTCCTCCCTTTCAACACACCGAAAGGCATTCAGACCGGATGTTCAAATGGCCCTCCGTGGTAACATTTTGGTTTATATACAAATTTAAAAAAAGTTGGAAATGCAAACATTCAGCTTTTTATTTAAAAAAATTGTTATCAATATAATATGTTGAAAAAAATTATAAAATAAAAAAAAATTAAAATTTAACAAAATGGTTATATTTATTAAAAATCAGTTAAATTAATCATCTTGAAATGGGCCAATCTTCTTGTTTTCATCAGGCACTTGTGAAGACAAATCTTTTTATTCTAAAAGGTAGACATCAAAGTCGCCCCATGTGGCAGGACCAACTCATCTCAATTCTAAAACGCAATGATCTTCTAAAAACGTATAAAAGCATTTAAGTGAATCGCCTTTGCGGCAGATTCAGACAAAAGCTGTATATCCTCTAGTGTGCAGACAAGCAGTTTCCTCCATTTTTCAACCACTAAGAACCACAAGAAAAATCACTTTTAACATTGTTTTACAAACAATGTTAGTTTGAATAAAAGATAACAGAATGGGGTTTGTGTTACTGGGCAACTTAAGATTAGAAATTTTAAAAACTACTCTTAAAGAATTATCTGGTACTTTCAAAAACAATTTTATCAAGAGAATAAAAATAGAACTAAATAAAGTATTCATCAATAATATATAAAATTGATATCCTTGTTGGCCGAATCATTGAGGCCTCGATGTGTCCAAAATTTGGCTTGTGGGTTACTGCGTAAACTGTCTCTCACTAAAGAATTCATCCAAGCAACTTGGTTGTTGTATCACTCGAACGGGGAGCATTACTGTTCAATGATTTGGCAGTCCCCAATGAATTCTATTTTGCACTCTTTGATCTGTAGTTCTGCTTGGGCAACTAGTGACAATGCTATAAATTCAGCATCGCAGTAGTTGTCGCACACATCATAAGAACCCATTTCAGAACTAGTGTCTTGGGGGCATTCCTCTCAATTAAGTGCAAAAGAACTATTGGTCTATTGTGTATAAGTGCACCTTTGCCGGAAGGCAATGGATAAAATGGGCTGGAATGTTAAGCAAATGGTAAATTTATGTTGAGCAATGTGCTTAGTAGAAGAACAATATCACTGACTTTGACAAAATATTATACAAAATGGAGACTGTTCTCTCTTCGACTTTTCTTTGTTGGGACTTATAAAGGCTTCTTTGTAATCTTTGAGCCCCAGAATGGTATGAATTGGTTCTACCAGTTTGGCTCTTTTTTCAAAATGTTCTCTGTCATGAATGTCGAACCACTGATAGAATTCTTGCTATCTTCCTCCTTATCAAGCAACTCATTGAAGGCCCTTTGTGCTTCTTCTAACTCTTCCTTTAACTTATCTAAACAATCTCATTCGGCTTTGAGAGTTTCTGCATTTGCGTTATCATTCAGTGATTGACTGACTTCTGCTTTGAAAGAGCCGAATAGGTGGTTTGGCGCGTTTTACAACAAATTTCCAACCAATAAGCTTTTCCTTTATCGATGCGTTTCCTTTTGCAGTTTTCTACTTGTTTTTCTGAATCACACCCTTCTGAGTTCCCTTTTGGGACTGATCAGCACTTGACGAATCAGTCTGTTGATTCGAATTTTTCTTCTGTTTGTTCTAGTTCTGTATTTTCTTCTTGTTCTACTTGTGAGCTGGACATGGCGTAACTTGGGAGACTTGGGAGACGGTGTTATTCTACTGTAGCGATTGGACACAAAGCTTTACGACAACTAACTTGCTAAGGATACGAGACCAAGAGAGGATATATTTTAGGGACAGAACACTTAAATCACATCAATTTATTCGACCAAAGATTCAAGGTCATATCATAAACTGAAACAAATACAAGCAAAGAAAACTAAGCTAATTTCGTGCATATGAAGATAATATGTAACATTCCAATCATTCCATAACAATAGGGTTCTAAATTTAGACAGAACTAACATCAAAAAAATGAAGCAAAAACAAAGATCCAACTCTAAAACTATTACAACAATGAGGGAAAATCTTGAATCACAAAGCTTGTGATTTGGACAAGACGACAATTCGACAAACTGTCCTAATGCCTGATAGGGCCTAACTAGCGTAAAGCACACACAACAATATTCTAAACCTAGAAGAGCCAATTAAGGCTAAAGCACGCTAATCTCCAAAAAGATGTAATGAAATACTTATAGGGTAGACAAAGGCGAAACAATAATTCGAGTCACATGGCGAGCTTACAAACGAAGGGCAATATATAAAATTGTTTTCTTCGCAAAAACTAGAGAAACTGACAAGATAGATCTGATCGTTTAATGAAGAAAGTTAACAACTTACATAACAGTCCCGCTTATCAGTACTTGACCAAAGACGACTCCAAAGATAGAGGCAAGTTATACTATTAACACTTGACTTGTCACTTGTCTAACCAAAAACCAACTAACTAACATGCGGTTCAACGGGACTATGTGATTGCTAATGGAAAGATCAATAACCAACCGATATTGTAGGTAACTTCATATTTGCGGCTAACATAAACGAATCACGACAATTCACGACATCACCAACGCACATCTTTCTCCTTGGCTTCGTCTATCCCTGCCACTGCTGAAGGCTCTGCAAGTATTCTTTCTTCCATCTGACCCAGAATTCATTGGCTAGATGTCGCACACACCTCCATCTCTTCCTGCAGTACTTATTAGGCTGTTTGGAAAACACCAGAGGTGGAAGAACAACTTTCATCTTCATCATTAACAAGTGATTTGGGGTCAGCAGGTTGAGTGACAGTGGGTTGTTGAGGAATTCAACTGTGAGAGGGTGGCTGTCCAGGACGTTACAGACTGTGCGAATCTGTCATTCCCAGACTCCTTTCATGTGACTGGCTGAGGGAACGTTCATGTTGAAAACAAACCAGTCACAATTATATATACAAGGTCTAGAAGGTCCTTGAACATTAGAGAACCTTGGAGCTGTTAAGGTTACACAATACCTTCGCGGGTGTCTTTCAGAAAAAAATTCGTATGCGCGCCTGAAAAAAACCCTTCTACCTTTCTGTACTTGTATGTCAAAATCAACTTGTGTGATGATTAACATTAAGTAATGATCCGCGTAAGAAGTAGGCATCTGAAATGCACGACGCGCTCTTGGGTGCCGAATATTAAATTATTAACTCAATTAAAATGGAGCTCTCTGATTGGTCAAAAACTCAAAAATTGTCAAAAATCGGCCTAAAAATAAATTTTTCCCATGTTTCTTTTGATATTTTTGGTCCCAGAGTCCTCTGTACCATCTATACCGAGTTTCGTTGCCATGGCAAATGGGGAACTGGAACACGAGTCACTTCTCTTCAACACGCTACAGCCGCCATCTTGAATGAGGGGTTTTCAGAGATCTAACAAGCCGTGTACATGTACCTTCGCTTGGCCGTATCTGTCTATAGTATTTTGAAAATAGTGAATCTGTTTATAGTTGAGTTTTTCTTCAAGTGCGAATGATTTTGCGCGTTTTGTAACACCAAAAACATGCCTCGAACAGCTTCGTGTCGCTGTCCGCAACGCGCTGTATGGGGACATGTGGATGATGTCGCAAGTCTGAGAATGGCGAGCGCCAAGGAAATTGCTGTCGAAATAGCCGTCCCTTAGATGGAGTGGTACATTTAAATTTCAAAGCTTTTTTACTCGTTCTTTGACGTCGTCAAATGTCTCCGAGATCCTTTTGTTTGCGAATTCGCTTCTCCGCATCGTTGCTAAAATACGGCCTTTGTGGAGTCAATAAAGGCTGTCAAGATAACGATCAAAGATCAAAGATTTGTCTTTTCAGAGAAGTTTCAACGAAGCCAAGTTGTACGAGCTGGATATCTCTGGCCTATTATCGCAAGACCTATATCAAACATGTATCACATCACATCAAGCCAAGAACGCTTGAGCGAGCTACGGACAAGAATTCATAAACCCAGTATACATAAGCATTTCCGGAAATCGCGAAAAATGCGCAATTTTGGCAGTCGCGTGTTTGTGGTCCTGTGAAATCGTCAAAGCGATTGTGGCGTATGAATACAATTTCACTCTCGATATTTTTTCCATTTCTTTCGGAGACATTTGAATGCACGTAAATGGACTTGAATCAGTGTTGAAGCGATCGCGGCACACACAGGATTACGTGGGCGATTTCAGTTTATTCCTTTCGAGAACATTTGAATGGACATGTTAAAATATTCAAGCGATAGCGGCGCATGCAGGATACAATTTGACTGTGAATAAACTTTTATTGTTTATTTATTTTCAAGTGGCGCTTTGCAACTAGAAATGATGGAAGCAATCCAATATAGACGTGATGCTAGATCATGCCGGCTTGCTTTTGCCGGGGAGGAGACTACTTTGACGAACCGTTAAGTCTGTTGGACGAACTGTTCGATCGATTATTTGGGCTGAAATGCCTCTCTTATGCGCTCTTATGCACTGTCAAACCTGTTAGATTTTATACGACACGAAAAAATTCTTGTTATGTTTTTGTGATATGTTCAGTGATATCATGTGGCGTGTTGAACTTGACGCCTTGAACAAACAAGAACAATGCAAATGGCACACTGTGTAGTGTCGTGTTACCCTTAGCGGTGCGGCTCCCGAAATAATTTCATCAGAAACAATACTTCCCCATATGGCAGGTTCCTGAAATTTTACTTTCTGGTAGTTTTTCTCACAACAGTTAAGTATGTGTTGTTAGAATTGACTAAAATGCGCATTCCGCATCGCAGTGATACAAATAAATTCAAATTTCGCGCTCTTACACACAGCAGCCAATGAAATGAGCGGAATTTTATTCAATTAGGTAATTAACACTTTTGGTTCCAACGGAAGATTCTGCATTTCCCCTGCTGATTTCTGCCTACTTCTTACACGGAACATTACTTAAGATTGTGGTCATCACAATTGAGGGCAAGTAATCTAAGTGTTTTTAGTATCAGTTTCACTACATAATCTTTCATTTTTCTTTGAAAAAAATCTTAGCATGGGAAAAAGAACATGTAAGGAAAACTCTTACCAGTTTTCATCACAAAAGGTTCACATTCTGAGGAGAAATAAAACAGCCAAGTTAAGTACTTCCAACCATCTGCTCTTCAACTGCATTTAAAACTCTCGTGCTCAATAATTTATTCAAGATAGCTGACTTTGTTTTTGCATTCCTCACAGGCAGTTTGCTACTTGGGCATAGTGAGTGTTCAAATATGAAAATTTTTTGGTTTTCTTTTTCAAATGATGTTTTAATGTTTCCTGAAACTTGTTATTCCTAAATATTTTTTCTGATGCTAATTTGTTTAAGTTTGGGAGAAATCTGTTGTCAGGTTTTAAAGTTATAGACATTTTTTGTATAAACTAGATCTTCGAAAATATGTCCAAATTTCAATAGCATTTATTCCGACTGAAAACTAATGCTATGTTCCTTACATTCGAACATATTTTATTTAGGATGCAAATATTGTGGTTAATCAGATTTTTTATCATTCTGCAGAGATGACCCCTGAGTGTTATCAGTGTTGGTGGGTTCTAGATTCCATTCCTGATCGTCTAGGTCAGCTGGTAGTTGTTTCCTTGAATTGAGGGGTGTATCGGTGATATGTTTTAATTCTTTTTCTGCCAAATGATAACAGTATTAATCTGCTGTCAGAATAATTTCTTTTGTTGTTGATGTTGTCGACAACTTTTTTCCAATATCTTAATATTCTTGTTCGTATCTTCATTGAAGCTATTAACCTCTTCTGGTTGCTCTTGAACACTCGTATCGTACAGCTGGATTATAAACTGTGAGGCTGATTCAAGAACTGACTTAAAGCGTATTGCCAAGTCAAAGTGAAACGGTAAACAGTTTTGGCGAGTGCTTTGATATGTTTAGTTTTTCTATTGTGTAATCTCCAAAAGTTCTCTTAAGCATGGCTCCATTGGAGGACTGGATGGAAATTCGTCTAGAAGAAGATTACCATATTTTTGGTCCTGCTTCATGGACGCAATTATTTGAGCTTTCTTCCAAGCTTTTATCCCACGGTTTTCTAAAACCTTCAACTCTTCTTTGGTATGCTCTTCTTCATGTGTGTTCTCCATCTTTTTCTGTTGGACATCGTCCATCCTTTCTCAGTGTTCTTTTTTTCTTTTGTCTTTTATTTGACACAACCCGTTGTTGCCATGTTATTCTTGTCCCTAGCATGGTAGCACGTGTTGGTCTTCAGGACGATCGTGAAAGTAACACAAACACCATGGTCGGCTCAGACTCCTCAGGATGAATCAGTTTTAATAGTTTGGAAATAAAGTACTTATAACAACTAGGAAGTTGTTTTGATGCAACTTACTAATAAGTGGCGATGTAATCATGTTACAAAGTAAAAAATAAATAAATAAAAATTAATGTTTAAAATACAAAAAAGGTTTAAAAATTCTACTTTATGATACAATTTAGTCTAATGCTACAACAAGTGCTTGACTATATAACAGTTACACTAAAGCTATGACTAATTTATACAGCTAATGCTATGAACTAATAAAAAGCACCAGAAACTAAAAGTTACCTGATTATGAGCCACTGGTTGTCCTGTTGACGCTAGCTGAAAGGTGGGCTGATGTTCATTAAGTAGTTGATACTAACGAGCCTTCAGGACACTTAATTCCTCAATAGGCATATAAAATGTAAGCCTACCAAGGTATATAATTAATACAAAAACTCTTAGAAATGTTGTTTAAAGAAACACTTTACATTCCTTCCATGTTGAATGTTATAAATAGGCAAATACATGTAAATAATAAAAAAATAAATAAACATCTTACTGCAGCATCAACACAGTACATAAACAAAATATTACATTCAGTAACTAATCCTATGAGAAAGCTTTGAAGATATTGTGTATTTACTATGAATGTGTTAACAAGAAAGATTTGTTATGGGTTTTGCGTTTACAGCAAAGCACGCTCTGTGCCATGACATCTTCTCCTCTTGAAGCACATGCATTGCATCAACATTACACAATATCACATTTTTCAAACATTACATGTAAAAACCTGAATCAGTCATAAATTACTCACACTGTTTAACATTTTGAAAGTAGTATTTTTCAGGTCAGTTTTGACTTGTTGCAGCTCTGCTGCTAGAATAATTCCTTTTGTTGATGATGTTCACTTCAAATTTTTTCCAATATTTTATATTCTTGTTCCTTTTACATTGAAGCCATTAACCTCTTGTGGATCCTCTTGAAACACTCGCAGCATACAGCTGATTTATAAATGGAGAGGCTGATTCAAGAACAGTCTTAGTGCACCTTTCCATAATCTTCCTTATATTGTTCATTTTTTGATTGAAGCTGTTAACCTTTTCTGGTTTCTCTTGAACACTTGTAGTGCACAGCTGGATGATAAACTGAGAGGCTGATTCAAAAACTGAGTCAACACGCATTGCCAAGTCAAAGTGAAACAGTAATCATTTTAGCTTCCTTCTGAGCAAATTCTTGTTTGATCCTAAAGTTCTCTTCTAAAACTTACAACTCTTCTTTGTTACGCTCTTCATGTGCGATTTCCATATTTTTCCCTTGTTCTTCTTCGTTTGCTGTCTTTCCTTGGCGAGAGCCATTGTTGCCCTTAGAGAAGGGATGTCTCCATCGAATTAAACCGTCTTCTATTGCTATTCTATTCTATTCTATAAGGTAAGGATGGATTTCTGGAGGATACATAAGATTTGTGGCTTGACATGTTGGAGATTTTGCTTCCTATTGTTGACCGCGATGTAGTTGAGCCATTCAATTTAAGGTCTTGTTCTAAGGATTTAATTTTTCCACCCACCATTCTAAGAATTTTCATTATTTTCGCAAGCAATAACTTCAAAGTCTTCATACTTGAGTTTTCCTTCTTCGTCTTCGTTTATGGCATCTAATGCTTTGTGGAACTTTGAGATCTGCATCTTTTTTTCTGTATTCGGCTGACCTCTTCCTCTAGCCGACTGCTTCAGTAAATTAGCCAAGAATTCAATAAAGAAACAAGATCTATTGCAATTCGAATTGCATTTTACTAACATCCCCAATTAGATAAACAGGCTTATGCTAAGATAGTTACAGTATTAAGTGTATTTTGCTTCCAAGTCCTTCGGCGGCCATTACTTCATCTTCATCTGCGCAGTCACAAAAGATCTCTTTCAGCCGTTTTTCTGTCGGCGAAGTTTCTAGCGAGCTACTTGAAGAGTCCAGGGTGTCAAGTTCCTATTTTTTCTTATTTTTTCCTATTTTTTGGCCTGCCTCCTATTTTCTCCTATTTTTTCATGAAATTCCTATTTTTTCCTATTTTTTAGGGTTTTCTCAGGTACAGAGAAACATTGTGAAATATTTGAAATGAAATTGTCAATAAAATTGATAAATTCTACAAAAAACTGAAACTTCATGTCAAAAAAGACCGCTTTAAAGCCTTTATGAGTGATTTTCTTCTGAAACTCGTGCCTAGACTTTCTCAGTGCTTTTGATAGCATGCAAGATAGTGAGGATACTCTGATGCGAGAGGAAGAAGTAGTAAAAGCAGACTTGAAAGCGGTTGATGAACTAATGATGCCCTTTCAGCAATGTTCAGCTGTCAACAAACAAACTGTTAATGTAGCCACAATGATGCTTGACACTGCTAAGACCAAGCGAGACCAAGCAATGCAAAGCTTGGAGAAAATAGGACAAAAGAGAAAACTGTTGACTGACAAACAGCACAAACTGTTAGAAAAGGCCATGTCCTCAACAGCAAATGCTGCCAAAAACGAGAGCAAAGCTAAGGTTACCCAATCTGCTAAAAGAGCCAAAACAGTATAGTGTTGGACTTTTTGATTGTTGATTTTTCAAAGTCGTGGTTGGCTTTTATTGTAAGAAAGACATACATTTGGTGAAAGTGAACATTACATTGTTTCGGTTTGTAAAAAAATTAGCTTTTCATTCTCACAGTTTTAAAGGTCTAATGACTTAAAGTAAAGGCATCTTGTGAAGTATCTAATGAAATTTGGAATCTGGTAATTGTTGTAGGATGAGTTGTGCTTGGTAACATTTGTTTATACGGCAATACATTGTGGATGTATGCCATTGTGCCTGTTAAATATTAAAGCGTTGGGTTGTGAAACAAAGTTGCTGTTGGGAGTGTTAAGAGGATAGAACTCAAAGAAATCCTCCTATTTTTTCCTATTTTGGGGTGAGAATTCCTATTTATTTCCTATTTTTTGGACATTGTCATTCCTATTTTCCTATTTTCTAAGTGCCATTTGTCACTTGACACCCTGAGAGTCCGAAAGTCTGATTTTCTTTAAAAAGACGAAAGAAGTTGTTCCAAAGGTGGTTTAATTTTAAATATTTGATACAAGAAATGGAGCCATGAGAGGCACGTCTACATTGTGTGGTTCACCAGGCTCCTTTTCATGTGATAACAGATCATTTTGAAACATGTTCCAAAGTAAGGGTCCGAAGGATGCTCCTTCAGGACATCCACGATTCATTTTTATCCAGTCACTCTTGATTTTGCCCAATTTAACTCTATTCTGCCTGTTCTCAAAGAATGATCACATTAATCCAGTGAAGTACTGTAGGCGTTGGTCCTGTTGGGTTTGGTCCTGTTTGGTTTGGTCTTGTCTGGTTTGGTCCTGCTTGGTTTGGTCCTGTTTAGTTTTGTCCGGTTTTGGGTTGGTCCTGTTTGGTTTGGTGCTGTTTGGTTTAGTCCTGTTTGGGTTGGTCCTGTTTGGTGCTGTTTGGTTTAGTTCTGTTTGGGTTGGTCCTGTTTGGTTTGGTCTTGTCGGGTTTTGTACTGTTTGGTTTGGGTTGGTCCTGTTTCGTTCTGTCCTGTTTGTACAGAAATAGGTATTGCTGAAGGTTGTACTGTATTATTGTCGTCGTTGTGTCCCGTAGTAACTGTTGTTGCTGTTTACTGCGCAGAAAAGGTGGAAGAGCCTCTGTTCACAATCGTTCTGCTATGATAAGAATCTCCGCCCAATTCCTACTGTCCCATAAAGATGGAACTCATTTGCAAGCTCCGTCTCATGAAAGATAAGCATCACGCAGTGCATGTTTGGCTGCCTTGCACAGGGTGAGACAAAAATAAAAACGGCAGCTTGCCCTTCGGGCAAGCTGTTATATTATCTTACTAGCCCGAAGGTAATTTGCATAATTAATTATATGCAAATTTAAAATTGTTTTTCCTTTGGAGACAATAAATACATAAATATTCAAAAAGAAAAAGAAAATAATCTTACCACAAGAATTATAACAAACACATAACGATTTTGTGGCAACTGACGTTGCAAATATGAAGGATCCTGAAGGACACATTTCAAGAGACATAATTCATATGCATACATGACGAACCAATGCCTGCAATGCATTTTGGGGCGTTTTCAAAAACGGTCAGCCATTTGCAAGTTTTACGAAGTGATGGAGTACTTTATGGCAAAGCAATACCATGGAATGGAGAACTATGACTTCTTTTCTTATTGTGAATGCTTTAGAAGCAAAGATCTTCCAATATAATTTTCTGAAAAGACACAATTCCTCAGAAAATGGCCGTTACTCATCTTAACAGAGAGAAATATAGTCGCCACGTTCAAGTTTGGCGACTATAAAACCAGGAGTTTTTGTCTCCAAGGATGCAGTGAGTCACATTTTTGAGCCCTAAATTTTTCTCTCTAGTCTAATTTGTCTGATGCACATTTATTTCTGAAGGTTGTCATAAAAAAAAAAAAAAACGTTTCTTGCCGGTGTGTTGCTTGCCCGTCGGGCAACCCGTGACCAGAATACGCTAGCCCGACGGATAATTCCACTAGCCCCGGGCTATCGGACAGCACTTTTGTCGCGCCCTGCTTGCATGAAGATTTGTTGCCTGAAAATACATAAGAATTTGAACAAGATTTCCCAATGACAAGTGCCAGAAGTATTAACTGAAGATACATAGCAGAAAATCATATCTTTTTTTCGCATTACCTGAGTTCGATTTCTGTTCTGTCAGCATAGGTGTTCCTGAACAGCTAGAGCCCTCTTCTACTGCATTGTCTACAGTGTACACGTTAGTACGCTTAGTACGCCTAGTACGGCAGTATTCTTGATATTCTTAGTATTGTAGCCTTCTTCCCTTTACGCGATAGTATGCTTAGTATGGCAGTGTTCTTTATATTCTTAGTATCTAGTTATGCAGTTTTCTTGGCCGCTTAGTATGGGAAGTAGGTGTAAGGGTAAGGGTAGGGTAAAGCGAAAGTAGAATGTGGAAATGACAGTGAAGAAAAACAACAGTTTAAAATGTGGAAATGACAGTGAATTTTAAAATGTGGAAATGACAGTTTTAACTGTGGAAATGACAGTGAAGAAAAATAACGGTTTAATGGTGGAAAAGTTTAAAAGTCTTTAGTACGCTTATCAGGCCTACTAAGGGGAAAAAGTGGAAAATGGCTCCCTTTTGGCGCACCATATGTCTTGACTTCCTTTGGTTGCTCACCTTTTTCACCGCTTTACAATTTTTGCATTGTGAATCAGTTTCAGTTTAAATGGCTTGGCATTTCATAGAAAATACCCTTGTCTCCGTTTTGAGTATTGGTTCTGGAAAGTCAGTCAACTGACCGGTAAGGTATGGATTCATGGCAATGATGGACTCATCGTCTTTGAGTTGTATTCCAAGACATATACATGTACGTGAACTTTCCAAATACTGGATCACCTGTTGAACTTGATCTAAATTACTATTTAGAGGGAAAATATTGGTGTTTACATTTTGAAACGTTCAAGTCTTGTAACACAACTCGTTGGTTTTGTGAGGGGCCCTTCTGCTGTCCAGTTGACCTACCCATGGTCTCCACAAACGTGCCTCATAAGATGTTGACCATGACTTGAGGATTCATAATTCTTAGCTATTTCACCCTAGCACGAAACTCCACAATGTTACCTTTCTTGTCATGATGACCATTGGTGTGCAGCTTTCCTTGAAAGGTTTTGTCTACCAAACCAGCAATGAAAAGGTCACGGCATGCCTGATCTTCAAAGTCGCTGTCTGGTGTCGACATTTTGAAACGTTATAAGTCTTGTAACACAACTCGTTGGTGAGCGTTCATGGCATGTTGTTTAACCCTCATGAAATCCATCAAATGTTTAGAAGCTATGTCTATTGAATAGTGCTTTGCCGTGTCAAATGGTATGCGACCTCTGTGTCATTAAAATGCACCTTTTTATTATAGCCTTAGCTTGTTCTGGGATGGAAGAAAATCTACGTCTGATGATCTCACTCACAACTTCTGCAATATATAGACCATTCAATACAGAAGTCCTTGTAAAAATTTCCAACATAATTTCACCAAAAGAGTAAACATCAACACTTGGGGACGGAGGCTTTGCTGAAAGCTGTTTTAAATATTCTTTTCTCCATGGTTAAAAAATGAACAAGAGCGATTTGTTATTCCGAGTACACTTTGTTGTAATTCTGTTCTGAAACATACGCCATGACAACTTAGAATAACTTGTTATGAGTTTAAGTTGACTCATTACGTTTCCTTCCCTTCCAATAAGTCAACAGCATCTTTTGTTGATTATTTTGTATTTTCCAGAACAGCATTTGCAACTACCGGTAGTTCCTTAAGTTCACCATCATTGGATTCTACAAAAGGTGTTTTTTGTTTTTCTTCCAGAGAAGATTAAAGAATATAAAAAATTGCACTGTTTTTATTTGTTCTCCTGTCACTGAAAAATTAGACAAATATCAAATCGGACTGGGCATATTGCCTGATACCCATCCTCCCATTTTGAAACTATATGATGGGTTTTGTCCAATGAGCATGCATAAAAAATTTGATGGTAGGTTATCAGGTATGATATTCAGAGACATTTTGCATGTTGCGATTAATCTTAAACATTATGGTGAGCAGTCATGGAAAACCATCTAATTGCTTCAGGCCAAGGATCTTTATTGCACTTGGTCAGAGCATGGAGAGGCAGCTGGATTCACAGGCTATTTCTGTCTTAGTTCCACATTGTTTCCTAAGTATATCCAGTTCCTTTTGTATTGCAGGGATAAAGACAAATGCCAACAGGTGTCTGTCCATTTCAGAATCCGGGTCATAGAACCCTCTCTCTAACAGCATTCTCAACTGCATGCCTCTTGAAGAGTTTTCCAATCTATTTTGGAGTTCCTAAAGTTGATATTTATCTTGTTATTAGAAGGAGGCCTGTATTGAACTGTGTTAGATGCATCAATATCTTCATGTACCCGTCTCAGATAGACATGAATAGTTGCCATTTTCTGAACCTCTACCCAGCCTTAGATGTTGGCTGATTACTGTAAAGTTAACGTTAAATTACAAATAGGTACCTATGGCTATATATGGCTGCCGCTTGGCCTCTACTGAAACAAGAACAAACAGTACATATATTTAGATCTGTGATAAGTTCTTTAAATAAACAGCATTGAGAGGTGACGGGTTAGGTGGAAAACACAACATATCAAACTTTGCCTTTTGTTATGGTTAGGGGTAGTTGTTGATAAACTGTTTTCAATTCTTATGGACTTTTTCTATTAGGTGTTACGAAATTACACTCAAGTTAATTAGATCTATGACAGACTTGTCCGAGCGAAGAGTTGTTGTGTTTCTCGACAGCAATTGCAATTGAAGAAATTCTTCAGAAAAAAATAATTTCCTCTAAGGTAGCAACTGGGAGAGGATTGTAAATGTTTTAAGGTTCAGTGCTCATGAGCCAATACAGCCCTGTACATGTCCCATAGTTTTTTTAAGTTCTCATAAAGTTCATTACTATCCTTGCATGTTGGATCTATCAAAAGAGCGCTGTAGGCGGGTTTGTATGGTGAAAACATTTCCCTCACCGAAGGAAGCGTTGTGTTGGTGGTAGCTTTCCGTTTTCGCTATTGGCACTCCACATCTGTTCGGCTTAGGTTGTATGTACCATGCATAAACAGAGCTGAATTTTCCTCTTGGACATTCACAATTGGTTGACTTTATGTTCTGTTCCTCGTCTAGATATATCTATAATGATGGAAATGTGTGGCATTAGATTTTGCTTTCTTGGTGTTTTCACCTCAAGGAAAAAACTAGCAAGGCGTTCGAGTTGCAACTTCAAATTGGAGAGCTGAACTTTTTTCGAAATGTTTGAACTCTAAACCGTTTAACTTAAAGAATACACAACGATAAAAAGGTGTCAAATTTAAGTCAAAAACTGTTTAAAGAGAGTGTTTATAACCATGAAGTCATCAGGTGTCATTTAGATAACTTGAAAAATTAGCAATATTGTGCACGATTGAGTGCGTAACTTACTGTTACTTTCTATACTTTTCTCCTCATACTTGCATGGACTTCTCCCCATATAATTCCATCAACGTATGTAAAACTTCTATGCGATTGGACTTGTAGTGGTTTTCTCCTCTTGTTAATGATTTCTGTTTTTTACCGAAGAAAGAAACTAGCGATAATATTGAGAGTGCCGCCATTACTGTAATCTGTCGGTTTGTTCAGAGTCAAGGGTTTTGTTACCACGCAATGTGACGTCATGGCTGTAGAACTTTATTGGATACATACCTGGACTGAAAGTACCAAAGGTGACTCTTGCAATAAGAAATACTGCCATTCAAGTGGTGACTGTAAACAATGTTTTTTATCAATATATTTAGGCTATCCAACAATTCCCATCAATTGCTTCAACTAAGTCAGGCAAGTGGCCAAGAAACAAGCAAGATTACAAATACAATGAAAAAATATAATTTTTGTTGCTTTAGGGGCATTCCATTTTTTATCCACTACGATCAACCCCTCCGCAACCTCCCGTAGGCAAGGTTCTGATCTCATGGTACCGACCATTGCTAATTTCCCAAAAGAATTATTGCTTCTCTGGCAGCCTGGCTTCTGTTGAAGGCATTATGACGATACTGACTCTTGCGCCTATTGTCACGTTATACAAGCCCGACCAGTTCTTCCATTTCTCTCAAAGGCTGGAAGAAGTGGTACGTACAACCTCTGCAAATTTCCTGGAAATGTCAAGGTTTCATCTGCCTTGATGATCATGTAAACATGGGTGATGATGTCATTGAAGCAGACCTCGCAAACTCACCCCACTGACTCTCAATGCCCCTGTTTATGTTAAAATAGGAAGCGATAGCAACCTGTTCGGATCTTGGTAGCTTACTGGTGGCTTGTACTCAAAAACCGTTAGATAGACTAACTGTCCATCATCAATTGCAGATTGCTCTTCAAACATAGTTGATTCAACATCCCATTCAGACGTGTCCAGCAATTCCATGAAAGACTGGTCATTGCAAAGTTCCATTTATTCATCAGTGCTTTGGTCAAATGAAAAATCCTCGGAGTCAGAAATGCTCAATAATAATAATAACAATAAAATAACATGCTCTTGTAGGTTATATATGGGAGACACATCCCCTCTCCCCTTACAGCCACGAAGACCAGGACCATTGAGCAAAAAAGAAACTATACATAGCGCCTTGAATTGAAATTGAAAAACAAACAACAAAAGAAAAATATTTATTAAAAAAACATCTTATGGGTGCCACCTGTAGCCTGAAGGACTGTTAAATTGTACTTTTTTGCCTGCTGTTCCCATAGGTATACCATATCGACAGGTACATCTTCATTTTTCAAGAAAATCTTGGCAAGGTCAGTTTGATCTTCATTGGTCAGTTCCAGGGCCTCTGATGGGAACTTTTCTTTCCACTAATTTTCTGTGGTCTCTGCATTTTTCTCTTCCTGCTCTCTTCTTTCAACTGCTCCACTACCTCCTCTTTGGATAGAAATCTCTTATTACAGTTAGTTGCAGGTAATTTCAGGGGTCGCTTTCCCTTTCTTGACTTCCTTTGGTTGCTCACCTTTTTCAGCGCTTTTCATTTTTATCATTGTGAATCAGTTCCAGTTTAAATGACTTGGCATTTCATAGAAAATACCCTTGTCGCCGTTTTGAGTATTCATGGTTCTGACAAATCAGGCAACTGACCAGTAAGGTGTGGATTCATGACAATGATGGACTCATCGTCTTTTGAGTCGTATTCCACAACATTTACATGTAAGTGAAGTCTCCAAATACTAGATCACCTGTTGAACTTGATCTAAATTACTATTTAGAGGAAAAATATTAGTGTTTACATTATGAGTCATTATAAGTCTTGTAACGCAACTCGTTGGTAAGTGTGCGTGGCATAGTTTCGTGTAAAATAAAACAATATTTTGATGAATTTGTTTCATAGCGCATTCGGTGTCTGACATCTACAGATCTTCCTTATGAATTTCTCTGATAGCGTCTCCATCGCCAATCATTTGCCATTGGGGTTTTGTCCATCGTTTCCATCATCTCCAGCACCCAAGTCCCATTCATCTCTGCGAAGAATGCAAACATTTTTTGAAGCACAGCGCAAGCTACAATAAGCTTGGAAACCCTTGCTACACTTGCTTCTTCAATAAAAGACAATATACACCATCAGCCTTTTAATACTCCAAATGCGCACTCCACCTTTACTCTTGCAGCAGACAGCTGCTTGTTAAATTGGATCTCACATGGATCACTTTTACCCTCTGGGTAGGGTTTCTGTCTGAAGCCAGCTTGAAAGCGGGTGAGCACTATCCCCCACCAAATAGGGCTGTATTTTGTGACCCCCAATTACATGAATTCGCTCTGCGAGAATGTCCCCCTGTTCTGCTCTGTCATAAATCAACAAGTTTTCAAGTGCTCGGGCATCATGCAAGCTACTGGGAAAGCCAGCAGCAATATCTACGTATAAATATGTCAATGATGCCTTGCACCACCACATCATGCTGTTGATATTGGCTAAAGTAATTGACAGCGCTTTCTTAATGATGAGGCATTCACTGCCTTCTACAGACAAATCTGTTGTGGTACTCTATAACCAGTTGCAGTCAAACAAGGTGAAGCCTCCACTGGCATACCGTATTTACTCGCATAAGCGCCGCCCTCAAATAAGCGCCGCCCTCGAATAAGCGCCGCACTTGAAGTGCGAAAAATTAAATAAGCGCCGCGGCGCTTATTCGAGTAAATACGGTAGTAGAAATAGCAACTGCCTCTGTTGGAGTTGAACGAATTCAAGAAAGAAAAAACAAGAATACAAGCAATGATATGCGGATAAACATATTCGATTAAAGGGTGTAAGATCACCACGAGCCCATGACTCCTGAGATCACATGTAACCATTTTTAGAGAACTAGATTTTGATGTGAGAACAAAAAATAACAAACCATCATTTCAGATCATCAATATAGGAAATTACCAAAGAAGACCACAGCAGCTTACAAATGATTGAATTGCATTAGCTAGGAACAAAAAATATATATACAGGAAAGAAAAAAAGCAACAAAGGGTCAGCACGCACTAGACTGACAAAATTTGTTTGGTTCTACCAAAAATCGCGACAAAATTTGTCTCTGCCAATTTTTCAACTTGTCAAGCGTTGGTGCACTGAGATACAGCAAAATATTTGTTAACCACAAGATTCAATAACATGGAAATTGAACACCATCACTTGCATGCTGTTAGCATTTGTCCCACCGAATGGTAAGAAATGCTTAAATTTTGGGTCTAGGCCCATGGACTAACTTGGTCTTTCCATGGGCTGGTACAAAAGCAGGGCAATCTTGTAAAGGTTGTGAATTCTCTCACCGTCTCCTTCTTTAATGGCATCAACAACCTCAAACATAATGAGAGCCAATGCAAGCTTTGCCTGATGATAGTTGAACAAGACATCTTCCTTGCCTGTTTCTTGCTTTGCTTCCTCTTGCTTATTCGGAGTCTCAACAGTGACATTTGGATGTTCTTTTTTTCATGGCTGAAAACAAAGAAACTAAAATTACACTCAGGACTATGTTGCCCTAATTAACCACTAAAGATTTTGTCAGGTATTATGACATTTTCAACTAGGGAACATCATATAGATAAGGGCACCTGTTTGTTAATTTAATTAATAAGTTCATCACTAATGATTTTAGTCAGCTACACTATGATTCTATTTCCTTACCAATATCTGGTAGATTTTGTTGAGAACACCAGGCCACATTACACGCTACTGTACAGTGGTAAAATCCCATCATATCTTTCTCTTTCCCTTGCTCGTATCTTTCCCGAACAATCTTATGGTGCATAACTTCATGCCTAAAACAATCAAAAAAGAAACTCAGCCAACTCTAAATTTCCTTACATTAATATTACAAATAAAAAAAAGACATTTTCCTTTGGTGGATACTGTCAAATAATATGTATCAATTGATAGTATACCATTCTCATTCATTAGTATGCCGCTCATTGTCTGGCGTGGTTAAGTTATGGGAAAATATTGTGGCCGAGGCAATGAGCGGCTGGATGCGAAACTGACGCTAGCTATGATTACGTCGCCGAAGGGGAGGTGGGAGGGTCGAAAATCTCACCTGACTTACGGGCTAGCGAATTTCTTTTGAAATGCCCCGAATCTAAGCAGCCGGATCCTTAAATGATGAGACATTGCACATGGTAATTTGTCACTTTATTACGTAACCAACGTTAAACAAACAGGGTTATGTAATCCACGCATTCTGGAATTCCGCGGCATAATCATGAATGAAAATAGTATACCATTCTCATTCATTAGTATGCCGCTCATTGTCTGGCGTGGTTAAGTTATGGGAAAATATTGTGGCCTTCGTCTGCTCACGCATCTTGCTACTTCAGATCCTTTGCCAAAAAAAAAAAAACCTTGCAACCATAGAAAAAAGGAGCTCACAGACGGATTTCTCCCCCATAACTCAGAAAACCCCCTTTCCATACCCCAACCCTAGGGAAAGGCTAAGGAGAGGTTCCCCATTTCATTCTTCTCTAAGAAGACCCGAGAAACCATGCAAGCAGGCGGAGTTCCCCCTTCTGTAGTTGGGCCTGTGCTCATTGCCAATGAAGTTGCCACTGCATCCGAATTCATCACCTTTCCCGTTTGAGAATAGTACTCGGCTGTAACGATAGAGGACCACCCCACATGCCTGGCTACATCCTCAGAGGGTACGCCCAGCAAGGACAGAGTAATCGAGCACCCGCTCCTAAAACTATGCATTGTTTCTCCATTATAAATGCCAGCAGAGCGCAGGTGTAAAAATAGCCTGTTGGCAACGGCAGAACCCACGAAAGGGTCTTCAGAAATTGCATTTTTGCTGTTTAATACTCTGAACAAATAACCTTCTCTTAAATTGACAGACATAAGGTCACATAATTTCACGTACAACGTTAGATTAGCCACGGGACAAGTCTTGGGGTCTGGGCACTTTTTAACCATGAAGGTGTTAGATTTTCCGCCACCCCTCAGGGTTTTACCAAAAGTATGGCGAAACAAAAACCCACCCCCGTCTGGGAGAGAAGCAATTTCCTTCGTTAAAATCCTACCCAGGTTTGAGCCACGATCCCCAGAATAGAAATCAAGGCAGAAAAAAGCTAAATCCCTAGCATAGAGATAACATTGTACAGGGGATGTATTTTTACAAAAAACTAAACTCCTCAGGTACAAACACAGCTTAGACAGCTTCTCAAAGAAAATAGGGACAGCCTGTTTTGGACAAACCCGGGCCTTGGCTTGTTCCTCTCTCATCAAAACGAGTTCCTGGAGTTCCCAAGTTCCTGGAGAAGGCTGGATTTTTGTTTCTGGTAAGGTTTATCGCTCTTTATCTTGCGAAGGGCTTCAAGACGGTCGTCAATGGCAGGAAGGTCTAAATGGACTTTTTGAGAGTCTGGTACCCCGGATTGTTTCTTTCGTACGTATCCGCATTGCTGGCAAAATGCAAAAGAGGCGTCGTTTGGATAAGAACAGTCTGGGCAACTGACTGCGGGGACCCAGATTCTTGCCACTTGGGGAAGGACCTAAACAAGCAAGAGACTAAAAGTAAGATAAGCACAAGGCTCAAAGAGAAAAAGAAAGAAAACAAAACACAGATTGCAAGAACAAAACAAATGTGCATTTAATGAGATTCGAACAGATACGGTAACAAAAAATAAATAAACTTAATCTCATATTACAAAATACAATTATGCAGCTAGAACAAGCAAGTTCCCCTAAGTTCATAGTTGAAAAGGGCACCAATTATTCAGCAGAAGCGAAGCGAAAAACCCAAAGGTCCCATTGAAGTGGTCTGTGTACCCATGCTGCATGGCCTGTTTTAGCAGGAAACAGAAGAATGGAATTATCCCCCATTCGAGCCAATTTGAATGAAGCGACAGCTTGACGCTGGCGGAGCGGCCACCAGTACCTTCTTGGGGAGACATCTGGGACGACCATGGTGAAGGGGCATGGTTGCGACGCTAGGAACCGCAGGAGTGGACCAATAAGTGAAAACGGTGGAAACACATAGGCATTTTCGCCAGAAGATAATGCCTGAGAGAACACATTTGTTCCTTCTGCTTGCACACATGGAAAAGGGGAGAAAAATCTTAAAGGATGACCTGAGCGGTCCAACTTGACGTTGGAAGGAAGAGCCATTAAGTCGATGGTGTGAGGTCCGAAGGCTGACTCCACCAATTTCCACGGCTGGGCGTCAAGTGAATCGTCAAGATCGGAAAGTATGCGAGAAGGAGAATCCGCAGGGTTACTTTTTGAAGGAACATATTGCAAAGAGAGAGAGAGAGATTTCTGCTGAAAGAAAACTGGAAAATTGACTTCATAATGTCAGAAACGTCCGCGGACCTTGAGACCTGGTTCCCCCAACTAGACACCAGAGCTTTGTTGTCTACAAACACGTCCACTCTAGTAGTTGCAAAGCGATGAAGGAGATTATCCAATGTGAGACGAAGGGCTTGAGTTTCCTTAACGATGATGGGGCGTTCTCGATCGGCAACATCCCAATAACCACGACATCGGGTCGACCGGGGTTAAACAGACATCCACCCCAACCAAAATTAGAGGCATCCAAAAACAAACGAACCTGCAAGTGAGACTCGCTTCTCCAAGGCAGGAAACCTTGCCAACTATCAAGGAAACGCCAGTAGGATATCTCTTTTTGGAGAGCAGGAGATAGCCTAACTTGGCGAGAGCCAGCCTTAGCAGCTTTGGAAATAGCCTGGTACACAGAATTGGTGTATAATTTGGCTGCTGGGACGTGCAGGGAAAAAGAAGTAGTTTTACCGGCGAACTTTTGGAGAGTTTAAAGAGAAACATATTTCTTGCTCAGGATGGCTTCTCTTAGTACTGCAAATTTCTCTTTTTTTATCTTGAGGGAGGAGAAAGGCCTGCTTCTCCGAATATCACAAACATAACCCAGAAAGCGCCTGGCCATTGAAGGAGACAAACAACTTTTCTTGAGGCCAATGAAGTACCCCAAGGAAATGACAACATAACAAGCGATGAATGCGGCCATTTGAGCTAACTGAAAGTTGGAGAAAGCATACTCGCTGTTAGCTCGCGAACGTAAACGTAACTGCCCAACATGACGGTCGTCAATGTACTGTGAACAGGGTACGCCATGCGATCTAATAAAATGGGTTGCAGTCATGCCAACGGTGTTGTAGACAAAAGCACTAGCTTTCCAGCCAAAAGGGAGAGAGGCGTATGTAAAATACCAGCCTTGCCACTGGAAACCAAAGAAGGTAGAACTGCGCGGGTGGAGACAGATATGATCATAACCGCTTTTATCATCGAATGTAGTCTGATAGTGGCCTGGGTCTACATAGCGGCAAAGGTCTGTCAGGTAATCAAGTTTAAAAGGACAATCTTTGATCCAACAATTAAGAAAACGTTCATCATGACACATACGAGGTTTACTTGGCTCGACTGTAATCGGCATAACCAAATAAGGCGGTTCAACTTCGTTGACACGGCCGATGACATTGATCGAACCGTTGGCGATCCTGTACATAATGGTCGCAGTGATGAATTCTTGAAACGGTTGACAAGCAGGAGAGTTCGGGAAACACATTCGGGGAGGCAAATCACTGCGATAGGATTTACCTTGAAAAGTGCCGTTGAAGGGAGTGAAGAAATCAAAAATATCCACACCCTCTCTAATGACGGCCAGCACGAAATCTCTTTTATCATAACCCACAGAGATTAACTCCCATTGGTCTTGACACATGGTAAGGTTGCCAGCCACGAACGATTCTGGATGACGAAATCTAAGCATATCCGGGGAGGCGAAAACCTGGCCATCAGCAACCATCTCTACAGACGGAAGAGGCCCAGCCCAGTTAGTGGGGTTGTTTTCCCTGTCGCACCATAAAACAGATTTTGGACGGTGTTTAAAGTAGGACTGGCAGAAGGTTGAAAACTCCTACGCAAAAAATCGACAGAAAGAGAAACAACTTAACAAGGAGAACGGAAAAAACAAACTTAACGTAAAAAGAACGTATAAACTGAGCGAGAGGGAAAAAGAACCCCACTAACCGAGCCGGACCAGGAATCCATCGTAAACGGATTATAGGGTGTAACTGAGATTACCCTTCTGATCACGGCTAGGAGAGTGGAGGGGAAATGTGTAAGCTACGATGGGATAAAGAAAGTGTGGGTAAAAAACTGGAAATAAGTGTAAAGAATTGCTATATAAATCCGTTTTTTTAAATAATAAACAAAAAACACAACATCTTTGACACAAAGGAAAGCATTTTATTGAGCCCAAAACAGAACATTACATTCTTTTAGCTCCTCGAAATTTGCGAGCACTTTGTGGCCTCCAACAAGATCTAGCAATGTGACCCCGACGGCCACAATTAAAGCACACTACAGGCGCCGCTTGACAGGAAGCACCAGGCGGCTGGAATGCTGCGGTGGATCGAGGCCAAACCCCAGGGGCCTGTTTCACCGCCTTTTGAATTTCTTTCGCAATTGCCACCTCCTCATCGGAACCCACTAGTTTAAGGAGCACCTGCTGCAAAGACGAGGAACCCATAAGTGGCCTGGTTTGACGGAGTACAATAGCGAAACGATTGGCACGCTCGTGGCCCTTCTCCCTTGCGACGTCAGCAAGCTGCTCCAAAGCCGCCATGGTCGCAAAGGCGTCGAAGATGGAGGGGGGACGCGATAGCAGTTGACGAACATGACGAAGAGCTACGTCGACCGACTTCTCGTCGTTAGAATCTTTGAGATCCTGGATTTCTTTTTTCAAAGCCTCCAGCTGGGGAAAAGAAACGAATAAAACAACTCACTCTCATTCCACTGAACGCATAAAACGAACAAGAACCTTGAGCAAACATTACACGGAATGAGGTGAGAAGAGCAAAAAACATATTGTATACGAAACGAATCACTGTTATAAACAACATAAACGCATAATGTGGACAGTGCACAATAGGTAAAGCGACTACTCTATTACTTTGTTTATTTGTTTGTAAAACTGAAACAAAAAGACTGAGAATACAAAAGAAACAAAATTAACACAGCGGAATACAAACACTGACTAACGAAAACAATATACTGCTAATGAACGAACGCAAATTAGAGCCGGACAACGGGCAACAGCTGTGAGCTACAAACCCCACAAACAAAACAAGAACGCCCATAGACTAAAGCCGACACGACACACGAGGAAACCAAAAACACAAACTCCGAAGAACACGGGAGCGTAAAGCCAACAAACGACCACTATACGAGATTTGCGCAAATGTAAGGACGAAAGATCTTAGCCGTGAAAGTCTACACATAATGCCTTAAAATTTGGAGTAAGCAACAAATGGGCCAAGACCTGCACGCGGCGTACGAAAAACTTGGTACTCGACACACGAGATGCAACACACCTAAAGCCTGCACATGGCAGCTTTCCAAGCTTAACAACGCCAAAAAACGTTGGCTGAAAACGGTAATAGACCCACGAGCAAATATAAATCCTTGATCCGAAACATGGCATAATACATGAGAGCTAAACACACGAGCGAAAGCCTAAGGCTTATGTACACGCATGGAAACCCACGACTAATATGCGCTCGACACACGAGCAAATACACAACTAGGGCCAACACAAGGCAAGGTACAATAAAGCTAGATACAAGAACGAAAGTCACGTGGCAACCAGCGGCCAATAAACACTCGACACACGAGCAGAACCATAACTTCGGCCGGCACACGGCAACAACCAAATAACGCTCGACACACGAGCAAAAACACAAACTAAGGCCGACACACGGCATGTAACATAGAAGCTCTACACACGAGCAAAAGTTTTAGCTAAAGCCGACACACGGCAACTGCCAAATTGTGCTCGACACACGAGCTGATACACAACTAGAGCGAATAAAGTTTTAACCTTAGCCGACAAACGGCGACAGCCAATTTGTGCTCGACACACGAGCGAACAACAACTGGAGCCGACACACGGCATGAAACATAGAATCTCGACACACGAGCGAAAGTTTTAGCAAAGGCCGACACACGGCAACTGCCAGAATGAGCTCGACACACGAGCTAAACCAAAACTAGAGCCGATACGACATGTGGCAACCGCCAATTTGTGCTCGACAAACGAGCAAAAGCCCAAACCTAGGCGGGAAAACAGCCTAAGTAAGAATATGCTAGACTAACGAACAGAACAAATAAACGCATGGCGTATGGAAATAACAACTGAATGCAAATGAGCCGAAACAAAAGCAACACGCCGATAGAAATATGCAAGAAATGCCTAAAACACCCGAAACAACGTGCCACTAAGCCACGAGGGATAATGAAGTGAAATAAAGCAAAAGCCGGTGCAATGAACTAGAAAAAACCAACAACCCCCCAAAAAAGAAAAAACAAGCCAAACTGAAATACCTCGTTTAACTGATCTTGTTGACCCTCCGCCGCTGCCGCGGGTCCTGCAGGCGGTGCTGGTTCGGCGGCGGCCGGAGCTGGAGCCACGGGTGGCGCAGGATCTCCAAGAGCTGCCAAATCGGCAGCCGCAGGTTCCACTGGAACAGCCATAACAACTAAAGCTTCTAAACTTGTGAAAAGGAAATAAGACCAGGAAAAAAGTTGAACACGCGGTGGCAAAGCTTCGGCGACGTAGCACGCAGATAAACAAAAATTTCACCTGACTTACCGGCTAGCGAATTTCTTTCGAAATGCCCTGAATCTAAGCAGCCGGATCCTTAAATGATGAGACATTGCACATGGTAATTTGTCACTTTATTACGTAACCAACGTTAAACAAACAGGGTTATGTAATCCACGCATTCTGGAATTCCGCGGCATAATCATGAATGAAAATAGCTACTGTATTTTTGGGCAACAAAATACTTACTTGACTCTACCAGAGTGGTGAACATTTCTTTGTCACATCTATCCACACGACACAAGAAACCATCTTCATCCAAGGCACTCGCTAACCCATGCACCTGTTGAACCAAAGGTTAAACTTCACTGCCTGCCATGAGATATGTCTCCACGTACTTTAGACAAAGTTCATGAAACCATTTCCTACGACTTTCTTTGCCCAAGTCATCTTTGGATGTCATGTCATAATCTTGATGTTCTGTTCAAAAAATAAAATAAAATGTCGAAAACCAAAGGAATGTCCCAACACTATGAAAAGCTCCATTGTAAATTGCTGAAAACCCCTTTTTTATCCGAACCCCATTTTTACCCTCAAATCTCTTATTCTTAAGAAAGGGTTTTATAGAGATTTTCTAACTTAAACAATTCCTCCTTGGAAAGCCAATTTGTTACTTCTTTTGAAGTCTCCCTCTCCACACTTGGTGGACAGTAATATAACACTGGTTCAGTGGAGGCAAGCTTAAGGCTGTACCTGATACCATAAAATCACATTTTCATGTTACAAACCTGCAGTCTGTAAGAATGAAATTACAGGAGAAACATCAAAAGCAGTAAAGGTTTGCAACAAAATAGTGTCAACAAATTAGGCTAATTCTGCTTATATTTCTTAATTTATTTAAATGAGGCGCAGATATGTGCTTCTGCTTCACGTTGATGAAATACTTTGAATTCATTAGAATGATTTTTTACTCCCTTTGCAGCATTTGTCTTGAAAGTTCTGTTCATGTTTGCACGTGAAGTTCCAATCTTTGCAGCTGAAGAGTTATCACAAAGATTTCACTTTCAAGCTGAAAATTCAAATAACATAAATGATCAAAGACATTTGCATGTAAAGAAAATAAATTCCATCCATATTTTTAACTGTCACTTTTATTACATTTTTATCTTGTGTCCCCAAATAAGTAACATAACACATAATGACACATAATGTTATATAGATTCTCATTTCATTCAAATTCCTCCTAGACCCTACTCTATATAACCTGTGCTGACACACAAAAAGCCTCAGTAGATATCTATTTGTAAGCTGACTTGTTATTGAATACACCCACTTTGTATTTTGAGCCCTTTCTTCAAAGAGTTATTCTCCGTGCAATTGGACCGTTTCGAGAATAATGGTTTCTTCATTGGTCTGGAAAGATGGAACATACTTCTTAAGAGTTGTGCCATTTCACTAGCACCATTTGGATTGAAAAACTCAATGCCAAGACTACACTGCAAAAAAATCATTGAATAACATTTTTCATTAATTAATAGTTGAGGACTTTTTGCAATTTCAGCAATAATTTATTATTCTATAAGGGTAGTGTATAAAATGTTTATTTCAAGCTTCAAAAACTCATTAATAATTCATAAGCCCATCAACCTATCAACTGGTCGATAATACGTCACGTGGATCGACTTTATATTGATAAAACCTCTTCCTTATTAGTATGCGGTGTTTTATCAGATATAAAGTCACTGCACGTGATTTATGAATATTAATAACAATACATCAACTGAAACAACAAATGGTGGTGAATATTTAATGTTCTTAACACACGCAGTACATTTACTTTTGTACAAAATTAATAGTACAGTTGTTAAATACAGATCCAGAAAAATTCTGTACCTTTCACCATTCTCTTTGCACACTTCTTCGGCAAATTTAATCTGCCAAAAGTTCAATGACTCAGCCGTCGTACTGGTTATGTCAGTGTCCAAGCATTGCACTTTAGAGTTGTCAGTTCTGAAGGCGCAAGGCTCGATTGCTGGACTTCTGTTTTTCCTACCATTCTGCCATTCTCGAAAAATTTTCAAGGACCACTTTGTCGCTGCCTGTGTTGACTTTGGGGTAGCACTTTCTGATAATTTCCTCTCTTCCTGGGCATTTTTAGGCTTCCGAAAAGCCCTGGAAGTGGACGCCATGTCCTCTTCGTTCAGTTCAAAACACGTGTGAGATTTGATTTTCTTGCATACTTATTTTCTACGTAATATTTTTTTCGTATGCTAATTTCCAACGCCACAGAGGCATCGATGATATGAACTCTATTGGGACATGCTTATTTAGGAATGTCTTTGAAGCCGTTCAATAAACTCGCAGATCGTGCTTCATCAAGTCTAAAACACTCGGCTGCGCCTCGTGTTTTAAACTTGATAAAGCATTCCTGCTTGTTTATTAAACATTACAAAAATGTTGAAATAGAATTTACATAAGTCGGAGCTAAAAGAACGAGGAAACCCTCAAAATTGACTTGTCATTGCTCGAATCGTTTTATAATGGATTTATAAGCGGTTTACAGTTAATAATTAACTACTGTGAAAAAATAATATCCGCTCTTCACAGCCAGCTAGCACTAGATACGTAAGGGAAGTTTACGCCAGGATTTGTTGAAAGGATGCTTTTTCCCCAGCCAGCTTCACTTATGACAGCTGGATTTCCCAGCAATTTTTTACCCCACTATTTTGCCATGACTTTTTCGCATAAACGTTTAAACATTTTTTCCACAAAAAGGTTTAGACATTGAGATAAGGGTTTGTTTCAGAATGACAACAAACCATGACAGCCAGTTTTGCCTTTGGTCTATATTAAGGCAGTTTTTGAGTTTCTAATGTTATATTGGGTCTGTCTACTTATAAATAGTCCTTGCTTTACATGTTCATAATTCTTTGCTTAAATGAATCAAAATATTTTACAAGAAGTCAAATTCTACAGTTTCCAGTTGATGGAATTGTGGTTGCCACTTGCGGCTCTTGTGGCTCTGCGTCGGCTAATTACAAATATCCAAGATGTCCAACATCAATTCGGCACGCAGTTGTGTAGCATCCTGGTACGTCCAAGAAAATGAATTGTATGTCAGTTGCAAACATCTCGTATAGCACAAACTACGACCACGCCACAGCTCCCACACCCTCTGGAGATCCAGGTTCAGAAGAAGGTTTATCTGGTAGTGGAACAATAAACCTCTTAATGTCACACCAGCCTGATGGATTAAACTTTACATCACCAGATGTTTGGAAGATGCATAGTTAGTAGAGGAGACTATGGAACTATGGAAGATGATATCGATTATTCTTCTGCAATTCGTTTTGAGTTCTTTTGGTATTGGGCAGTGGTAACCATCATCAAAGAACACTGTTTGGTCTTTAATTGAAAGTATGGCTAGCCCCCAGTGACATGAGTTTCTATGGACTGGCAAGAACATGTTTACCACGGTTCCCATGTTGTTTTGATGACATATGTGCTGACCAACTGTTTGCAGAACTTTGCCAGTTGAAAGATAAGAAGTCAGGAAAATGTTTTGACACATTTCGGCCTCTTCATTTGCCATGTCATGTCGCAATGTTTCTGACCGAGAAAATTTATTATTTCATCTGACAAATATCTTTCTCCAGACAAAAGTGACAATCCCTGTGAAGAAATTCTGTAGTTGCCATATGAAGCTAAATAACTGCTGTCAGGATTCCATTGATCCAAGAGCTGCTGATACTTTGTTGGTGAAGTTACTGTGTTTGAATGCCTTTTCTAACCATTGTTTTTCGAAGGAGACTTTATAACATAAACACTTCATCCAATGAAAACGTTTCAAGACTCGAATTCCCTCTTTATTGAAATTGTCATAAATTGAAATTTGTGCAGGTTTGATGAGCTACCATTTGTTGAATAATTAACCAACGTGATATCTACGCCAGGAAATGTGGCTTCATCAAGCATTTGCCTGGAGTACATAAAGTTGTCGTGTCGACGCAGCACATCAGCCAGAACACCCATGTCTTTCTGGACTTCTTCTTTAGAATTCTCTTCCACGCTTATCACAGAAGTATTGTCACAACTGCCCCCTGAAGCAGATGCATTAGTTGCCATTTTGGGCACTTTCTTTGTCTGCGATTTTTCATTACTGTTGTTATTACTGCATGGTAATGAAGAGCGATACATTTTTCCTTTACTGATCTTGCTCACTTCCTTGTTTTTCACTCGTGCCTCTTTTTTACCCTTTTTGGAAGGTGGCGAATTTCTGCTCTCTGTGTTTTCCTCCTTCACCTTCTTTACAGGAGCAGTTCGTCTTCTCTTACAACTGCCCCCGAAGCAGATGCATTAGTTGCCATTTTGGGCACAATCTGGGACGCAGTTCCAGGTCTATTGTCTCGGAAGTCTCCTCGGTAGATAATGTAATGTTTAATGGAAACTCATTGCAGTAATAACTGAATTACAGAGTAAAATACAAGGTATAAATATAAACGATTAATTACAATATATATACAATAAAGGATGTAACCCATTTCACCCAATCGCATTTTTGAGTCCTTGTGTAGTTTATAGCAGCCAACCGTGCCTTCCTCTACCGGAATAAGTTTAACAGCTCCTAGTATTGACGAGGAAGGTTTCCAGTTGGTGAGACCCAGAGAAGGATGAAGATGGTAGGTATCATCGGTTGATGATCTTTGGTAAAATAAAAAGCGGCATCTCATCATTGTATCACCCTTCAATTTGAAACTTCTGCACTCGGATCCATCTTTTGACGATTGAATGCCCTCAACTCGAGCTATATCGAAAACTTTCTCTCCTTGTTGGAGACACTTTAATGCCACATTTGAAAACTTGACAATATCGTGCTTTGCATCTACAGGTGCTTTGCCAGGAAGGTATTTTGCAGCCCAATGTTGTTTCTGACGGTAACATGCAATATACTCTCTGGGAAGTATAAGCTTCAAGGCTTGCTTAATATGGATGTAGGTTGTTCTATTATCGACGACTTTGCTTATTTTCCATTGACTTCCTCTAGCTTCCGTTTCTTCCTCTTTAGTATCATTCATCACTTCTTCTTGATCTATTTCACCCTCTTCAACATCACCATCTTCGTTGTTGCACTCGATTTCTTCATTCTCTTTGTTGCCAATTTCGACATCAACTTCAACATCATCAACACTGTCTTTAAAAAAATGGTGTTTTATAGTGGTCATTCACTTAGCTTTAAATCTCCACGAGATAGCTAGTTTACAGGCATGCCACTGAAACAGAGGAAACAAATATTTAAATGAAATTAACAAGGTTAAAAATCTCAACTGGCAGGAGGCAGACCAGCTGGTTATATACAAAGCGTGGTCGAGGATTTGAACTCGGGACAACCAAGTAACAAATCCAGCTAGTGGCCAGGGCAGGTCTTGAACCAGGGACCTCTGGATTACAACACCAGCGCCCCAAACCACTCGGCCACGCTTGCCTCCAAACGTCCGCGTACGTATTGTGGAGCATGTTGTAATTATCTGGCAAGAATCCTGCCATCAGTTTTAGGTCGTCTGGATGTTGGTAGGAGTAAGGGATTTCCCAGCAATCGTTTTCCTGTAGAAGTTGCACAGCACCAGCTGGCATGTACTTCTCAAACAATGCTTGGCCATTTGTCACTCCCTGAAAATGAGCTTGCCTTTGTTCCTCTTGAAAATCGCAATACAAGGAGGGATATTCATATGATCCTTCTGCTCTTGATGCATGCTTTTGGAAGGCAAAAGCTTTTTTCTTCGATTTGAAGACTTCTTCACATTAGCACCAGCTTGAGCGAGACGCTGTTTAGCATTGATGTTGAACTGCACTTTCAAACTTTTATCAAGCATGTCTGCAAGCATTGGTTGGGAATCAAGAGATTGAATTTCATTGGTTTTTCCCTGCATTTCGTTGATGATTCGCTCTGTAGACTTAGTGCCAGTGTTGAACAGAGAGCTTCCAGATAGACCAACATCCCTGAAATGCAGGAAGATCGCAAGTTGGTAGAGGGTAGCAGCTGCAAATAAAATCTCGCCAGTGATGTAGCAGCCATTTGTCACGAATTTACCATGCTTCGATGGGTCAGTTTTGGCACCTGGTGTAGAATGTAATATCATCTTCATTTCCAAAACCCTTCTCCACAATTGTAGTATTGTGATGGCGCTTGACACCGACACCTGAATTTCAGCTGGACTTCCAAAGTCAATCTTTCGAAATGGATCGATGAGTCGTCAAACTGCTTTGATGTATACACTTGTTCCTTTTGATCCAGGGATGTGTTCATCCAGTAGATCTGCAATTCTAGTTGTAGAAAGCCTCTCGCAAGCATCTGAATTTTGACTGCAGAAGAAAACAAGGAGGAGATCAGTGGCTGTGAAAACACAGTCGAGGCCTAATTGTTGAATTGTAGCCAGCCGAGTTATGTTCCCATTTTCTGCCCAAAATGTTAGTTCCCTGATTTCATACTTGAGATTTTTAAGGAACAATGCAACACACCTAAAGCCTGCGCATGGCAACTTTCCAAGCTTAACAACGCCAAAAAACGTTGGCTGAAAACGGTAATAGACCCACGAGCAAATATAAATCCTTGATCCGAAACATGGCATAATACATGAGAGCTAAACACACGAGCGAAAGCCTAAGGCTTATGTACACGCATGGAAACCCACGACTAATATGCGCTCGACACACGAGCAAATACACAACTAGGGCCAACACAAGGCAAGGTACAATAAAGCTAGATACAAGAACGAAAGTCACGTGGCAACCAGCGGCCAATAAACACTCGACACACGAGCAGAACCATAACTTCGGCCGGCACACGGCAACAACCAAATAACGCTCGACACACGAGCAAAAACACAAACTAAGGCCGACACACGGCATGTAACATAGAAGCTCTACACACGAGCAAAAGTTTTAGCTAAAGCCGACACACGGCAACTGCCAAATTGTGCTCGACACACGAGCTGATACACAACTAGAGCGAATAAAGTTTTAACCTTAGCCGACAAACGGCGACAGCCAATTTGTGCTCGACACACGAGCGAACAACAACTGGAGCCGACACACGGCATGAAACATAGAATCTCGACACACGAGCGAAAGTTTTAGCAAAGGCCGACACGGCAACTGCTAGAATGAGCTCGACACACGAGCTAAACCAAAACTAGAGCCGATACGACATGTGGCAACCGCCAATTTGTGCTCGACAAACGAGCAAAAGCCCAAACGTAGGCGGGAAAACAGCCTAAGTAAGAATATGCTAGACTAACGAACAGAACAAATAAACGCATGGCGTATGGAAATAACAACTGAATGCAAATGAGCCGAAACAAAAGCAACACGCCGATAGAAATATGCAAGAAACGCCTAAAACACCCGAAACAACGTGCCACTAAGCCACGAGGGATAATGAAGTGAAATAAAGCAAAAGCCGGTGCAATGAACTAGAAAAAACCAACAACCCCCCAAAAAAGAAAAAAACAAGCCAAACTGAAATACCTCGTTTAACTGATCTTGTTGACCCTCCGCCGCTGCTGCGGGTCCTGCAGGCGGTGCTGGTTCGGCGGGGCCGGAGCTGGAGCCACGGTGGCGCAGGATCTCCAAGAGCTGCCAAATCGGCAGCCGCAGGTTCCACTGGAACAGCCATAACAACTAAAGCTTCTAAACTTGTGAAAAGGAAATAAGACCAGGAAAAAAGTTGAACACGCGGTGGCAAAGCTTCGGCGACGTAGCGCGCAGATAAACGAAAATTTCACCTGACTTACCGGCTAGCGAATTTCTTTCAAAATGCCCCGAATCTAAGCAGCCGGATCCTTAAATGATGAGACATTGCACATGGTAATTTGTCACTTTATTACGTAACCAACGTTAAACAAACAGGGTTATGTAATCCACGCATTCTGGAATTCCGCGGCATAATCATGAATGAAAATAGCTACTATATTTTTGGGCAACAAAATACTTACTTGACTCTACCAGAGTGGTGAACATTTCTTTGTCACATCTATCCACACGACAAGAAACCATCTTCATCCAAGGCACTCGCTAACCCATGCACCTGTTGAACAAAAGGTTAAACTTCACTGCCTGCCATGAGATATGTCTCCACGTACTTTAGACAAAGTTCATGAAACCATTTCCTACGACTTTCTTTGCCCGAGTCATCTTTGGATGTCATGTCATAATCTTGATGTTCTGTTCAAAAAATAAAATAAAATAAAATGTCGAAAACCAAAGGAATGTCCCAACACTATGAAAAGCTCCATTGTAAATTGCTGAAAACCCCTCTTTTATCCGAACCCCATTTTTACCCTCAAATCTCTTATTCTTAAGAAAGGGTTTTATAGAGATTTTCTAACTTAAACAATTCCTCCTTGGAAAGCCAATTTGTTACTTCTTTTGAAGTCTCCCTCTCCACACTTGGTGGACAGTAATATAACACTGGTTCAGTGGAGGCAAGCTTAAGGCTGTACCTGATACCATAAAATCACATTTTCATGTTACAAACCTGCAGTCTGTAAGAATGAAATTACAGGAGAAACATCAAAAGCAGTAAAGGTTTGCAACAAAATAGTGTCAACAAATTAGGCTAATTCTGCTTATATTTCTTTATTTATTTAAATGAGGAGCAGATATGTGCTTCTGCTTCACGTTGATGAAATACTTTGAATTCATTAGAATGATTTTTTACTCCCTTTGCAGCATTTGTCTTGAAAGTTCTGTTCATGTTTGCACGTGAAGTTCCAATCTTTGCAGCTGAAGAGTTATCACAAAGATTTCACTTTCAAGCTGAAAATTCAAATAACATAAATGATCAAAGACATTTGCATGTAAAGAAAATAAATTCCATCCATATTTTTAACTGTCACTTTTATTACATTTTTATCTTGTGTCCCCAAATAAGTAACATAACACATAATGACACATGTTATATAGATTCTCATTTCATTCAAATTCCTCCTAGACCCTACTCTATATAACCTGTGCTGACACACAAAAAGCCTCAGTAGATATCTATTTGTAAGCTGACTTGTTATTGAATACACCCACTTTGTATTTTGAGCCCTTTCTTCAAAGAGTTATTCTCCGTGCAATTGGACCGTTTCGAGAATAATGGTTTCTTCATTGGTCTGGAAAGATGGTACATACTTCTTAAGAGTTGTGCCATTTCACTAGCACCATTTGGATTGAAAAACTCAATGCCAAGACTACACTGCAAAAAAATCATTGAATAACATTTTTCATTAATTAATAGTAGCAATAATTTATTATTCTATAAGGGTAGTGTATAAAATGTTTATTTCAAGCAAAAATGTTGAAATAGAATTTACATAAGTCGGAGCTAAAAGAACGAGGAAACCCTCAAAATTGACTTGTCATTGCTCGAATCGTTTTATAATGGATTTATAAGCGGTTTACAGTTAATAATTAACTACTGTGGGAAAATAATATCCGCTCTTCACAGCCAGCTAGCACTATATACGTAAGGGAAGTTTACGCCAGGATTTGTTTAAAGGATGCTTTTTCCCCAGCCAGCTTCACTTATGACAGCTGGATTTCCCAGCAATTTTTTACCCCACTATTTTGCCATGACTTTTTCGCATAAACGTTTAAACATTTTTTCCACAAAAAGGTTTAGACATTGAGATAAGGGTTTGTTTTAGAATGACAACAAACCATGACAGCCAGTTTTGCCTTTGGTCTATATTGAGGCAGTTTTGGAGTTTCTAATGTTATATTGGGTCTGTCTACTTATAAATAGTCTTTGCTTTACATGTTCATAATTCTTTGCTTAAATGAATCAAAATATCTTACAAGAAGTCAAATTCTACAGTTTCCAGTTGATGGAATTGTGGTTGCCACTTGCGGCTCTTGTGGCTCTGCCTCGGCTAATTACAAATATTCAAGATGTCCAACATCAATTCGGCACACAGTTGTGTAGCATTCTGGTACGTCCATGTAGTTCAGTTGCAAACATCTCGTATAGCACAAACTACGGCCACGCCACAGCTCCCACAAGCCTCTGGAGATCCAGATTCAGAAGAAGGTTGATCTGATGGATTAAACTTTACATCACCAGATCTTTGGAAGATGATATCGGTTATTCTTCTGCAATTCGTTTTGAGTTCTTTTGGTATTGGGCAGTGGTAACCATCATCAAAGAACACTGTTTGGTCTTTAATTGAAAGTATGGCTAGTCCCCAGTGACATGCAATTCTATGGACGGGCAAGAACATGTTTACCACGGTTCCCATGTTGTTTTGATGACATATGTGCTGACCAACTGTTTGCAGAACTTTGCCAGTTGAAAGATAAGAAGTCAGGAAAATGTTTTGACACATTTCGGCCTCTTCATTTGCCATGTCATGTCGCAATGTTTCTGACCGAGAAAATTTATTATTTCATCTGACAAATATCTTTCTCCAGACAAAAGTGACAATCCCTGTGAAGAAATTCTGTAGTTGCCATATGAAGCTAAATAACTGCTGTCAGGATTCCATCGATCCAAGAGCTGCTGATACTTCATTGGTGAAGTTACTGTGTTTGAATGCCTTTTCTAACCATTGTTTTTCGAAGGAGACTTTATAACATAAACACTTCATCCAATGAAAACGTTTCAAGACTCGAATTCCCTCTTTATTGAAATTGCCATAAATTGAAATTTGTGCAGGTTTGATGAGCTACCATTTGTTGAATAATTAACCAACGTGATATCTACGCCAGGAAATGTGGCTTCATCAAGCATTTGCCTGGGGTACATAAAGTTGTCGTGTCGACGCAGCACATCAGCCAGAACACCCATGTCTTTCTGGACTTCTTCTTGAGAATTCTCTTCCACGCTTATCACGGAAGTATTGTCACAACTGCCCCCTGAAGCAGATGCATTAGTTGCCATTTTGGGCACTTTCTTTGTCGGCGATTTTTCATTACTGTTGTTATTACTGCATGGTAATGAAGAGCGATACATTTTTCCTTAACTGCTCTTGCTCACTTCCTTGTTTTTCACTCGTGCCTCTTTTTTATCCTTTTTGGAAGGTGGCGAATTTCTGCTCTCTGTGTTTTCCTCCTTCACCTTCTTTACAGGAGCAGTTCGTCTTCTCTTACAACTGCCCTTGAAGCAGATGCATTAGTTGCCATTTTGGGCACAATCTGGGATGCAGTTCCAGGTCTATTGTCTCGGAAGTCTCCTCGGTAGATAATGTAATGTTTAATGGAAACTCATTGCAGTAATAACTGAATTACAGAGTAAAATACAAGGTATAAATATAAACGATTAATTACAATATATATACAATAAAGGATGTAACCCATTTCACCCAATCGCATTTTTGAGTCCTTGTGTAGTTTATAGCAGCCAACCGTGCCTTCCTCTACCGGAATAAGTTTAACAGCTCCTAGTATTGACGAGGAAGGTTTCCAGTTGGTGAGACCCAGAGAAGGATGAAGATGGTAGGTATCATCGGTTGATGATCTTTGGTAAAATAAAAAGCGGCATCTCATTGTTGTATCACCCTTCAATTTGAAACTTCTGCACTCGGATCCATCTTTTGACGATTGAATGCCCTCAACTCGAGCTATATCGAAAACTTTCTCTCCTTGTTGGAGACACTTTAATGCCACATTTGAAAACTTGACAATATCGTGCTTTGCATCTACAGGTGCTTTGCCAGGAAGGTATTTTGCAGCCCAATGTTGTTTCTGACGGTAACATGCAATATACTCTCTGGGAAGTATAAGCTTCAAGGCTTGCTTAATATGGATGTAGGTTGTTCTATTATCAACGACTTTGCTTATTTTCCATTGACTTCCTCTAGCTTCCGTTTCTTCCTCTTTAGTATCATTCATCTCTTCTTCTTGATCTATTTCACCCTCTTCAACATCACCATCTTCGTTATTGCACTCGATTCTTCTCTTCACTTCTCTTTGTTGCCAATTTCGACATCAACTTCAACATCATCAACACTGTCTTTAAAAAAATGGTGTTTTATAGTGGTCATTCACTTAGCTTTAAATCTCCACGAGATAGCTAGTTTACAGGCATGCCACTGAAACAGAGGAAACAAATATTTAAATGAAATTAACAAGGTTAAAAATCCCAACTGGCAGGAGGCAGACCAGCTGGTTATATACAAAGCGTGGTCGAGGATTTGAACTCGGGACAACCAAGTAACAAATCCAGCTAGTGGCCAGGGCAGGTCTTGAACCAGGGACCTCTGGATTACAACACCAGCGCCCCAAACCACTCGGCCACGCTTGCCTCCAAACGTCCGCGTACGTATTGTGGAGCATGTTGTAATTATCTGGCAAGAATCCTGCCATCAGTTTTAGGTCGTCTGGATGTTGGTAGGAGTAAGGGATTTCCCGCAATCATTTTCTTGGCACAGCACCAGCTGGCATGTACTTCTCAAACAATGCTTGGCCATTTGTCACTCCCTGAAAATGAGCTTGCCTTTGTTCCTCTTGAAAATCGCAATACAAGGAGGGATATTCATATGATCCTTCTGCTCTTGATGCATGCTTTTGGAAGGCAAAAGCTTTTTTCTTCGATTTGAAGACTTCTTCACATTAGCACCAGCTTGAGCGAGACGTTGTTTAGCATTGATGTTGAACTGCACTTTCAAACTTTTATCAAGCATGTCTGCAAGCATTGGTTGGGAATCAAGAGATTGAATTTCATTGGTTTTTCCCTGCATTTCGTTGATGATTCGCTCTGTAGACTTAGTGCCAGTGTTGAACAGAGAGCTTCCAGATAGACCAACATCCCTGAAATGCAGGAAGATCGCAAGTTGGTAGAGGGTAGCAGCTGCAAATAAAATCTCGGCAGTGATGAAGCAGCCATTTGTCACGAATTTACCATGCTTCGACGGGTCAGTTTTGGCACCTGGTTTAGAATGTAATATCATCTTCATTTCCAAAACCCTTCTCCACAATCGTAGTATTGTTGTAGTATTGTGATGGCGCTTGACACCGACACCTGAATTTCAGCTGGACTTCCAAAGTCAATCTTTCGAAATGGATCGATGAGTCGTCAAACTGCTTTGATGTATACACTTGTTCCTTTTGATCCAGGATGTGTTCATCCAGTAGATCTGCCATTCTAGTTGTAAAAAGCCTCTCGCAAGCATCCGAATTTTGATCGCAGAAGAAAACAAGGAGGAGATCAATGGCTGTGAAACCACAGTCGAGGCCTAAATTCTGGCAGCGATTCTTTAAATCGTGGAGATGTTGAATTGTAGCCAGCCGAGTTATCTTCCCATTTTCTGCCCAAAATGTTAGTTCCCTGGTTTTACGCTTGAGATTTTTGAGGAACAATCTTTGCTCATGGTCATAGTCCAGACAGGCGATACTTGGAAGTGTCCAGTAGAATGGAGCAAGATATCTTTCTCCGTCAACACCCAAACCCAGGAACACACAACACGGCAGACAAGAACCACTTCTTGTTTTTTCTTGTTTCGTCCACTTCTTGTTTTGTAGGCTTCATCAACTTGCTCACAGCTGATAGAGAGAAACCAGCAGAATCCATTGAGTATGTAAGGAGATTGATAGGAATTTCATGCTCCTTTCCAGATTCTATGTAGAAGCAGAGACTTCTCAAATGCTCCCAATATTTTAAAAGATGGCATGCATTGTAGCCTTTGTCTGGAGTTGGCCAAATGCAGTAAATCAGCGATTAATTCTCTACGGTTCCCAAGCCAGTAAAATTGTGGATGGAAACACTTTTGGCTAACTGCTGATCGTTAGGGAGCTCGTCCACCAGCCTTTTTAGTGCATCGTGGTATCTTTGTCACCCTTTGATGCATCTCGGTGAGGAATTTTCAATATTTCATCGCTCCAGTTGGTAACATCTGCATTCCACATTTTGCCTAAAATGACCACCTCTCCAGAATTTGTTAAACGTGGCTGAAGATAATGCAGACTTTTCGCCCCATCACTTGCTTCATTTACAGGGAAGCCACAGTAGTGTTGAGCTGCGATATCAATCACTTTTTGATTGATTCCCACATCTAGTCGTTCTTGGTTGCCGTGTTGTGTGGCTGTTGTTTCACCGGTAAGGCCAAACATGTCAGCTAATAAGGAATAGTTGGTGGATCCAAGCTCGTTCTTAAACAGACTGCTGATGTCTTTGATCAATGGTAAGTAATGATTGTTATTTTTCTTTAACAACTTGGATGTAAGATTGCGTTGAACCATTACCTGCACTGGCTTTGTGTTGGATATTCCCATTGTGAATAGCCGCATTAGAACAATGATTAGTTTCTCCTCGTCACAACTGAGACACGAATCCATTAAACATTTCTCCCACTCCCCTCTAGACAGCTTTACACGAGTCAGCTCCTTGACATGCCTTTCTGCCTCTTTTCTGTTTCTGATTCTGTTTTAAGAGCGTTTTTCAGTTCTAAAGTCTTGGCATAGCATTGATTAATTCCACGAACTCCTTTCCTGTCTTTCATTCCACTTAAGGTTCCTTTTTCTCGATGTCTTAAGACATCTTTCAAGTCCCGTTCCTGCTTGGCGCAGTTGGAACATGTAAAAGGATTCTCGCCATCCGGTAATGCTTCACCTGAACAAGGTGGGTCAATGCTCAATGCTCTGCCATCAATTTGCACACTTCTTCCATGAACATTAACGTTACAAGTCAGGGGGATGTATACTGACCGGTAGTTGTCATTGGCCTTTTGGATCAGATGTCCGGCATCAACAGGATGTTTCTCGCTCCACCGTTTATACTCATTGCAGCCTTCGTGTCCTCCCATCGTGTTGCAGCAGCTAACAGCACCTGAACGTAGCTGCTGTAAGAACATTGATTTTGCTGTACAGCATCTAATTTGTCTGTCTTCTGAGAATTGTTTTCCCAGGTGGAGCATGCCCCGGACCACTGTACTTTGTTATGTACCAAACGCTAATAGCTTATTGGTTAACAAATGCGGTCAAACCAAACTAACAGACGGCATCCACAATAAGCAGTTGAGGCAAATGTCAGCTATTTGGGGGATGTGGTTTTTGTACACTGATACATTCTTTAGCCATAAAGCATAATAAATTTTAATTTCTCTTGGTTATTGTTTGTTTTTTTTTTTTCGAGGGGGGGGGGCAGGTAAAAAAGAAGGGGGGCATTATTTATAACAGTGACTATCAAATCCCACCCTTCCCCCCACCCCATAAAAAATAAAGTGATGATTATATTTCTGAATTTTTGCAGTCTCAAAAAGGGAATACTTTCCTTTGTCTGTAATGTGTTACAACTTCTTAATTTCAATGTGTTTGAGAACACAATCTTAGTTCTGGATTGGATGAGATGTGTGTTCAATCATGTAGATTTTTCCTGCTAATGGACACCATGTTAGCCACCCAAATTAACAGAAGGATATGCTCAGCGGGAAACTGGATATAGATGTGTTATAGTTCTGTGTGATTCTTGCTTATCCAGAAACAAATAAAATAATACTTCAACCAAGGATAAAATTGAACCCCAGTATACATAACCTTATATGACTTACTAGCCCTGGAATGACTAATTATTTGGCACAGACATGCATGCCGATTGATTAAGGCAGTTTGTGCAGGAGTATGGATTCCTATTTATAAACCTTTTGGGCTGTCTTATAAGTACAAAGGGAGTAACCTTATAGACTTTGATAAAGAACAAAGGTCACAAAAAGTGCTAAGCTAAATGACTAATTGAAGTCTTGCGTACACTTCATTTTTCAAAACTCATACCTGTAGGTTTGTTTTTACAGTGCCTGTTTGAAAAATTAATGGCTCTGATTTCGCCTTAGATGCGTTTCATTAATCTTTAGATTATTTTTAGTTCCTACTCAAAATACCTTTAGTAGCTGTGCTCTGCTCACTATCACTTCCTGCAGAATCGGACTCACTGAATGACGTCTCACTACGGCATTCTAAAATAAAGCAAATTCATGGATCAGAGGTTACAGGAGTGAGTGGCTAACAAAAATATTCAGGGTTGTACACATCCTGCAAGTCCTTTTACAGCTCTTGAGCATGTATCTGAACTTCTTCCATAATAACAGGACTAATACCAACTAACTAATACCTAAGGACTAATACCTGCTATCTACAAACTACAATAATCTACTCCTCCAAATATTAACTTGCTAATCTTTCCACAGCTGCCTTTTACATCTCTTCCCCTTTTTTGCTATCCTCCTGTTCCTCTTTTTTTTTGTCCTGTTTTTCAACTCAGCAGTATCTCTCCTAAATACTATATATCCTCACAGAGCTGGTTTAGTTCTGTAAACTCCTCCTCTGTGCCTGCTGTTTAAGATAAAATAATAATTTTTATATAACCAAAAACAGTTTAATGACAGTTAATTCCTACCTCTTTAAAGGCTTGGCATTCTCCTCATTGTACCTATCAAGTATTATGTCCATTTTCTCTCTGCAACCTCTCCCTTTTAGTTCCACTTGTTTTGCTTATGTAAAAAAAAACGCCTCGCTCAGTCGCTTGGCTATATCTTCCCATTCTTTTGATTTCTCGGGCATGTATTGAGCAACTTCCTTGGCCAATGTTAGGTCATGGCGTGTTTCATGCCAGCAAAAGGGTGCCATACTGTAGAATTAAACACCAATCATACATAACAGTTAGATCACACTAAACAAACTATCCCACCAAGAGCGAAATGCCAGGAAAACATATTTTCACTTGCTGCAGCCACGATATTGAATTTGTAAACAGCAGTAGCGTTATTTTTCATTCAACAACAATTGCATCAGTGGCCGCTCTTTCGCCCTAATTTTCCCATGAGCATGTAAAAAAGAAGTAACCCTAAGTGATTTGTGTCTTTGCACGTGACAAAAATGTAAAAATGGGGCTCAAAACTTTGCCATAAATGACTTACATGAAAACCTACCTCTCTGCGTTGAAATCACCGGTTCAGAACCGCAAAGGTCACTTCAGACCCTAGTCACGATTTCTTCACGCTCACCGTAGAGATTTGGTGCTCAATGTCCTTAAAACAAGACTGAGTACACTAGGGTTAACATTTTCCAAGATTTCTTCAAAACACTGTCGTATTAAGTCTCTATCACCAGAGTCGAGCCAGGTAATAGTGTGAGCTGGCAGACAGAGAAAAGATTCCTTTACATAACATTGTTGCTGCAATCTTGCTATTGCTGTGTCAATGACTGTGTCTTCAATGTATCGTTCTAGAGCGAGTTTGGCCAAGGCACAGACATTGACAAAGTATTTGCCTTCCTTGGCAACTAATGATTCAGTGGAAATTTTAATAACAAATTCAATATTTTGTCCCTTGTTTCATTGTCCAGGTTGTCTGGGGTTTGCATGAGACAGGTTTTTTCTTCTTTTCAGTTGAATTGCATTTCTGCAACCCCAGCAAGCCATTTTAGCTGTCCCAGACCAGCTCTTAAAAAAACACCAGCTTGGCCAATTGACATGCCCACATTAACATTGTCGACATGAAGGTAAACTCTTAATTGTGATCTATGCGTGCTGGTAGACGTTTTTGGAGTTCTGCGTCATTAGTGAAGATGTAATTGTGAGGTTCTCTCACCAGCACATTTCCTTTCACTGTTAGGCTGCAGTTGATGGGTGGAAGTTTGCAGCCAATAATTTTTCCCTTGGGCAAGACAGAGAGAACACATGGTCAAATGGGGGTAAGGCACTTGAATGAGACATTTGTAACATGCTGGCTGACGATGCAGAGTTTGTTGATGAGTTTGTTTGTCTGCTGAAGCTGGTAGTGATGGTTGTACTCAAACGACTGATGGCGGCGGTGTAGTGGCTGAAGCCGAAGAAGAAAAAAGAGGGGATTCAGCTGAAAGCGGTGAAACATCCAAAAGCGACCGTAAAGGTGGTTTACTTGTGTATGATACTGGTGTCATGAATAAAAGTGTTGAAGACAACGACGCTTTACAATTCTGAGACGAGGCTACTAAAGGTGTCCATTGTTTGCGTTTTCTGTTGGACAATTCAAATAGACCGCGGCGAGTGTTTTGGATGCAAAACTTCTATGACTTCCGTGCAGAGCCTGATGCTGATGACAGCAGTTTCCCCTTTGGAATCTCACTGCCATGGGACGGCGGCTTGATCAGAATTGAGATATGACAGTAAAGACTCCCTAACCTCATGTGCAGAATTTGAATATCTTGACCCCCTCGGCCGAGGCAAATCTTGAATTGCACTTGCGTTGCCATCAGTGCATGAAGAAACTATACTTCTCCACTCCCCTGGTACAATGTTACCAGAGCTATCAAAACTGTCAACAAAGCCTGTAGGGCAGTACATGGCACACTCTGTTTGTCTCAAATAATTATGTAGACAGATGGCAGCTTGAGTAATCTTCACAACTATTTCAACATTTGCTAAAATAGGGCTTCGAAAAATTCTCCACCTGGCAACCAAAATTCCAAAACAGTTCTCAATCACTCTTTTTGGATTAAAGGGAAAATCTCATCTCCAACAATAAAGTATGGCAGTGAAGGAAGATCACAACCTGGAAGATGTTCCGAGGCAGGAAAATTGATGGTGCCGTCCTCAAATGCTTTGCCCATATTTGAATTTGACAAAACACCGCTATCATTGTTACTTCCATACTGTCCAATGTCAACTAAAGTAAAACTGTAGTTTGCATCGCAAACTGCCATTAGTACGATACTAAAAAACCCTTTGTAATTATAATATAAAGAGCCAGAGTTTTGGGGGCATTGCAAGGCAATATGTTTGCCGTCTAATGCTCCTACACAATGTGGTAGGTTCCAGGTAGTTTCAAAACCATTTGCAATGTTCAACCAATCTGCTTGTTTCTTTGGTGGTATCCATCCTTTAAAGCAATCCAAATAGCACTAAGAGTTGCACATATGATGTTGGTGACCGTTGCTCTACCAATTCTATAGGAGAAACTAAGTGACTGCTGATCATTTCCACTAGCTAGATATCGCAATGTCAGTCTCTCAGCAAGACCAATTGCATTCCTCATCCTGGTATCTTTCTTCTTGATTAGTGGACCAACCAAGGATAAAAGGTGCTGAAACCTTTCTGGAGTCATACGTGTGTACCAATGAATGCAGTGTCCATATAATGGTTATTTTATTCAGTATAAATTATCGATGATTCTTTCATATCAAGACACTCAACAATTTACTCATGCAAATTAAACAGTTCTCATTAACAGTCTACAATTTTATTTTTGGCTCAAAAGGAAATTGGTAATTTTGTTTTGACTTTTCTTGACTCCTCCTTGACTGGCAAAGGGCCACTTGCACTTCTTGTGGCTATTATCTTCACGCGGTAGGCATCCAAGACAGTGCCAAGCATGCTTGAATCACGCACACCACATGCGCTTGGGAGTTGAGTGATGTAAATACTCTCTTCCTCATCCGTTTCACATCTGCTTCTGGCAGGTGGATCAATGTGACGCTAGCTGGATGGGAAGAATATAACTGGTAGAGGAGAGTCTCATATCAAATTTAGCAAGAGGAGTCCACCAGCTTATTGCTTAGGCACAGCCTCTTGCGTTCTTCCACAGCAGCAGTCAGGTGAAGTATTCCATGACGCTCGTGGCTCGAGGCTGCAGCATCACATTTGTACTTGTAAGTGTATCTAGATCTTGCTTTCTTTCTTGTAAATTGTCCGTCGATGACTCGCAAACTCCAGGTTTTTCATAGTGATGGAAATATTGTTTATCAGAATGTCATATGTCAAAAATATTTTTTGACGGATGACATTCATCTAATGGATGTAAAAAGTGCTTTAGATTTATATTTAATAAATATCAAAATGACTTAGTTTCATTCAGAGAATATAAGTGTGGTAGTGTCCTACCTAAATTTGTGCAAAATGCCTCCAGATGGCACTTTTGATCTTATGATCCAAATGAAATCTAGTAAAAATTATAGCCTTTTCCCCAGGACTTACGAATGGGGTTGGGAAGAGGTGGATGTTAACCTCTTGAGGTTTGCCCACAATTTGTAAAAAAGGATTCCCTCTATATGATATTGAAACCTTTAGTAATTGTTTATTTAACCCTCGCCAAAATAACAATATTTCATCCTGGTCTCCAGGAAATTTAACTTGCCATGGCAATGTCATAATTTCGCATTGCTCTGTTTTTAAGGCTTTAAATCAAAGCTGTAAGATTTGTTTAATTTAACATTCCATGAGCACTCTGGCTCGATTTTGCATTTTCCATTTGGTAAAATATATGATGGCAGATCAAAGATGATGACTATGAATTTACATTTACGTCCAAGGGAAGAAAATATCTTGACATCATATATAAATATTACCTTGTTAGCCATGACGCTCACGCCATGATCTAACAACTTCCTGTAAACTGTTATGGGATTTGCTGGTGCACCGTGGGCGTCGTCATAGCAAGCCAGTATGAAATGGCAGGGTAGAGGGATTTGTTAACGAGAGCTGGATTTGCATCGATCAGTTGTTGACTAGTGCTTGTTGGGATCTGACTAGATTACAATATCGTCGCTTTCGTCACTCTCTTCTTCCTGCTCTTTTCTCGTGTGTGCTTATTGCACTGAAGGAAAGGGCTGTATTTGCAATTTCTGAAAGGAAAGAGCAAAAATAAGTCTATTTTTTTATCATTTAAACCATGCCCCTCTTTGGGTGAACGTAAGTCAAGTTTTGTCAATAGTTGCACATGTCTTTTCCAACAACTTCTTGAGATCTCCTTCCTTTGCACTAATAATATGGGTGACTCGAAAACAAAGACCTATAAAACAAAGACCCAAAGACTGTAAGACCCCAAAAACTGGAAAACAAAGACCCCTAATTTTTCAATGTATTTTTACCTTTAGTGAATATCTTCGCCTTCTTTATCCCAGTCAAATTTCTTTTATCATTGAGTGCTGTAACAAGTTTTAAATGCACTATTTTTGCTGGTAGAAGTGTACTTCGGCCCCTAAACAAACGTTTTTTTTTATTCCACATCCTTGCTTTCGAAAATATGAGAAGATAGGAGGAAAACCGTGAGGAGTGCCTTTCTTTGTAGCTTCTGTGAATTAATAGGTGGTGTAATACAAGTGAAATGCTGACAAACCATTTTTTATTTCAAATTATAACAATGATAACATACAAAAATAGGTCTCTCTTAAAGTTAAACATGTGGAAAATAGATTGTTTTGATAACTTGAATACTGTACAATGTATGTTAAGTGTCACTGCAACCATTAGTTTTAAGAACCACATTTGCAAAACATTCTTTAAGAAATTTTATTTTACAGGTGAATGCTCTAAAAAAAACATGAACACAAGCTTCGCTCTCATTTAAGTTGCAAGAGAAACCTCTAAGATGAAGTTGGATGTAGTGTCAATGACGATGTTTACATTTTCCAATTCAAGAAGTCCTGCTTTGAGTTCATCTCTGGTGTTGTCTGAAGCAAATTGACTTTTTTTTTATAAGAATGCTCATGACATCTGTAAAGGCAGTCAGCAATACATCTTTCACATCAATTTCAGCACACAACCGTTTTGACATGTGCCAAATGCAGCTCAAGTGATCACTTTACAATCCACAACATGTGGCATTTTCTATTTGCAGTTAGAATTTTGGCAAAGCATGAGAGTGTTCACTTTGTCAGTGAATTTAAATTCATTTACTGTTACGTTCTTAATGATAGATAACAACTTCCTTTAGTTCGTGCATTACTGCGAAAATGGGCGTGAATGTGGTTGCTGTCATTGGTCCCAGATTGTCTTGTCACTAAAGCTTTTAGCACTCAGGTTCTTTATTTCATAGCCCTGTCCACTGGTATCATCCCAAAGATGGATGATTGCATGGCCAGTTTTGTCTCTTCCTTTGGAACCATTCCTTTTGGAAAGTTCTTTTGGGTCCAAAGAACCCATCTTTAACGTGGCTTTCACATTTGCTTTTTGATTTGTGCTTATTAATAAGCAGAAAAATCAAGCTGTCGTCGGCTCATCGCTGTTGCAATGGTTGATGCAGGGGAAGTTTTTAAACTTTTCATCGTCTTTGGGGCGGAGAGTGACAGCTCCAAACATCTTTTACATCTCTCGGTGATTTTCCTATCAAATGATGCTTAACTGTTTTGAATCATGTCCTGGAATAACTTTATATTGGTCAATTTCCTCGAACATGGCCTGCGCACTAAGTGAGGAAAATCTCCTCGGCGAAGTGACTCTCCGTTCAGTACCTCAGTGACGCCAAGAAGAACGCTTTTCCTTTCACTAAAAAGATTGTTGCTGTAGTATTTGTCACAAACCTCGGCACAAAACCTGCATAAACTGTTGTCGACCGAGTAAAAAAATATTCTGGTGTTTCATTTTGAAACATAGCACCAATGAAACATAACACCAGCTGACGAGTGGCAACAATTAATTAAACTCTCTCCTCCCGGGATGGTAGATTTGTTACACGGATGAAAGAAAGACTGTCACCCCTCCCTACCAGCTTTTTTTTTTTTGCCACCCAGATTTTGGGTGACACATGACCAGGGTCTCTCTCCTCGACAAAAAGGGAGGAAAAGGAGAGAGGCACTGGGTACGAGGTTGATATTTACTTTTTGGTTTCTGCTTAGCTTGTTAAGCTGTTTTTGTAGAGTAATATCTGTGGCAGATGACTCAGGAAAGTTGGATGATGATGCACTGCCTGCAGAAGCTGGCTCTTTGCACAGATTAAACTTAATGTCACTCGATTTAGCTTTATATGAGTGAGGCATACTGGTTGATGAAGATTTGGCCATTATCGTCCCTGGCACTCAATATTTTTGAAGGTGACTTTGTTTTTTCAAAGTGCATGGCTTGCTGGTGTGATTTCTGGTCGAAGCCAATAGCTTTAGTATACTTATTCGGAGATGCTTGAAGGGTAAATGTGTAGTAATCTCTTCCAGTCTTTGCCTTTTTCATTGATGACACCAAGTGCGCAAAACACGGAGGAGTACAATAGAACCCCGCTAACTCGACCTCAGATAACTCGAAACCCCCCGCTAACTCGAACATAATTTTGTTTCCCTTGATCAAAATTTGGGTCAAATGTACCCCGATAACTCGAATTCTGGTTCTTGCAACTCGCCACGATTGCCCATTGATTAGAGCAACAATACAGATCACGTATTTAACAGCCTTTTTCCACTCCTATTCTAAGAATTTATGATCGTGTTAGAGTTTCTGACGAGATAAGTTTAATTTGCACTGTACTGTGTACTGAAGTGCTGAAAAATCAGTAAACTATTTAAACTAATTATTAACTTGGCAAATTAAATATTCAATCAACCCCGCTAACTCGAAACCCTGCTAACCTGAACGGTTTTTTGTTTCCCTTTAGAGTTCGAGTAACCGGGGTTCTACTGTATATACAAAAACAAATATACAAACAAGCATAAGTATTTGGAATTGAAAGATAAGAAACAGAAAATTAAATTGTTTTTTTTTAAGTCAGAAAATACTTTTTATGTGACACAAGCCTCGATCTCAGATGACAAACTTTGATGATTGACACATTCTTCACATTCTAATCTAATGAGTACCTGTCTTTATTTCCTCTCAAACAAACGTCGAAAACTCACAACTCATAATGGGCTCAAGCTCAAAAGGCACATATCGGCTGCACAGCAAAGTCATAACAACTGGAATAAAACTCCTAGCTTCCATCGAAAGCATAGTGAGAATAACAAAATAAAAATAACAAAAAGGTATAAAGTTCCAAATGTTTCTTTGAATAACAAAGGCAAAGTATTAACTTACCGAACTGTTTGCTTCGAGCTGAATGAACGGCACAATAACTTTTGACAACACTTGCCTACTTGAATACATGGCGACTAAAGTCATGTGAGTGATAAATCTCCTAAGGAGAGTGGGGAGTGACATTCTGGAAATTATTTACTGCTTCTTTGATAGCATCTAACTTTTCAAGTTTTTTTAAGAATGTCTTTTAGTGATTTTTAAACGTTTTCAGACATGTCCAAAGCGAGTAAAACTGTGTTATCGCCTACGTCACCTTGTTCGGGAGTGGAAGGAGAGTTCTTCTCTTCAAGACTCTGCTTATGGTGAAGTATCTGCGGAGCTTTCGGACGATAGCTGTCTTGTTCTTCTGTCAATGTGCAGGGACTTGAATAAATCTTTCATTAAGTCATCCTAAAAAAATCTCATGTATGGCGAACAGTCTTATACACGTCTTTCCTATTGTCGCACGACCTCCTTCCTTGCCTTGTCTTTCTCCTCGCTGACAAGGTGTGCTGCTCTGGGTAGGAGGGTCCTCACAACTGACCTTTTGTGATACAGGTGATGGTTTGAGATGAAATTGAGATACTTATTCATGTGGATGGGTTTCTGTACACAGTTGTTTTTGTTCTCCCATCCTCATTCACATGGACACAAGTGTCAAGGAAGGGTAGTGTACTGTCTTCCCCTTGTTCCCTAGTAAACTTTATGTGAGGGTTAATGCTGTTGATGTGTTGGGTAAAACTATCGATGTTGGCGGTGTGCATTTTATTGAACATGTCATCCACATAACGATACCAGATGTCAGGTGGGTTGGGTGCCATAGATACATGTAGGGAATGCAGCGTGCTAGATGTCGGTAGGTAAAATTCAGTTTCTTATAACATGGTTTTGCGTAAGCTGTGAGCTCCCACCTAGGCTATGTAATATAAAATGGATTTTACATTCCCAATGAGATGGGTTTTTTTTTTCAAGATGAATCTTAAGAAGTCATTTCAATGCCTCGGGGGAGTTAAAATTCTAAAATTCTGTACTACCCTTGTCATTGTGCATTTACCATAAGAGTAATTTTTACAACCTACAATAAGATGTTACTGTAGATAATAATCCTTTATAACTTCGCCTAGTACAGTTTCTGTGCCAAAAACACTCGCAGATATGCCAGAATTTTTTGCCAAAAATCTTCGCAAATCAAGGTTGCAGCTCATTTGCAAGAAAATTCGGAAATTTTCATCTTCTTTTAGTGCCCAGTTGTCCACTGTTCGATCTAATACCTGTTAACTAAACTGCAAATGAAGTAAAAACACTGTTTAATGGAGAAATACGGATCAACAAACAACAGCAAAAGGTCAAACATACATCAGAGTTGGTAAACATGTTGATTATTCTAGGTAAATTGTGAGTAAGACCTTTCAATGGTCTTGAGTTTAGGTTTGATGAAGAATAATTTGTATCAATCAATTATCAAGTATCAATTTTGTATTTTTTGAGTTCTTTTTAAAACAATATTTCCCGAATAAAATTATTTTCATAACTTAGAGTGCAGCTTATTTGTAAGTGTGGTTTATCTACTGTATGAGTGTTTATGGTACTTAATAGTGGCTGAAAACTTTGTAATCCTCTAAAACAAGATAATCTCTACCACGTCAATTGGGTTTTTGTTTCAGCCATGAGTCCTTATGTTAAAAAATGTTATAAAAAAAGTGTAATACTTCCAAGGGTAATTCTTGCAGATTACTTCATATGAAACAATGTTACCAGGTCATCCACATGTTCAACTTTAGAGTAAGCAATGTATGCACCATGAGCACCATAATAATGGCTGTCCATGAGGAACAACATGCCGTCTTTTTTAACAAAGCATACTGTCATGCTGCCTTTAATGACACAGGCTATTTCTTTGTCAGTTAGTTTTGACAGGTGGTGTTGAAATGTATGTTGTTGATTGCTGGCTCCCCACTTCACACTGATGCTCCTGACTTACTGTGCAGTGTGGTATGACTCTGTTGCTTTGAAGATGTTGTGCTGCATCCCTTACACTAAACAAGTGGCTTCCCGTGCTTGCTGCCTTGTCATGTTCTGAGTGACCTTTAAGAATACTTAAAACCATAGTTGGTGTTAAGAAAGGTGGAATAATAGATGATAAGACTGGTAGAGGAACAGTCTGGGAAACTACAGAATAGCCATTGATAATAGATATGAATGTGAAGATGGTAGACTATGACACTTCTTTTGATAAACTGCCACCCAATAAGACATTTGTCTGATCTTCATCCTCTTCACTGATAATGTCATTGAAGCAGTACATATCCTCCATCCTATGGAGCTGGTGCAGACCCAATGATTATTCCCTATATGCAGAATTTGAATGAACTCAGCAGATACAACATCAAAATTCCTTGCACTGCCTGCAGAAGCTGGCTCTTTGCACGGATCAAACATAATGTCACTCGAATTAGCTTTTATGACGCATGACAAAGCTGCACGTGAGCACTGCGTAGGCTGCGCTTGGTTTGATGAGAACGGAGAAAGTTAGTCAAAGTAAAAACACCTGGATTGGCAAACTTTTGGCCACGTGAGTGGCTGTTTCTTAAATCAACAAAGTATGCAACATGCATATGCCAATCATTTATCCATAAGGAAAACCTAACACCTTACAAACGACTTGCCACAATATAATTCCTATATACCGGAGGAGTAGGGGTGATGGAGGGGATGAAAATGTAGAACGGTTTAAGTCTCAAAGCGCGAAGCTTTACACGAGAGAGAAACGCATCAAGGGGCGCGAAATGCATAAATGATTGTGACGTCACAACCCCACGAAGTACCGGAAGTCCCCAGGGAGGAAGTGAGAACATAGTCATAACAAACATCATAAAATCATTTATTTTACGGGGTAAAATAAATTTCCTTTATGGGCGAGATTGTATGGGGGGATTACATTATTTTGGGCAGCTAAATAGAGGGATTACAGGAAATTATGAACGAAAATGAATTAACAAAATTCCTTACTGGGGGATGTGACATTTTTGTCTACCCTTAGAGGGGGTGAATAATAGAAGCCACTTGAAGTGATTCCCCCCCCCCCCCCTCTGCCTCATGCATTAATAAACGAAAGCCCCCTTGATGGTTTAACAAGTGATGCCTTATTAATTACATGAATATGTAACAAAAAGATGTTACATCTTAAATATGATTTATCAAAAGGCTCTCAGTTATCTTTGTAGCCATTGTTCTGTTATTACATTGTTTTGCTTTTGATATACCACTGCTGCAAAGAAGCTAAAAACTCGGAAACATGCTTATTGCCCTATTTCTTAGACATGAAGCTAAATGTTGTCGTATTCGTTTGATATCAAAAGTTACTTGCCTGGGGTCTGTTTTAAGAGCAAGGCAAGTGGCAAAAGCTATGGCAAAAACACCACAGTCACTTCCATTGGATTGTTGTTAAACAGGAACAAAATTAAGTTCTACTAAACTGCCACCCAATTAGTCATTTGTCTGATCTCAACCTCTTCACTAATAATGTCATTCAAGCGACTGTCATACAAATGTACATATCCAGTACATATCCTCCATCCTCCATGCAGAAGTTCTTGAGCCATGTATATTATATCATCGTTAAGCCATCCATGGGATCGAGAATGATCTGATAATCAGACTCTTCTAAATTAGCCAGAGGACTTTGTTTGTTGGTTTTACCTTTCTTCTCTTGAACAAATGTAACATCATCATCCTCATTGCTGAAAGCACTTTCACTGTGAACTGATTTTGAAGACTCAGGAGACAAGACTGTAGAAAAAGCACATGTGGTAGTAGCCGGCACTTAAAGTTTTATTTCTCCTATTCCTAACTTCTCCTGGCATTTCATCGTTATGTTGGGAACATAACATATCTATCATATCTAACATTTGCGGTATCTTTTCAATTCAGTACATAGGTTTTTCTGGTAGGTGTTTTTACTTTTCCTTTTTTCAAGAGATGCCAACGTTACCTTTAGTAAGTATCCACTCACTTTCCCTCTTGTCGTAGAATGGGTGAGGTTAGAAAAAACGGAGCTAGAAAAAAACAACAACAAAGTAATTAGAACAGCGCCACATTGGCTAATTCTGCTAGCAATGTCACATTTTTCATCCAACCAGTTAAGTCGGTTTTTAGTGAAATTCAAATGCATGAAATTAATTATCCGCTTGCCACAGCCTTGTGCTTTTTTTTAAAAAAAAAAAACAGCAAAGGTCTGGGAAAACTATTTCCAGACTCCTTTAAATTCTCAATCCACGGCCCTTTTAGTTTGATCAATTTGTGCTATGTTTTTTTTTCAAGAAAATTTCAAGCCAGAATTGTATTTTCAAGAATTTTTCGGTCTATTTGTGCACTGTTGACATGGCCTTTTTTTTGTTTATTTTAGTTTGTGGTCTCTCTTGTACAAAGTGACAGGGTTGGATATTAGTGCTTCCGAGTGTGAAAACTGTTGGGCGAGTACAAATCATGGATCACTCGCCTGGTTTAGCAAGTACGATTTTCATATCCAGAATATATAATTCAAAATAAGTGTAACTTTTACTTTTCACTTCAAAATTATCTACACTGTCCACAAGCCGTAGCTTACCAACATTTTGAAATCTTCAACAAAACTGCAGAATTCCTTTAATATAATAAATTTGTTGTCTTAAACATAATTTCTTTTTTCTGCTCCCCCTTTGAGCTAGATCTCCTCCTTCTGCTGTGTCTGGTATGGTAGGAAACAAATTGACATTAGTTCAAGCTCCATAAATAGCCATTGATTTAATTAAAACCCTTGCAAATTTCGCACCCAAATTTCAGGATTGTCTTCTTTTTTCAATGATGCTAAATTCAAATCACAGATCTATTGGATGCTAATTGATCTGTTTGAAAGTTGATGTGTTGTTAGGCATTTAAGTTATACATATATAATGCTTTAATATATAACTGGAGTACTGTCTGTAATGTTCAGTTTGGGATGTGAAGAGCAATACTAGTAACACTGTTCAAGTCAGTTCTGAATTAATTTGACATTAACTATGTTAATAACAATCTTATTTTCTATTTGTATTTACTTAGTTGTGCTCCCCCTTTTTCTTCTTCTTGTTCTTGTTCATTTATGGTGATGACATCAACTACTGGAAAGAAACTGAAATTAGCTCGATATACTATACAAAATTAAAAGGCTATAGGTAATTGATTTCAATTAAAAACCTTTCAATCTAGGTTTGTCTAAATATTTATACTAAATTCAAATCACTGGTCTATTGCAATTGGATGCTGATTCATCTGATTAAAGGTTTATGTGTTGTTAGGTATAATGGCTTAATATATATAGTAATGTTCTGTTTGGAATGCGAAGAGCACATTTGTAACACTGTTCAATAAACGGCACACAATACATGCAGTAGCATAACACGGCCAGAAAATGATTTTGAATCAAGATTTAATGTTTAATAAGTTCAATGCCACAATTACAGTACTGTAAGTAACGTTCAGCTTTCAAGGGTTCTGCAAGGAAGCAACACAACCCTGATCAAAAATCAATTGAATAGACTTTAAAATTACTAACCTGAAAAAAAAAAAAAAACAGGCAAGATTCATTTAATCAAAGGCCACAAGCATGTATATTATTACCACTTACTTCTTCCTTTTCTGCCCCCATGACAGTTTTCATTAAAGTATCTTTGAGATAACCCTCTATGATAACATTCATGTCCGCAGCACTTATAGCTGCAGCTGATGTCACTGGGACTGAGCTCGTTGTGGAAACATAGCTTGGAATAACCAAGCTAATGGCTGCTTGCCAGACATCATCAAAATATTGCATGCGATCAACCGACTGCAGAATCTGAAAGAAACAGAACTGTATATATAGTTGCTTACATGTATACAGTAGAGTTCAAAGAAACTGAATTACCCATCCACCTTGCAACTAATTCAAACAGCTTTGGTATGTTTTTATGTTTGTTTTTTTTCCCAAAAACATGCAGAATATACCCCCCCCCCCTCCCCTCTGCCCTTATCAACACTCTCAGGAGGAAAGTTATCAAGACTTAAAGACAAACAAAATTTAAATGCTGTGCGTGCCCAGTTTACCAAAAAGCTGGGAGCGTGTATTTTTTTGTCTTTCCAGAAAGACATGATTTCTAATGAACCTTTTATTAGAATTTTAAGCGGGGGATTTTGGTTAGCTTGGTACCTTTCTGTTCATCCAAAAGCATCAATAAATTGAAAGTGATCAGTTGGTTGTAATTTGAAATTTGCCCAAGTTACCAGCCCATTTCTTGACTGGCTAATATCAACAAAAAAATTCATTTTATTAATTAAAATTAGTTAAGTAACAAATACCTTCTTTGCGCAAAACAACATCAAGGAAAACATGTTCTGGGCCCTGTGATCGATCTTATCATTCATTTTCTCACACTCTTCTTCCAGTAATTCTGTCAGTTCCATAAAGTCAGGGTCGTCAAGCCTGCCCTCTATTACCCTATAAATATTTGATGTGTCACGAAGGGCAGGCTTTTGTGAGAGTGCTGCATGGTCTCGCGCAGCTCAGACTCGGCATTGACTCTTTCTGTTGCCTTTAACTTCGGGTTGAGTTCCTCAAAAGGAATACCGGTACCCAGCCATCGAGATTTAATTCTATAATATACAAAAGAGATATATGTAAAGTTTAGTTTTGTTGTCAATGCATCAGCTATAGGATAAGTTTATTTTAGTTTGTGTAAATTTTAAGCCAATAACAAACCACTTTGGTCGTCTTCTTTAGTTGTTAGTTCACAACACTTGGTTAGACAAGATTTTGCTGATCCCGGATGCTGAACTGATTTGTGTTTGGTGTTACTGCAAGCTGTAAGCATACCTTTACCTGCAAACGTTTTCTGGGTAAGAGGTGTGAGATTTTTATCCACGATGATTTCTTAAGACATTGTCCTAAGCTTCCTGAAGGCTTGGAACTGTAGTATTCCAAAGATGGTGCAAATCCCGATCCAAGTGCATGTACGTGTTTTGCTTAACAGGACCTTATTATATAATTTTTCACACGCATCTTTTGGGTGTATAGATCTTGCTTCGAGTTCAAATAAAAATAAACACAAATGAAGTTGTGCATATATATAAGGCTCCTTCAATGTAGAGCACTATTCTGAATCAAACAGTGATCATCACTTGTCCTATATAATTTATACAGCTATTTCAATTAACGTTGTCGGATCAAAGCTCAAATCTAAAAGCCAGGACCGCAAGGTTATGTGGGATATTTATAAATAAACCCATCAAAACCAGCCATGCCTCGCCCGTTCAGTGAGGACCTACGATGGCGAGCCATTTGGATGAAAGAAATCTTGGGATATGAATTGGATGAAGTGGCAGCGGTTTTGCAAATGTGCCCAAGAACTATCGAGCGTTATGTGTCAAAAGTGTTAAATTACGGTACAGTCAAAGCGAACACAATTGGAAGACCCATCAAAAGTGTGGCCATGCACCTGCACGTGGAATTTTTGATTTTTGAATCAGTGCTAGAACACCCTGAAAAGACGCTTTCAGAAGTGGCTCATGATGTTTATTCCCAAACGGGATCGGAGTTAGCATTGGCAAGCATTTTCTACTATCTGAGACGAAATCGTTTTAGTCGAAAAAAGGTTTGTTTGTATTAAAGTGCTTTTGAATTGGTTTTCACGGCTTACGAAACATTCATATAACCTGAAATTTACTCTGTTCTCTTCATAGCTCAACAAAATTGCACTTCAAAGGTCTGAAGAAGCAAGAGTTATCTTCCGAGCAAATGTTTGCACGTTGAATTCTGAAATGTTTGTGTTTATAGATGAAAGCGGATTCGTGAGTGTTCCTTTCTTATTTTGTTTGTTCAGTTAAAATTTGTTCTAGAATTCCAAATCTAAAATTGATTGTTGTGTCATGATTATAGGATAAAAGAATTCCCGAGCCTCTGGACGCAGCCCCATTGGAAAAAAAAATGGTAAAAAAGTTCTTTCAGAACTGGGGTCCGCGTATTACTGCCATTCCCGTCCTTTGTACTGACGGGATCATAGACCTTGGTATCTACGAGGGAAATGTTAATGCCGCGACGTTTCTAGATTTTGTGACGAATAAGCTTTGTCCTAATTTGCTTCCATTTAATGGATTGAATCCGCGATCGGTGGTAATATTAGGTAAGGAACGTTTCAAAGTGTTGTTTAAATTAAAATCCAAAACAAAGAGGCGTTCATGAATTTTTGTTTTTATGATTCTTGTAGATAACGCGGCGGTTCACCACTCACAGGCACCTATGGATGCTATTCACGCGACTGGAGCTATGATTATCTTCTTGCCACCATATAGCCCCGATTTTATGCCATTAGAAGAGCTTTTCGCGCAAGCTAAAAATTGGATCAGAGAAAATGATGCAGCGTGGCAATTTTGAAGAGGCGTTCCTTCAAGTTACAGACGAAGAAGTCAGAAACTATATTCAGCACGCGGAATATTTTTAATGAAACACATTCATTCGACATTTTCCAGTTACAAATTAGAGTTCGTTAAGCTCTGTTACTAGCTTTTCTTTTTGGCTCACGAACTCGTCTTGGGAGAGTACGCCGTCATCTTGTAACTCCTTCAAGTCTTTTAACTGCTTTAATATTACACTTCGAATTCGGATCTGCAAAAAGAAAACGGCACAAGAACGTGATGTTCAATAAAACATGTTAACATGCACAACATAACTAGCATGGGCTTTTTTATGTTATTTGCGTACCTTACTCTCAGCGCTATTTGTGGATTGCTCAGGCTCACGATCGCGGCTTGTATTTGGTAGTTTGCCTCCACACTTTTTCGACCTCCCTGAAAAAAATGGCAAGTCTGGTGGTTCTTCTTCGCTGTCATGAGTCCCGTTAACCTGTGAAAAAAAATAAATAAATAAAAAGTTAACACTGAGTTGTATTCAGATACTGAGTTAATTATTTTATTTCACTGCTGTACGATTTTCGACATAGGTTTTTTTTTTTTAATTTTCAACCGGGTAAAATTTTGAATAGCGGCATAATTAAAGATGTATGCACGTGGAGTCCGTGAGTTAAATGCTAATTCACATGGCGCGTAGTTTGAAAAGAAAAATAGTGAAGAACACGATTTTCACAAAGTTTCGAATAAAAAATTGAGACAAATAATGAAATACTTTTAAAACTAGCCGAACATCGTATTCTTCCCACTGAGAATGTTTAACAGACGGGGAATTTAAATTTCCTTACCAACATCCTGGCCCAACATCGCAGCTTAAACTCTGGTATTTTATGCTCCTGTCGCAACCTTGACAGGCGTGCTTCGTAGCTAGACCGATCCTCCTTATCATCCGTCAGATTCTGAGAACTAGGACCGGGGTTAGCTAGACAAAACAAGAAATTGTAAAAACAGCTTCCTGAATTAAACAAGCGGATGTGCCTGATTTCCAACCCTCTTTTCGAGTAATAAAGCCGAGATTAAACAGATGGTGTTCATTCCAATATTGATTTACCTTTTCTCTTCTTCCCCATTGTTTGAGCCCGTGAGTGTTCTGTTTTTGATACATGGGGATCCACCCACAAGGTAACCATACCCCTCTTCTCCAAGGACAGCGCCTCTGCAAGTTGAACTTCCGAAGTTATTGAGTACTTCTTGTTTGCTTCTCCGATGTAGCCGAAGCTAACATTACAATCAGTTGCTGGCTTTAGTTCCTCCTTGCATCTCTGCAATAAGTATGCTTTTAGTTGAGCTACACTGTTACTCACAGGAACGTTTCGAATGTGATACGTATTTTTTGTAGTAACTATTGGCACTGTATGTGGCCTATATAATGTTTGCAAAGTGGCACTTCCACACTGATAAAAGAAAACAGTATTGTACGTAGTTAGGAGTTGACGTTCCTTTGTTCTTAAACAGACACAAATGGCGTCCGTTTGGTGATTGTTACATAATGTACATACGTGTACAAAGTATACCTCTGGTCATAAATACACTAACTTGTCCACTGAGCTGCAAAACCCAACAAAATGGAGCAGGGGACATGCGCACACCTAGGAGCGTACTGATAAAAAATGTGATTGAGTTGTTCAACTGGTTGCACCATGTATGGCGATTGTGTTAGTTCGTTGATTTTAGTTTTCTTCTTTGAAAAATACTGAATTGAAATGCGTTCAAAGATGGTAAATGCTACTGCTAAGGTATATCGTCTGTGAAGTAAATAGATTTTTGTTGGAATCGGTTTTTTAAAGACTCGGAACCAAACAAAATGGATTGAACGTTTTTGCTCAACTGCCTAACAATTTCTGCGAGGGGATGATGAGTCTAAACTAACAGGCAAGGCAACACAACGTGGTTTGCTGTGTTTGTGCTGTAGTTTTTAATAATACCTTTAAAAATTGCTTCATTAATTTAAAAAGTACGATTTAGAACTCGAAGAAAGCAACTATCTGGCTCTCAAATAACAAAATTAAAGCAAAGTAAAATTAAGGTTCTGTGCAAGACAAAACTTGATCAAATGGTTTGCACGCCAATGCAGTCACCTGTGAGTCAACTATTCAGTGCACTACATTTAAAATATCATTCATTCTCATTCTCTCTTCATTACATATTTTCCTATACGAATGCGACATTCGTAATGGTGCCAATAGTGAACTTAAAGTTGTTAATTCTCTTGAGCCAAGAAAGAAGTTCGTAGCAATTATGCCATTTAGCAAAAGTGATGACAGCGCCAATGTTCCCGTGGAGATGACTGTCATGAGTAAAATGCCGCTTGGAGTAGGTATAAATACCACTGTATTGCCTCCTTACATAAACAGCGAGGTAGTTTTCCCTTGATTCAAAGCATTTATCCAATAAAACGTTAAACTTGCAGCTGGATCGGCCTCTTCAGTGATGCTAGCTGGAAGCGCTGGCCCAAGATGATGTTCTTTAGGGTGATACCCCATATGTGGTAGGCACATTGCTTGCAATAGAGTCGTAAACACTATCACCAAGGAGAATTCTTTGAACGAGCACTTGGTATACCGTAATGATTCGATTTAGCGCCCTCCTTCAAATAAGCGCCCCCTTCCGAATAAACGCCCCTCTTCGAATGTGTTTTTGTAAATAAGCGCCCCTATTCCAATAAGCGCCCCCATTCTAATTAGCGCCCCCGTTCTCATAAGCACCCCTATTCTAATAAGTGCCCTTATTGTGGATAACTGCCCATACCGAAGTCATTGACGTCAACTAGATAAACTCCTGACCGTTCGCCGTACAGTTCATGTATATATTTACTGCTAAAATGAACAATTCTTTAAAAAGTAACTGAACTTCAAACAATTTCTAACTGTTAAAGTTTCTGTTATTGTTAGATACATTTGGTTGTTTCTCAAGAAATTAAATAAGCGCCTTGTCCCGAATAAGCGCCCTGTCTCGAATAAGCGCCCTCCCTCGAGGTGCCAAAAGTAAATAAGCGCCCCGGGCGCTAAATCGAATCATTACGGTACCCATGTCTGGGTCAGTGGTGCATTTCTGTAAGAGACATCCACATTATCTAGAAAAAACCAACAATTTGCTGAACAAAAGTGCAATAAAGGTATGCGCACTACTGTCCATTTTTCCAAGAATTGTTGACTGGGATATGTTTGCTGGGAAACACCAGTATGTAACATTTTCATCATTTGTTGGTGGTGTGTACCTTCCTGTTGCTTTCAGTGGCACTGCCAGTTGTGTTTGCTCTTAAAGCATTGTTGACGGAATGATTAGCCTTGGATGGCAGAGGAATTGATATGTTACTGTCCACAACACAGTTTTGGCACTCTTCATCAATGTACTTTCTAATTTTGGCTAGATTCCTTATATGGCAATGAGAAGACGTGCAGATTGATTTGATGCCTCAAGGTGAAAACACTGATCGAAAATAGCGCCCAGATTTCAAGCTGAGGATGTTGGTACAACATTCACATTGCCAATTTGAAGAGAATCTAAAGGGGGTAGTCCTAAATTTAGTTTTCATATTTCATAGGAACATTAGTTATGCTTTTTCAGAATATAGTTACAATGAAGATACAGAGAAAATGTTTTTGTTTCTCATGAGGTCTGGTTTGTTTATGAGCATGGTCTGAGTAAAGAAAAATCAAACTTTTGACATTTAAAGAGGTTTTCCTTTAAAAAAGTGCTTTTTAGGACATCAAGTCGAGTAATTTCTTATGGCATCTTTAAGCATGATCATCATAGCATCTTTAAGGAATATTACCTGTTGTCAATTGCGGCATTTTTGGGAAATGTCACAAAAAAGATGCAGTAGAAATTATGCAGTCTTGCCAGAAACAAGTTTGGCTCAATCTGTCTTAGAAAGAACTGAGGGACAAAATTTGATTAAAGTCACTCAGGAAACCTGATGACAAAATTGATTTGGCCGTTTGTTCGATTTCTGTTGCTGTGCTTTTTCTTAGTATTGCTTCTCAAAACTGAGTGCCAAACTTCTATTTTTTTCAGTAATCAGTTTGAGGAAGCCAGTTTTCTTTCGCCAGAATTCAGAGGTGCTGACGCTGGCAAGCGCAATCGTTTAAAAAGTGGATTTGTCGTAATGCTTTCTTTTCCAACAAATTAAAAAATAGCAAACTCAGCCATGAATTTTTCATATAATTGGATGTTCCTGCTTCTTAAAATGTTGTAATGGTAAAATATCAGGGAAACAACATGGTCCAATAATTGCTAATTATAGTCAATGCATTGATTTCACTGCACCAATGCAAGAACCTATTTTAGGTACAGAACATGACGACAGCTCACTTTTGTTGGTGACACCTGCATTACTATTTTTGCTAATGGTCGTCTGATTAAAGCGAATGCTGTTTTTGTGTTCCTTGTTGCTGTTATTTTGGCTGTTGCAGGCACGCACCTGGAAGAAATGGGGTTTTACTAAAAGCAGGCCGGCGGCCCGCGGTCCACGGTCCACTTCACGGCCCGCAGCCTGGCGGCCCACCTCTCGGCCCGCGGCCCACCTCTCCGGCGGGAGGGGGGATCTGAACGTAAAAATTATTCCTCGGGGGTCACTTTTAACTTTAACTCGATCGATATGTTTTACCACTTAAAAAGAAGAAGTTTGCATCGGAGAATCTTGTAGTCTTCCAGTTTATGGTGTTCTTACCTTATATGCTTCAAGTTTACCTTCATAGGTCCTTTTATTTATGAAGAAACAGCGTGATAAATGGATAACAACAACTTTACGATCGGAAAAAACATTGTCGACGGAGCATGCAACGCCTGGAACATTTTTACGGTACCCAAGCCACCCGCGCCCGTGCTTTGCAACATCCTCAAAAAATGCGAAGTAAAGACGATCGGTCCGGCTGCGGGTTAAATTTTACTTTTCTGTTTATTTTAGCGAACCCGAGAACTCCTTTTGCTGGCTAACATGTGTATACACAATTTGTGTATTATTTGGCTAATTCCAAGCTAGTTGAAGTTGAATTAATCCATGTCTTACGATCGATATGTTAACAAGTTTATGAAAGCCAGAACGTGGACATTTATAGCATGAAAACTTAAATTCTTGAAAGAAAGACAAGAGCTCCAGTTGACTTACAGACCCATATAAGCAACATAATTTAAAATTATTGTAGTTCAAAAGGCTTTATTGCTAAGCGCAAGTAAATGTCACACTAACAGTCCTAACAGCGAGAACTCGATCCTGTAAACACGCGCCTCGTCACTGACAACTGAAATTATAGTTTTTTTTTTTATTTATAGCGCATTAGCAAAAATCTGTGGGCCGTGGGCCGCCAGGTGGGCCGCGGGCCGCCAGGCCGCGGGCCGTGAAGTGGACCGTGGACCGTGGACCGCGGGCCGCGGGCCGTGGGCTGCCGGGCCGCGGGCCTGCTTTTAGTAAAACCCGGAAGAAATGATTCTCCATGCAATCCTGGTTTACTATTGCTGGATTGATAGTTCATGATGGGAATTTTGAAAGTTTAAAAAACCAGTGCTTGAAAACCTAAGCACATAGATTGTAGGTCAAAAAATAAATGTTGATTTCTACCCAAAGTATCTTCTCTCCAGGACATTAAATAGTTAAAGAAATTGTTCAAGTTTCTCAGGCGGCTGTCGCTAGTTGAACTTATGACCAACTTGTCCAAGAAAAGACTGATGATTTCATGTGTGTATGAAAGAAGCTCAATGGTTGCATCAAAGAGTAGAGCCATCTTTCACCACAGTCCTGCATTCTTTCCTTGTATTTCTAAAAGTGAATTTAAAGAACATGTTTGCTTTATTACAATATTTTTGACATTCATGAAACAGTGTTTTTTACAAAAAACTTTTTTAATTAATCCTGAAGTACTTTTTTTAGAATAATTGCAAAATAATTTCACAATTTAAGTTCAAAGCTAATAAGTACTGCAAATGACTTATTATTCAACTTTAAACAATACCTGCATAAGACAGAACATTTTGTGATCCAACACATCTTAGCCAGGTGATTCCTCATTCTGGTGGCAGGATCTAAATCAAAGTGACCTTTTGTTAACTTTTCATGAATTGGGAGTGAAAAGCTTTTCTTGTCCCACTCGTAGGCAGCCTAAAATTGCTTCCAGATGATGACTTTTTTGAGGCACCTTGGTTGCTCTTTGAGATGTTATTTCTTATTTTTTTTATGTTGTGCTGAAAGCAACATCCACATTACAACTATTAGTATTTCATGTAATGTATACAAAAGTGATAAATGATAAGTGATATATGAAAGTGATACATAAGTGATAAGTGAATTTCCAATTTAAGCAATTTCAATAAAGAAGCCTGGAAAAAAATTTAGGGCTTCTTTATTTCAATTCCTTAAATTGGAAATTACTGTGATAATCATTTAAAACGTTTATTTATATTTCATGTAAGAAAAGTAAGAACAAGATGATTGTGATTACATACATACATACATACATAAACTTTAGCTAATGTATTTAGCTAAAGAACTAATTGGGGACACTAAAATAAATATTACAAATATAAAATATAAAAATACTAATAATAGATATACTAGTTATGCAACGCTTTCGAGTGGTATACTATGGAATATCCCACGAGTCACTTGTATTTTCTCGGTATACACACGAGCCTTTAGGCGAGTGTGTATACGAAGAAAATACAAGTGACAAGTGGGATATTCCATAGTATACCACGAGAAAGTGTTGTGTAACTATTTTATACCATGCCACAGAAAATACGCTTACTAAATTTCATCGAGAATAAGATCGCAGCGCACGATGGGAAGGTTGGGTTGAATACCGTCGAATATACAACGGCTTTCCTGTATTCTGATTGGCTGTATTTTCTATGGCATGGTATAAAAATAGATATAAAATATAAAAATACTATAGATTGTTCCCTTTCCTCATCTTTGATATGTTATATTTTATTCCAGTCCAAAGAACACTAACCTTTGGATCCATAATGAAAATCATTGCATTTCCTGTGTAGATGTTTTCAGTACTGAATTTTTCCTCAACAGGATCATTATCCTTGAAATGTAAACTGCCTGTTTACATCTGCCCCATCCAATATGCACCAGTAGATCCTAGGAGGGATGCAATAGGAACAACAAGCTGTCACATTTGAGAAAAGCCTTTAAACTTTATGCATGCATTATTGTTTAGCCATTTTGTTTAAAGTGGGGTGAAGGGTTGGACCATTCTTTAACACAAGGCATGATGTGATGCGATTTGCAAGTTTTTTTTAAGAACAAGCGAACATTTGCCATCCTTGAAAAGTCATGGTTACCAAATACAAGTACTTTCATATATGGGAGAAGTTTATTTGTAAAAAAAAAACTTGTCTTGTGGATGGTGTTGCCAGTATACCATCCTCGTTCCAAATTGCACACTTCATCCAAATTTCCGCAGCACTTACATAGCGCTAGCTACGCTACTATAAGGGAGTACCCCTCGAAACGGTTCAACCACCAGGAGCCATAGGACTTAAAGATTAGTTACCTTGTGCTAAAGATTTGTTAAAGCAAATCTTCAGCACAAGGTAACTAATCTTTAGTACTTTTTAAAAGTACCACCTAAACATGACTTCAGTCTTAAAAGAGCTACGTCACGGGGATTTAGCAGATTTTTACTGTTCTAAAATTAGTGGTAGGCAATTAAACCCATGAAAACATCTTTGAACATCTAAAGGAAGATATAACCTCAATATTCGAGGATACAATTCAAGCTACGGCTAAAATGGCGATTTTTTTTTCAGACCCGCGGAAACAACTTGAAAGATTAATAAGCCTTTATCTTTCAATTCGCAATCTGTTTCTATCCAAATCATCCGCAGCCAAAGACCATTTTTTAGCTTTCCTACGACACAAATACAAATTTGGGCTGTTCAGAAATCTGTTAAACTCTGTGACAAAGCCCATTTTAACAAAATTTGCCAAAATACAATTGAATTAGCCGAGTGAAAAGCTGAACTCCATGTAGTACCACTCTGTCATTACTAACCTTGCCAGGGAGGTCTGGTCTCAATATCCATGAGGCTTCTCATGGGCGTGGCACCCCTGTTTGTATTTACATTCATCAAGGGTCTAAGAGTTCAGCCATTGTTGACTGGAGGTGTGGTCTGAACACTCATAAGGCTAGGAACTGGATGTCTGTAAACATCATTAATCTGTGGCGTAATATTACCGCTAGAGTGCACACAAGGTCTGTATCCATATAAAATATACAAATAATACTTTATATAAATATATATAGTTAGAATTAAGATCTAATCGTGATAGAAAAAACTGAATTTTGTAAGTACATTGTAACCTTAACCTTTGTAAGAATGTTATTTGTTATAGTATGCATTGTAATGCGTTATATCGTGATATTACTATTTAAAAAAATAATGTATATAAAATAATAATGTGTAGCCCAAATTTCTCATAAAATAATCAGCCACTAACAGGCCGTTTCGAACACATTTAAAATTACTAACCTGAAAAAAAAAACAGTCAAGATTCATTTAATCAAAGGCCACAAGCATGTATATTATTACCACTTCTTCTTTTTCTGCCCTCATGACAGTTTTCATTAAAGTATCTTTGAGATAACCCTTTATGATAACATTCATTTCTGCAGCACTTATAGCTGCAGCTGATGTCACTGGGACTGAGCTCGTTGTGTAAACATAGCTTGGAATAACCAAGCTAATGGCTGCTTGCCAGACATCATCAAAATATTGCATGCGATTAACTGACTGCAGAATCTGAAAGAAACAGAACTGTAACCCCCACTCCTGTTAAAATCCGTGACAAAGCCCCTTTAAACAAAATTTGCCAAAATACAATTGAATTCTGTCACACTCTGTCATTACTAACCTTGCCAGGGAGGTCTGTTCTCAGTATCCATGAGGCTTCTCATGGGCATGGCACGCCTGTTTGTATTTACATCCATCAAGGGTCTAAGAGTTGAGCCATTGTTGACTGGAGGTGTGGTCTGAACACTCATAAGGCTAGGAACTGGATGTCTGTAAACATCATTAATCTGTGGTGTAATATTACCGCTAGAGTGCACACAAGGTCTGTATCCATATAATATATACAAATAATACTTTATATAAATATATACAGTTAGTATTAAGATCTAATCGTGATAGTAAAAACTATATTTTGTAAGTACACCTTAACCTTTGTAAGAATGTTATTTGTTATAGTAGGCATTGTAATGCGTGATATCGTGATAGTACTATTTCAAAAAATAATGTATATAAAAGTAGTGAAAAAATAATGTAATAAGTAATGTATTGTAAGTAGCATTGTAAGTGCTGTATGTATTTGTTTTGTAAGTAGTGTTCTTTGTGTTGCAATAAATAAATTAATTAAAAAATATAAAAAAATAATTTTATTTTACACAGGGCCCCCGTTGATACCAGTCTAGCGGCTGAAGGAGTCACCCTGTTAAGATATCGATTATTATTATAGTATGTTCATTTCCTCTATAACGAAATTAACCCAAAAATCTTCCTCTTTAAAATTTTTCTCCTTTGCTTGCTGGAGGCACCATTCCAGAATTTTGGAAATTCCATCCAGGCGCTTCCTGCACTTTGTTTTTGTAATGCCTTTGAGATTTTATGTCTAAATATAAAATTATACAATCCAAATATGTCATAATTATTCAGTCAGTTTCAAATAAGTGATCAAAACCAAAATGAAATAACAGTATGAAATTTGTAACTCACTCCTAATATCCATCACAGTGACTGTTTCAATAAGTTTTCCTACTTTGTAGAAAAAGGCGAAGGAATTTTTTTATGAAATGATCTGGCACGAGAGTCCATGTGCATGCCCCAAAACAACAACATTTCAAAACGTTTTTCTTTCATTATCATTTTAGCGAGCTATATTAACCTTATGCATGTAGCATGCTCGCTAAACTTAGAGGCACCATACTTCTTCGTTTTTTATTGGCCTGTTTTAAGAATGCACATGCAAGTTAAGTTATCATGGACTTTCTCTTCTAAACCTTGGGTCTAACACCACAATTTTATGCTTTTGTCCCCCCCCACCCCCCAAAGAAGAGGCGAGGATTGGTTATTTTTAGAAATGTTACACTTCTTTATCTCAACAAGAGCCCATAGTCTGTGCAAGAGGACATAAGATTGACAACATTATTGCTGACATTGTACCACTTTTTGATTCACTGGAAGGTTGAAGATGTTATGAAAGAGTTCCTGTTTTCAGAACAAATTTCAAGGTTACCGAATTTCTCAAAACAGACCTAGACTAATTTTACACGATTTTACCATGATCAAATTTGGTTATATGGAGAGGGAATTGAGACAAAAGTGTCATTGAACCAAGTTTCATGCCATTGGATCATCGACGCTATGTCATTTTATTACATGACTAAGGCGGTCCGAGGGCCAATAACTAAATCAGCCAATCAGATTACTTTATTTCCGCTCCCGCGAGGGCCGATATTTTCCATGTATCGGACCGGGTTTTGTCCCGAATGATCCCGCGCTAATTCCCGCGCGATTTAGCGCAAGATTTTTGTGTATCAAATCAAAGATGGCGGAAAGTACGGACGATATTTTCCGTAAAAATCACTGCAAAACTCCTGAATGGATAAGAGAACCAGAAATGCCCTCCTTCGACCTTCAAATTCAAGAATTTCTTGAGTTTTCTACTAACGGTGAACAAGCAGAAATGACGGAATGCTCACCTACAAGCGAAACTTTGCAACGAAATGATAACAACAGCCATCACAGTGAAATTGAATGCGAAGTCATTAATGATAGCCAAGAGCTAGAAGATTTTATTTCTGCGCAAAGGTCAAGCAATACAGTCAAGAAAACGAAGTCCGATATGAGAGCCCTTCAGCGTTTTTGTTCCAGTATTAACGAAACGAGAGAGCTGGAAAAAATGACATCGTCTGAACTTGACAAATTACTGTCAAAATTCTTCAAGGATGTAAGAAAAGAAAATGGCGCAGAGTACGAGCCAAGCTCGCTGACCTCTTTTCAACGAAGCTTCCAACGCTATTTTACAGAGAAAAAGTTACCTTTCAACATATTTGAAGATGAAACGTTTTCCCGTTGCCGTCAGGTCCTTGCTGCTAAACGAAAGAGCCTTGTCCAGAGCGGTCGCGGTAACAAGCCAAACGCAGCACGGGAGTTGACCGTAGAAGAGCAAGATAAGCTCTTTGAAAGCGGCCAGTTTGGAGACCACGATCCCCTAGTCCTCCAAAGGACCCTTTGGTGGTTCCTTTCATTGCATTTTGGTTTCCGGGCCAGAGATGAATCGAGAAAGCTGTGCTGGGGGGATGTTTTACTGCAAAAAGATGCTGAAACAGGTCGAGAGCTTCTTGTTTGGCAAACGGAGAGAGGGTCAAAAACCCGCCAAGGAAACACTGAAAATGGCCATAAAAGACCTTTCTCGCCCAAGCTGTTTGCAACTGGCGATTCTAGATGTCCGGTGAAATTTTACAAAGCATTCGCAAACCACAGGCCTGAGGACATGAAGAAACCCGAAGACCCGTTTTACCTGGCAGTGAAGCACAAAAGGAAATCCGACGACAACATCTGGTATTTGCGTACACCACTGGGCAAAAATCAGCTTGGAAAGTTTATGTCAGATGCAGTTTCTGCTGCTGGCCTCCAGTCAGGTGAAAAGAAGCTCACAAATCACAGTGTCAGGAAAACCAGCATCGGTCGTTTGCTCGACGGCAATTTTCCTGAAAACTACGTGATGCAGCTGAGTGGTCACAAAAATATCCAAAGTTTAAGCTCGTACAAATCTGCTTCCTTGGGCCACCAACGCCAGATGTCAGACACACTCAGTGGACGAAAAGAGCCAGAAAATGCCAGTACCAGTGATATCAAATCTTCCATTCAGGACAGTGCAACCTCCGTGAGCTGTTCATCGAGCTCGAACGCCCTCGAAGGTGTTTTTGCAGGTGCAAATATTTCCTCTATATCAGGATGCACTTTTCAAGTCATGACAGGGCCCGTTCAGTTTGTAAACCAACCAGCTGCAAAGCGGCCAAGAAGAATCATGATCGAAAGCGACGACGAAGATTAATCCTGCTCAAACTTTCCAGTGCCAGCCACCGCGTGTTTTGAGTGACGCGTTTATGACAAATAATTTTTTTCAGCTCTGAAGTTTGACTAATTTTCCTTTAAGTTTCAAGTCTCGAAGTGATTTCGATTACAATACATTCAATGTTCAGTTTGTTAGATGTCATTTTTTCCTCGTTTACTGAGCACTTTTCATAGAACAGAGCTAAGTTTTAGACTTTGTGAAAATTGAAATTAGTTGAACTGGTTGAATGAAATGACAAGCTGGCCGCTTTTTGACAGTTGACAGTTTCTGCCACCGTTGACAGCGAAATTTATAAGAGCAAATCTTATTGGTTAAATAAAAGCAACTTAAATTGATTCCAGCATTGTGACGGCTTACTCGTGAAAACAACACGTCACCGTGAAACCGCTACATCGGAGTTTTTATTGCTTTGAAGATGAAATGACCTTAAACACAGACATAATTATAACTCCTTTAGCGCGCGTAAAAGTTTTGCCGCACATTGTTTTCCACGACATCTACCGGGAAGCAATTCTCACTACACAAAGTTTTCAGTCGTGTAATAAATCTCTTATTAACCAAGCTTGCTCGGGACCGTACTGGGCGAATATTGGCCCTCGGTCTTTTTTGTACGGACCTCGCTGCGCTCGATCCGTACTGTCAAGACCTCGGGCCAATATTCGCCCAGTACGGCCCTCGCGCTTGGTTAATAAGATATATGAATAGGACCTCATGCCATTGTTATTGTCCCATTTCCCCCTCCACAGAGCACATTTTTCGTTTGGGTCAGCGGTTCATTGTAGGGAACGCTGTTCAGGCACCAAGTTCCCAGGGTGCAAACTGGTTTGAAGCATCTTGTTGTCCAGCCAACACGGTTTTATCTTGGTTGCAGTATAATTTTGATCTATGAATCATGTGCCAATAAATGCTTCTGATTTACAATACATTTTTGGTCTATATACTACCTAGAAACAGAATGGAATTTTGATCCAATATCATTGATATTTATCACAGGCTCCCCAAAGGAAATAAACATCAAATTCTTGCCTGATGACAGCAAAAGTTCTTCCTTGCCAGATCCTGGCACCTGTACCAGGAAGCTCAAAATTCCAATATGTCATACTACTTATCAAAAATTTCAATCAGCGTCCGTGGCAACGGTAAGGATTCAATGGCCTTCGGACCTGCCTTTTACAGCAGATTAAGGTAAGAACATTTTTATGTTTTTGAATATGTGCTTATTTTGACCTAAAATGGTTAAGAAATCAAATTTTCCGCTCTTGTCGCGGTTTTTCAAAAATGTCTGCTTTTAAGAGACCAGCATTCTTAAATCGAAGAAAATCTCAATGGGATAGTTTTCCAAGATATACAAACACCTCAAACATGTTCCATATTGCAAAAACATGCGTGGTTATTCGACCATCGCACAGACTTTGAGAGCTCTAGTGTCATTGACAAAGGCTCTTTTCGCATAAGAAACACTTTGGAGACTTGGCACACTTCTGCTTCTAAGCATGCTAACAATAATTCAATCTTTAATAACATAACGTCATTTAAGACCACAAAACCTCACCAGCAAGCTTCAAGGGCGGTGGATCCCCCCCAGGAAATTTTGCAAATTTATATTCTGTCAAGTGCCTTTTCCTGTATTTTTACGTCATTTCTGAGGTATTCCGAAGTGTTTATTCTTTTACTACTTTTAGTCTACATGGCCACATCTATGTAAAAATTATGAACAATTGTAAACTTTGTTTTTTATTATTTTTTTATTTATGCTTACAACAATACTTACAACAATACAATACACACAAAGAAGGAAAACATTTACAAGGTAATAAATAAATGAAACAAAACTAAACGATGTATTACATATCTCTTTATACTTAGCCATAGGAAAAATGCAGGGCTGTTGGTGGCATTGCCAAGGCAAGTGGGGGTAGAAAGTAGAATGTCAGGGGATACAAGAGTTTTCTTTGGTTAAATGAAATTATAAAAAAAGAAAGAAATTATTCCATTGTAAACTTACCACAAGGCATAAATGCATTCAGTCGGGTGCCACACCGGCTCTGTTATATTCTCTACATGCTGCTTTGCATTTCTTTAACAGGTTGTTAGAAGGCTTGAATTTGGGACATGGTAGTAATTTTTCAGGCTTATTCATTTTGATGGTCATAATTGAGCTGAGCGATCATTGAAGTTCCAAGTTAGAACGAAAATCTGTTTTTTTTTTTCCTTATCATGGAAAACACCCGCTCTTCTCCTGCAGGGTGTCAAGTTCCTATTTTTTCCTATTTTTTGGCCTGCCTCCTATTTTCTCCTATTTTTTCATGAAATTCCTATTTTTCCTATTTTTTAGGGTTTTCTCAGGTACACAGAAACATTGTGAAATATTTGAAATGAAATTGTCAATAAAATTGATAAATTCTACAAAAAAATGAAACTTCATGTCAAAAAAGACTGCTTTGAAGCCTTTATGAGTGATTTTCTTCTGAAACTCGTGCCCAGACTTTCTCAGTGCTTTTGATAGCATGCAAGATGGTGAGGATACTCTGATGCGAGAGGAAGAAGTAGTAAAAGCAGACTTGAAAGCGGCTGATGAACTAATGATGTCTTTTCAGCAACAGCTGTCAACAAACAAACTGTTAATGTAGCCACAATGATGCTTGACACTGCTAAGACCAAGCGAGACCAAGCAATGCAAAGCTTGGAGAAAATAGGACAAAAGAGAAAACTGTTGACTGACAAACAGCACAGACTGTTAGAAAAGGCCATGTCCTCAACAGCAAATGCTGCCAAAAACGAGAGCAAAGCTAAGGTTACCCAATCTGCTTAAAGAGCCAAAACAGTATAGTGTTGGAGTTTTTGATTGTTGATTTTTCAAAGTCGTGGTTGGCTTTTATTGTAAGAAAGACATACATTTGGTGAAAGTGAACATTATATTGTTTCGGTTTGTAAAAAAATTAGCTTTTCATTCTCACAGTTTTAAAGGTCTAATGACTTAAAGTAAAGGCATCTTGTGAAGTATCTAATGAAATTTGGAATCTGGTAATTGTTGTAGGATGAGTTGTGCTTGGTAACATTTGTTTATACGGCAATACATTGTGGATGTATGCCATTGTGCCTGTTATTTTAAAGTTGCTGTTGGGAGTGTTAAGAGGATAGAACTCAAAGAAATCCTCCTATTTTTTCCTATTTTGGGGTGAGAATTCCTATTTATTTCCTATTTTTTGGACATTGTCATTCCTATTTTCCTATTTTCTAAGTGCCATTTGTCACTTGACACCCTGCTCCTGCATTACTATGTGGTATTGCCTCGAGAGTCCTCATGGGCCTGATGAGGATAAGTAAGTAAGTAATTGTCAAAACAGCCAATGCCACCTTGCTAAGATTTGGAAGTTTCTCTTGCAAACTTCCCCATGTCATGCCTATCCGGTGGTACGTCACTGAATCAGCGCTGTCGTCATCCAACTTTTCCACAACTTTTGATTCTTCCCAGATATGCGCTGGGATGTCTGCTTCACTCATAGCCTGATAAACAAGGACTTCCTCCTCTAACATATCCATTGGTCGAAGATTATTGATCATCTCTCTGTGTACGTACCCAAGAGAAGACAGCACTTCTTCTACGTTGTCCATGCTGAATTTATTCCTTTCATTGAAATCATAGTCAGGTAGCACTATCCTGTGGGAGGCTTAATTTTGAGTTTCGCTAAACTTTTTGAGTAGAAGCAGGAAACAGGGCTTAAAATGTTCGTCTTGGGGGTTCTGCTGAGAGCCTCAATTATTGAACATGGAAACGAGGCTGGATCACGGATCTTTACAAAACACACCTAAACATTGGCCAAATAGCACAGAAATTCACCATATGCATTTACAACTGAGATTATCATATGTTTGAATGAGTTTAAATTTAAATGGATGATCACGTGACAGGTCACGTGACTTTTTAATTCAAGTGCATTGAAATTCATTACCTGTAGTCTATGAAAAGTGTGACAGCACCTTCTGGCTCTAAAATACTACAGTTTGCAAAACAATATAATACAGTTTTAAGATGCGTATAAGCGACGTTGCCTGTTTCATGTATACATTGTAGCTCAGAAAATATCAACAAGTGAGATATATGCAAATTAGTTATAGGATGACGTCACTTATAAGGCTGTATGTATCTCAACAAGTAGTTATCCAACAACATCCCAATTTTCAACCCCGTTACTCCTCCTCCCTCCTCCACAGCTACAGGGACCGTGTTTTTACTTAAGCATGTTTTTTTATTCTCATAAAATGTTGAAAAGAAAAATATTTATTGACATTGAGCAAGTTGTTTATTTTCCCTTTTTTGCCTAAAAATTAAAAAAAGGCCAACAGCAGGCCATGAATACCAGTCAGTGAAAATAAAAGCCATAAATAGCTTTTCTGTGTAGTAAATTTCATGGCACTGTGAGTTATTTACCTTCAGTTTCTCCGAGAAGTCCTCCGCATGAAACTGAGGCTAATATGAAAACGAGGTTAGCATGAAATCGAGGCTAGACTTGTGGGCGGACATTTTGAATTTCGTTTAACGATTTACGAGGGTTAAAACACAATTCTGTACGTTTAATGCTGGTTGGAACTTCCAGAACACAAAGATATGTGAGTACTTTAGTAAGAGAATACATTTTTCAAAACGTTTTCAACTCAAATGTAAAAAAAAAAATTGAAAAAAGGACAGTTCAAAGCACATAACTAAGGGAGAACTCAAATGGAAGCAGTTGCATCAGTTCCCCTCCCTGTTGGCAGTGACACAGCCTCAACTAGCGACATAAACTGGAAAAAGTGCATTATTTGCCAAGAAAGCAAGCTGCCAAAGAAAAGGTTTCCACTGTCAAAAGCATCAGTTGAAGGTATTCAGCGAGTGATAGATTGTGTTGACGTGAGGGAAAAATGTAAAGACTCTAGTTTTAAGGATGCACTGGGAAGATTAAAGGGACTGAAAGAAGTTGAGATCGAGGTAGTTTGGCATAGAGGCTGTTATAGCAGTTTTACAAACCAAGAGCATATACGGCGTCTTCAGAAACGTACACCAGATTACACCGAAGGACAATCAAACACATCTTCTGTGCCAAGGAGATCTTCTGTTTCATTTGTGGACTGGACAAAATGTATGTTTTGTCAGACCGATTCGCTTGGATTAAACCAAGTACAAACAAAGGAGACATCCAAAAAAATCATCAGTAAAGCAGTTTTTGACGAAGTAATGAGCTGCAGACTGGCAGGTGAAAACGATTTGATAGCGGCAGAAGGCAAATACCATCTGAAATGCTACAGTAAGTTTCTGAGAAGTGTTGAAAAGAACCCAGGTTGTAAACAAGGAGAGGGTAATGACGATCTTAAACAAGCATGTTTTGAAGAGGTCATGTCTTTTCTTGAAAAAGGGATTTCTCAAGGAAATATCTATTCGTTAAAGTCAGTGTGGAGATATTTCTGTTGCAAGTTGCAGTCCAGTTGTAATGTTGATCCAGGCATTTATAGAAGTAATAAGCTTAAGGAGAAGATCCAGAACTCTCTTGGAGATAAAGTGTCTTTCATTCAGCCTCTAAATCCTGCCGAACCGCTTTTAATTATTTCATCGAATTTGGGTGAAGCAGCCTTGCACAGTTTTTCAACAGGTGGTTGTTAAGTGGTCACCATTTTGTGCAATATGTGAATGCTGCAATGTAAAACTGTCTGACACCATCATAAAATTTGTCAACATCACGACTGTCAATGTCTGCTTCATTCAGAAGCTTTCTGAGTTGTCCCTTTGTTACCAAACCAACTGACAAATTTTCATCTGTTTTTTGATTCTCCAAACTAATGTCCAGACCCTTTAAAGTTCCAAACTTCGGTTTGTGCTCCATCACTTTCTCTGGTCTTGTGAATTTAACAGCCAACTTGTTTAGGGAATTCTCCATCTGTATATGCAGCAAGTGTATGAGAGGATCTTCCCTTTGCAAAAAGCTGTTGAAATTGGTAAGCAAGCAATTGCTGATTGAATAAACATGAGATATATTTCACTCATGGGGCGCTGAAATGATTCATTCAAGCGTTTTAATCGATTGTCTCTTTCATGTTCTGACAGAAAGTAGGACTTCAGGGCATCGTATTTCTTTAATTCTCTATCCAAGCAACGCTCAAGACAAAGCCATCTGACAGAAACATACTTCACCACTGCTTCATACTCTGTGTCACAAAACATACAATACTCCTTCAAAATTCCTTTTCTCATAGTAGACTTGTCAAACCAATAAAACAAGTCAACACAGTAATCTTCCAAGTCAAAACCAGTAGCATTTGCAAATGCAGTGGCACCTTTTGCTGCTGCATTGTGCAACATATGACATGGGCAGCCAGCAACAACAACTTTGGGCTCTTTCGCCAGCACCCTACTTTTAATAAGGACTTTAAGATAGTCGACTACGGTTGACTACGATGGTCGGATGCGTATTTGGTAGACTGGGTCGAGTGCGGTAAAAGGGCGCGAAAATTTGACACTTGTTGCCATTTAAGTTTTCACGGAAGACGGTTGGTTCAAAGTTACAAGAGCATAACTGAAACAACATTTGAAGAGTCAAAAAATTATTAAAAAGAGAAAAACTGAAAAACATTTAGAGAGTAAGATGTCTTTTGAAGATGTCATAAATGCGCTGGTAATGGCTTATGCTGATGATTCGCTTGACGATGGAGAATTTTTGTTTCTGTACGATTATTACAAGCCCATTAATCGTTTGTATCCGTACTGGGATTTTGATCCATTTTGTTTGGATTCATTTGATTCTTGTGAGTGTGAAGCACATTTTAGAGTGGCCAAAGACGATCTTACAATACTGCTGAATGCTTTTCGTATTCCAGCAACCTTCAGGTGCCCACAGGGAACAGTCTGTAACGGAATGGAAGGACTTTGCCTACTGCTTATAAAGATTTGCCTAATTTTGACTTTTGCTCGTCCGATTCCAGAGCTGTGCATGATCACAAACACTGTACTTGACTGGTTTTATATTGAACATGGTTTTCGTTTAACCTCGTGGAATCAGCCATTTCTCTCCCCGTTAAATTTCAAGAAAACGCAAACGCGATAACCAGGCATTTTAGGAAGTCCCCTAACTAATTGTTTTGGTTTCGTCGATGGTACGGTTCGCCCTATTTGCCGCCTTACTGAAAGACAGCACATAGTATGCAATGGGCACAAGCGAGGACACGCACTTAATTTTCAATCTGTGGCACTGCCCAATGGTCTCATAGGAAATCTTTATGGTCCAGTGGAGGGTCGACATCACGATGAGGAATGTTAAAGATTCTGGCCTGCTAACTAGCCTTGAAAGAGTAGCCTACAGTCCAAGAGGGGATGTTCTATGTCTCTATGAAGACCGCACCTACCCCCTTCGTCCTCATTTAATGGCCCCCTACCGAATTGGGGAGGTCCCATTATTTACACCAAACATGGAAGCATTCAACGAAGCAATGAGTTCTGTTAGAGTGTCGGTTGAATGGCTTTTTGGTGATGTCTTGAACGACTTTAAAAGCAACTTAAAGCTAGGATTGAGTGCAGTCGAAAGCACTATATAGTTGCTGCACTTTTAAGAAGCACTCTAACCTGCCTATATGGTAATAATACTTCGACATTTTTTCAAGTTGATTCCCCAACCGTTCAAGACTATCTGGCCTAATAATTTATTAATACACAAACTGAGCTGATGTGTTATAGCTAGGGAAATTTTTTTTTTTTTTTGACAAAAAAAAAATTATTTCAGAATCAGAATGTGTTGTTCTAGAAAATATCCATACCCCTCCCACAGAAGGTTTTTGGTTTGAATCCCCCACTGCTCTGGAAATTCCAGATAAGCCCCATACTTTGCTTTAAAAATTTTGGCTTTTGAGACCCCCCACCCCCTCAGAATTTCTAATAACCTTCTGTGGGGTGGGTATGGATATTTTCCGGAACTGCATAATTTAATTGAAATGTTTTCAGTTATATCATATTTTCAGGGTTGCTGATTTGTCAAGCACAAATCAACAAAAAATAGGTTAAACAAAACATCTTTGAAACTGAAGTTAAAATTAAAATTGCTTCTGCATTCTAATTTCACTATCACTGTTTGTTGTAAAATTAAATGCATTAATTATGCTTTGGGGGTAAGACAATTAATAGAAAGCAATCATAAGTGAGACAACTTTATTGTGAACTGCCCACAGTCAAACTCAATTCAAAATATAAGTTCAACATCTCCCAAACATAAGTTCAGCAATGACATGCATTAAAAGTTCCACACAACAAATGAGTGTATGAAATGGTACATTACAAACTGAAATAATGCATGTAAGTTACAAAGTACATCCCAAAAACTGATCTCTCAAACCATAAAGGAGTCCTTAATAACAAAAAGGTTGCTTAGCTCAAACACCAAACAGTCAATATTTTAGGCTTTTGACATTTTTTGCAATAAAGCAACAATTAAATTCTGAGTTTGTTGAAACTGCTGCTGCTGTAGATTAAATTGCTGTTGTTGTTGCAGAGCTTGTTGCTGTTGGTGCTGCTGCTGTTGAAGCATTTGGGCTTTAAATTGCTCTTGACGCTTCTGTTGTATGGCCAATTCTTGCTGACGAAGGGTTACTTCTTCTTTTTTCAGATCAGCCTCGGCCTGACATTTGATTTAAAGATACTGCAGACCATCATTTCCACGTCTCCTTTTCCTCTTTTTTGGTTTCTCACTGATCTCACCCTCTTCTTCGTCTGAATCAGCACCCTTTGACTTTTTCCATGTATTCAAAACTGCATCTCTTACGGCCATAGCCTTCTTTCTTTCATTTTTCTGCTGTTCGCTGTCTTTTGCTGTAGCTGAAGCCAAGTCAGCCTTTGCTGACAAAATGTTTTCCTCAATTTTTTTTCTAAAATAGTTTCTGCCTCTGACAGTGGCTCAGGATTTGTTCCCGATTCTCCTTCCTCTTTTCTCATTTTTGCCTTGAAGTCGGCTAACAGTTTATTGAACCTGTCTCCGACACTTCTCTGGTCCCTGGGCATTGCTTTAAATCCTTCATGCTTGTTCACGCCATTAGCCACCTCATTCCAGGCTTGGCCAGATTCCTTGGTGCCATGTTTAAATTGGTAAGGCTCAACATAACGTACTTCTCTAAGGAGACGTAGGTCTTTTCCTCCAGACCAACGAAAGGTTCCACTGAAAAATAATGAGAATAATAATTAATAAAAATCAAGTATCTTCAAATGGGTGTGCATGTGTGAACTTCTCAAACATAAACACATTTTGAAACAAAAATTTACAGCACTTTACACACCAGGGAATGAATATTTATCTATTCCAATATATATAGGCTTTTGTACATTTTGCTGCCTTTGTTTCGAGTATTTTAGTGAGGCAAAAAAGCATTAACTATCATTTGGACATTTTAGTGGCTATTTTTCCAGAGAAAATAACAATGAAAATAATTATTCAAAGCGAAATGAAGACTCAAAATTTAAAAAAATTCCCAGGGATATGCAAGCATGTTCATGTTTATTTTTCAAGATCTTTATATGTCGTCACCAGCCACTTTGAAAAAATAGTGATAGCCTGAGAATATCCGTGCCAGCATTTATGGAATTATTTTGGGGAAAGTGCCAAATGCAAACATGGTGTCAGGGCACAAGTGCTGCTGTTTACCTCTGCGACTGTATTATTATAGGACCTCAGATATCAGGAAAACCTTGATATCTTGATATCTTTCCCCCTAATAATCCCATAATCGCTCTCGGGGCACACTTGGCCCAGGCTGCCACTCTTTTTCTATGATTTAATAATGATTTTTAGTATTTTATAACGAGTTTAAGAATTTTATAATGAACTTTAGTATTTTATATGAATTTTAGTATTTTAATATAATGAATTTTAAAATTTTTATGATCTAGTATTTTACCATCCTATTGTAATTTTAAATATCTTTATTACTTGGAAGAGCATTAAGATTTTATGTAATGCGTGAGAAATCAATTATTATTAAATTATTATTATTAGAACTGTTTGTAGGATTTAGCGTCTTCATTGAGTATTTGGCACGGTTTTAGAATTTTTTTTTCCAATTGTAGTGTTTCAAGGTCATGAACTTCTGGAAGTGACAGCTTAAGACCCCACCTTCATTGTTCTGCAAGATGGAATCATTAGTGTCAAGCCCCCTTCACTTTCTTGGGGGATTCTTTCTTCCTCTGCCCAAAGCATGAGGTGTGTAACTTGCAAAAATAGCAGTTGTGTGCACATGAAATTTGTTCTACAATCTGTTGATACAGAGCCCTGCCCCGATTTTGTTCTTCACTTTAATGACATGTGCATTGAGTCACAAAGTGGTGCAACTACTTTGGAAAGGAGCCCAAAGTGTCTATCCTACAAGCCAATAAGATTCAATAGGCCTGGGGCAGTGAAAGGATTAATTCCTGTTGGAGATGATGTTTTATCTGCAGCAGATGAGACCGACAGTTGCCCTTTTTGTGGTGCAACCTCTTTCCTGCTGCCCGACCATAATCACCCACTCTCAAGAGCCAAAAATTTAACAAGCACCCAGGGTGCTTAATCGAATAAATACGGTAAATGTCGAACTTTTGTTGTTGTTTGTTAATTAGAACTGTGTGATGGCACTACATGTACCGGTAATTTCCCTTAGGGTTGCTACTGATAGTGTTTTTTTCTGGGCATTTTTTAGTGACTGTTATTTTGGCTAGTAAGCAATTTACATAAAAAATATAACAAAGACTATTAATTAGTTTATAATAAGCACATAGCCAAGAAGGGAATAGATTTTTAAGTTCTAAACAATGAAGATATTTTAAAAATGGTTCAGGATCAATTTTTGACATTAGGGAAATGTTTTAAATATGATTTAAAGTCGAAACAATGCTTGCCAATATTTGCCAGAAGCACCAGTTAAGGTGCCTCCCCCAAGCTCATTTAATGGTGTCAGACAATGACTTTGAATTCCGCAAAAAGATGTGAGCATGACCACTGCCCGGTGACAGCCCATGAGGGACACGACAAAGACCGGCTGGGTGAGGAGACGAGCCGCCAGAAGAGCCCCCCCGGGGAAGGCGTGAGAGACCCAAGCGACGGAGAGAGGGGCCGCCCAGGGGGGGGGGGCGGGCGGGGGGGACGGCGCGGGCGGGGCGGCGCGGGGGCGGCGCGCGGGGGACCGGGGTGGGGAGGGGCGTGGTTCAAAGAAGATATAAAACTGGAGGATTTACCCGATAGGTGAGGAACACATACTTCAGTGCAATTAATTGTTCTATGTTACATTTAAGGCACTAATAATAATATGGACAGTGAGCGGCGGGGCGGCGGAGAAAAGAGGGGGCCGCCGGAGAGAGAAGTGCCGAGACACGCGGGGCCAGGGAGGAAGCCACGAGGGAGGACACCCCCGCACATTTAAGCTACATGCTTATAAATTAAATTGTGTGCGCAGTACTGTTGCTTGCTTACCATACTGCTTATAATTTGTAGCAATAATCAGCTTTGCCTCAGTTTGTACAGTGGTATTTCCATCTCTCATTTTTTGTTGTTGTTGTTGTTGTTGTTGTTGTTACTGTTTGAACCGACGTACTATGAGAGAAGTTTACATAATACAGTAGGTGTGTGTTTGGCCCTTAATTCTGGCTCAATAATTTCTTGTTTTGTTCTGTTTTTGAACCGCAGTGAGGTTGAGTTATCAGACAGTGCCACATTAACTGCATTAGACTTGAATCTGGACCTCTCTGATGAGAGCCTGCACCTTCCAACACCAGTAGAAGAAACCATCAATGTGGAAAATCAGCCAGAACTGAAAGATCAACCAGTCCAGCCATTCTATGGTCCTATTACATTAGAAGAGCATGTGAATGCCTTGAAGCTGGTGGTTAAGAAAGAGTTTGCAGAGCTTCAGAAATGTGAAGGTGATTTGGAGAAATACCAGGCCATGTATGCAGGTGAAAGGGTGATGGCAGATGTTGACAGCATCATACAGTTGTGTGAAGGTGTTTGTGACAAACAGAACTGTACCAAGCAGCGAAAGGTTGTTAACCAGAAGCTGGAAGCTGGAGTCCTGACAGTTGCATACTGCTGTGAGAACGGTCATGATAGTGTTTGGTACTCCTCCAAGATTCTAGGCGAGAAGAAAGGACAAAAGCTCTTCGTTTCTTCAACTCTCCTAGCTGCAGCCACTTTGATTACGGGGAACAATTTTGAGAAGATCAGTCTTTTCGCACAGTGCTTGAACTTAAATTTTGTGTCTCAATCAACATTTACAAGAATTCAGACACATTATGTTATTCCATGTATAAAGGAACTGTGGGCAAGATGAAAACAAAAATCTGGGATCTCTTTAAAACTGAGGTGCTGGTGCTCTGTGGTGATGGTCGCATGGATTGGCCTGAATTTAGTGCGAAATATTGTCTCTCTGGTATGATGGAGCATTATCTTGATCTGATCTTGGATGTTAAAGTGGTTGACAAAAGGGAGTCTGGAGGGACATCTTCTCTAATGGAAAAGATGGGATGTAAGCGACTCTTGGAGCGTATGATTGGAGTCTTAAATGCACAAGAGTTGGTAACAGAAGCCTCTAGTGTGATAATAAAGATGGTCAGGGATTTGAAAGGTACAGTAGAAATGCAGTATAGGAGTAACAAATTGATGACAAAGCTAAGAGCAGTGACTGAGAACCAAAAATGTTTCTGTCCCACTCATCCTGATGGAGTGGATAAATTGCCTCATTTACTTACCTTGATTTAAACAAAAAGTTGAGAACTCTTTTGATTGGTCTTCATCACAGTTAGTCATGTGCAGTACCTAATGCCCTTTGCCAGGCAAGCTAATATAACCAGAACAAAATTATTTTTTAGGGTACGTTTTTTGGGAAAATCACGCAATGTATTGTCTAATCAACAGACAGCACTTAGAGCAAGCGCAAGTTCTTCACTTAAACATAAACTTCAATAACCCTACTCTGTGTTTAATTCAGATGGGTAAGTGGGTTGTGCTTAAACAATAAGACGGCTGGCTCTTGGTTTCTTTAGGCTTTGATACTTGGCTTGGGGCTTTCACCCCATTCCAACTATCACCTGTTACAAAATTTGAAGCTTTCAAGCTTACTGATTAATAGAAAACAATGAAAGAACCGTTCACAATTACCAGTAATAGTAGATGGGTACCTATATGTTGATCAGTAAAAAAAAACCAGCCATCTGATTTTTACATGCTTTTTTATCAATTTTGTGTTGACAAAACATTGTGCATGGCAAAAAGATGATAGGCTTCTGGTTATTTCTCTGTTACCAGGGTGTTGAGTTCCTATTTTCAACCTGCTTTCCATTTTCTCCTATTTTTTCATAAAAATACCTATTATTCTTCTATTATTCTATTTTTTAGGGTCTTTTACCTAGTGTAATTCGAGATAAAGTTATCACTAAAAGTAACTTTGATACTGTTTGTAAAAAAAAATTCTTGCTGCTTATTTATTTCACAAATTATTTTTAACAACTTAAGTACATATTTTAGCTGTATACATTACTTTACATCTCTGTACAATATGGGGTGAAAGGGTATTGAAACATATTTTTTCATTGATGATGATGAAGGCGACATGATGATGATGAAGACGATGATGAAACGTCTCATTTTGACAGTTATATTAATATTTGACTAAATTTTAATTAAATTGACCGTGTAAACTTTGATGATTAATTTAAAGATTACCAGTGTGTAGCAAATAGTTTGGTATGCAAATAGTTTGGTATGAAAGGAACATTCAACGCGCACGATGCACTGGAAGACTGCAAGGCTCTCAAGGCAGTACTCAACTACTACGGCCAACCTCTCATGAAGCAAAGTCGCGTACAGGCAACGTCCATTTCATTTCTTATAGAGAAAAAAATGTGTGAGGTTAAGATTTCTGCAAACAAGAGATCATACGATGGAAAGCTCTCATCTAAGGCCGCTGTACAGAAGCTTAGCAAGCTGGGAATATCCAGTGGGCTATTGAAAGAGATCAACGAGAAGTGCGGGAAAGAAGCCCTTGTAGCATTCTTTGCATGTAAATCGAGAGGTCATGCAAAGGTTACCGACGATGTTAACATTGTAAATAATATTTTCAAAACCTTCAGTAAATAATTTAACACCGAAAAACAAATGGCCTTTGGGGACAAACGATTAGAAAAGCAAACCAGACAATCATGGGAGCGAGTTTTATGTCACAAAGCTAAGCAAAGACTGTGTAGAGATTGTTTTTCGACACCTGTGCCTGTACTACGGTTATTGTTAAATCGCTTGGAAATCAGAATTGTAGCTTTTGTCTTGACTGTGAAGAAAAATGAAAGTATTTATTTAAATCACAAGATATCGAGCATACAATAAACATACTACAATGTGTTATTTTCAACTTTAGTGCCAAGCCTTTTCAAATTTCGTGTCGCATAAATAAAAAAACACCTCTGACATCTGAACATGAAGCAACTGAACACTGTCAATGCACCCCCCTTATCCATGTGTAAATTCCTCACATTCTCACCAAGTCCAAGGTAATTTTCATAGCGTCAGCTCTAGAATACAAACAACAACATGGCCGTGTTCATTAGACAGTTGGAGCAGTCCTCCACTTTAAAAATATATTCTATCCAAATCAAGGCAGTTTCAGGAACGTAAAGTAGCGCAAAGGATGCGAGATAGATTAATTTTAGTTTTCCCGTTGTTTAATTCGATTTGTACGGTTAGTTTTCATAAAATTTAGATAAACGTAAATTTGGCGACTTCGCTATATTTTGACGCAAAAGGTGAGTTCATGATATTAGTAAACTTTTTTTGGTGAAGTTATAAGAAATTTTTGACAGGCATACGGCGCGTCATTTATTTCGCTCAAGTCACCTTAATGCCATTTCTTTATTTGCTTGTTCATATTTTAGATTCCAGTTCTTGTTAGAGTTCTTGGAAAACCTGCGACGTTGGAAGGAGAGCACTGACAACAGACCTGGGAACTTCAGCCAGAATGTCAGAAGCCGCATGTTTATTTCATGGCAGACACAGGAGGGGTACAAGATTACAGTCCATTCAGCGATTGAGGCCACCAAGTTTCTTCTTCACGAGGGGACTGAGTTTGTGTTGACAGAGAGATTCCGTCAGGACCCACTGGAGGAGTACTTTGGAAATCAGAGAAAGCTAGGAAGGCGTAGTGATAACCCGGATATCCGCTCATTTGGGTATAATGCCAACACCATTAGAATACAGAGGACGGTTTCCTGTCAGAGTGGCAACACAATAGGAAGGAAGGACAAACGCAGATCATGGGAGCAGATTACCGATAGCAAATTGCCATGTCGAAAGAAAAGAAAACTTAATTAAGTCAAACAGGGTTCATTTTGTAAAAAGTGTCCACAAAATGTTGTGAAACTTTTTGTTTAATAAGCAAAAGGGTGCGGGGTTTTTGTTTAATAAGCAAAACAAATTTTGTGTAATAAACAAAAAATACCACCTTTTTTGTCTATCAATTAAAAAATAGGGTCCTTTTTGTTTAATAAGCAACTTTCACTAGTCACACTTGTTTTGGATTTTCATGTTGCTCTAGAGGAACCCACCTTGTTCCATATTCCATAGTTCCTTAACAGGGGGGTACGATTTTGAAATGCTCCTGTCAATTTTTGTTTGAAAATTTTTGGGAGTGGGTCCCCAGAAAATTCTCTGTGGTGGGCGAATGTTTTTTCAGAGTCAAATGCAACAATTTTGCCACCGTTTAAAAGAGTTAAAAGACAAAATAGCAAAAAAGGTTGCATTTTTGCATAGTTTTGCCAATATAGTATTTTCCTACAGAGTGTTGGGTGAATTTAGCTTTCAATTTGGAAAAAAAGCATCAGAGAAAATGCAGAGAAAAAAACACCAGCATATTGAGATAATTGAAGAAATTTATTCACTTTATGTAAATGTTTTACAAGTTCCTGTTTCAGAGGTTTATGTTTTACTCTCTGTTTTACCAGAAATTAAACCCTGTGAGATGCCATACGAAGAACGACGCAAACTACTAAACTGGAACTCACTTCAGCATCGACGAGAGTACCTGTCCTTAGTAGAATGTTATAAAACAGTGTTCGGATTAAATGGTCTAGACTTTAACGATTATTTCGAGTGTTGTAGAAGCAAAAGCACAAGAGCTAACCATCCATTTAAGATCCAAACGAAATCAGCAAGAATTAACGCATTCAAGTATTCCTTCTTTGTTAGAATTATTAAGGAATGGAACAATTTGCCAAACCATTTGTTCGGACACGACATTAATGTAAACATTTTTAAATCAAACCTTAAAAAGTGGATGAAGATTCATTAATTATATGCCACAGTACCAGATGTTATAGATATTTCGGATTTTAAATTTTAGATTGTTAATTATTTACGAAATAGTTTTTTAATTTTTTAGGTTGTTAATTATTTACTTAATAGATATTTTAATTTTTTAAATTTTAAATTGCTCATTATTTACGCAATAGAAATTTTTAAATTTTAGATTGTAATTTTAGTAAGGGGACCTAAATAGGGATAACCTCGTGGTCCTCCTTTTCAGATACAATTTGTGTGTGTTTGAATAAAGTATTATTATTATTATTATTATTATTATTATTACTGTTGTTTTAGGTGTATCTATGGTCACTATGTTCTAGCTATAATGTTTTTTCCCATAGTCAACTGTAACATAAATTATATTAAACACAAATAAAATAAAATTATTTGTGATCTACACAATGTTCCTCTTCACTGTTTGTTATACAGTAGCTTTAGATCTAATATTCGAGAGAGAGAAACACCAGAGAGCTGGCTCACAGGCCATGACTGATCTGTGTCATGACAATTCCTAGCCTATGTTTGCCTTGCTTGTGTTTGCTCATCGCAAGTTCTCTTAATTTCTTTCCGTAAAGCCTTGCACTTGGATTTATTTTCCTTCATTTTGTAAGCATTGACTAAGTCCTTGGCACGAGAGAAAGAACGAACCCGTACAAACATGTTAACCATGCAATCAAGAACATTCTTGCTTGTGTAACTAGCTGGAACAAGATGAGCACTGAAAACCATGGATTGATCAAAATGCTCTCCCAAAGCGTCATCTTCTTCTAAAATATCGAGAACTGCGTCAAAGTCGTCACCAAAGAGATAGAGTTTGCCTGAAGCGGACGCCATCTTGGTTTTGTGTGTGCAGGGTAAATGTCACATGACAGGTATGCTCAACATCAGAAGGCTGCTATTGTTTTTGTCCTTTGAAGTTTGCCGGGTTTCCTAACCAGTCTCCCTCTACTAACTATGATTCAAGCCACCATTCAAACCACCATTCAAGCCACCCACGTCAAGAAGTTTTCAAGCCAATCAACGAGAGCCAAAAAGAAGGCCATGCGTTTACTGCGAAAGCCCAAGTCACCAATCCACTAATTGCGACAAAGTTACCACGGTCCCAGAGCGAAGGAAACAGCTGATCTTAAAACAACTATGTTTTAATTGTACCGACAGGAGGAAAGGCGGAAATATTGGAATTTTAAGTTTAATTCTTAACATGTTTTAAAAGTCGCTCAGATATATAACAAGAACGAGCTTTTTGGTGTCGTGGATACAACCTGGACTTTAAAAAACAGAACTGCTTCAAATAAGGGCTTGTGAACTTCGCACTCGGCAAGAAAGCCTTGAATGAGATTACCGTCATCGGTATGATAGGATGAAGAAAACTGTCACTAAGATTCTGGCTCCATCAAAACATATCAAAGAACAAATAGCCAGTATCCCAACTCCTATTCTGTATTAAAAACGAAAATGACAAGTTACCAAACAGCACACACAATCAGAAGAACGTCTTCATGACTACTTGCATGAATTGAAACGAGCCACTGACGCTCTTTTCAAGGCCCTTGCTGCCCAGAAAATGCGTTTAAAGAGTTTTGAAGATGACAACGAAAAACAGTCCAAAGAAGAAGCAAGTCTCATAGAAAACAGTTATGTTTGATGTTTTACAAAACACGTGAAGTCGGCGTTTGGTAGGATGTGTTTGGCGGCATTTGTTTTACAGAGAACGACAAAAAAGTGTTGCACGGTTAAACATAACGCGTGCAGCGCGTCATGCTCAAAGCCAACTTTTTGTTTTGCCATGTTTTTTGCTGTCATGGACGTTGTAAATTATTCAACAGTTTAAAGCATATATATAACTTCTAGTTCGCAAGTTAAAGTTGGCAACACTCGGACAGTATTTGGCTTAACTCTGATGGCTACGTGCGTTATTTCATGAGTGACCCGAACAACAAACGCACCTTCAAAAAGTATCGCATTGAAGAATTTTTGGAACTGGACATGAACCAAACTATTTAAATGCTTTTGAACAAATACGGAGAAGAACTTGGATTCCACGAAGTATCAAATGCCCAAATCGGATATACAGGGTATTCCAACAAGAAATTTAAGATAAAATCAGAAGAAGATCTTCGACAGGCTTATGAAAGTGGGGGCTGCCATAAAGAAAAACACCCGGTATTATACATTTGCCGAAAAGAAGATCAGGTGTCAACAAAAAAATTTTTGGGTGTTTTTGTTGTTTATTATTTTTTTTTTTTTTTTTTTTTTGTGTACATTCATTAGCCCGCACGCTTCTTTTGATACAAAATAAATTTCATGTTCAGTTCTTTAACCTACGTATCTGTTGTCCTCAATGGCGCCCAAAAAGCAAAACAAAAAATTAAACCGTTGTGCAGTCCACAAGTGTTTTTTTTAACAACCATGTTCTACGCAGACTATTTAGACTCGCAATAACCAGTTCTGTTTGGTCAGTTGGTTTTAGTATTTAGGCAAGGTTAAAATAATTTCTTTGCAATATTTAAAAGTCGATTTGAATCAAAAGATTACAGAATTAACTGCACGCATGTCTTAAATCAAACAGCGCACAATCAGAAGAACTTCTTCATGACTACTTGCATTAATTGAAACGAGCCACTGTGCAAATTTTTGAGATTTTGGAGACGATTGAACAGACCATTGAACTAATTCAGCGAAGACAATACCACATTTTCGACTTACTTGGACATAGAAAGGGTTATATGGCAGCTTGTGGCTAGCTTTTGAACATTGAGTGGTTTGCATGGGGAGTAAATACAGAATAAACCAGAAAACATTGAAGACATCCAAGATACGCTTTCCTGTTGGGGAGTTCGCAAAACAGAGGGCTGTTCTTAGTAAGGAATATCTTTTCAAGTCGAAGGAAATGTGTGCTTTAAGGAAACGTGTTCAAAGACTGCAGTACAAGGCAAGAGTATAGTGCTATTTCTGTAAAATATATATATATATATATATAATGCAGTCAAAAACTTTTGGCATCAGTAGTTTAATCCTTCATTCCTGTCACAAGCACATTTACAAATGGATATAGGGTCCATTAATATTATCCCTTCACAAACAAGAAAGATGTTTTTATTATTATTTATTTTTCTTTATTATTTTATCAGTATTTATTATTATTATTATTATTATTATTATTATTATTATTTGTATTTTACAATTATTGATTATTTCTTAATTTCTTCATTATTTTATTTATTGATTGATTGATGCAATTATTTCTTTATTTTATTGTTTATGCCTTGCAGAAAAAGACTCTAAATGACACCTTTGACGATGTCCCTGCTGTCTTGACCAGAAGAAGTTTGACATTTAAAGTTACAAAGAACACTTCCACTCTAAGAAAGAGCAGCCCAAGTCAACTCAGTGATGAGGGAAAACTCAACTTGCCACAGAGAAGAGCTAGTAGGAGACAATAAGAGAGACATTAGTAGCAGCATCTGAGGTTAATGGAGGATCGGTTGAAAACCGAGCGCCTGCCTTGGATAGCATGTTTTCTACCTTAATTAAGTATGGGAAGATAGTAGATTTATGTAAATACGTTATATCGTCAAAAAAGATGAGAAAGGCTAGTACATCTGTCACTAGTAGCCAGGTTAAAGAGTATGAGAAAAGTGACCACAATTTTATTGGTTCGCTTTCCCTGCTTTATGCTAGAGGAGTGATTGGGAAAGTGAAACACCAGCGATCAAGATCAGCCCTTGTTATGGAAAATAGAGGAAAGCTCACTATAAAAGGTTCAGTTTCAAAAGAAAGATTACTGTTTGGTATGGGTGTCCTAATTCCCAAACCCTTATCCTATAGTGTTTTAGTGAACAAAATTTCACTTTGTTTTAGATTTTCATTCAACATGAAAGGACGGGCATGGAAAGCTTTGCTGTAGCTTTATCTATAATGAAACTTCACCTTTGTTTTGTTCTTTCACAAATCTTCGTTTTCTGAAGCCGCTGTTTTGAAACAAACTTTTCTTTTGTACATGATGCAGACCAAAATGATTCACCAGATGTACATACGAAACTGAAATTATTGTAAGTTAACTGTGGGTAATCGGTTCTTCTTTTTCACAGTGGATAGGGAACAACGGATTTAAGACTTAGTAATGAAAATTCAAAAAGGAAACAAGGAAGCTAAGGCAGTCAACCTAGTCAACCCTACAATGACTAAGAGAGTCAGGCTCTATCTTGGTTGGCTTCACAGAACCAGCAGTAAGTCCTTTTACAAACAGATAAGAACGAAGGATGACGGAGTGGCTCGGGACATCTATCACAAGGAAGACAAGGACATCAGTGTGGAGTCTCTACAGATGATGGTAAGAAAACTCTTCTTTCTGCGATGGGTTTTCAATGTCATGTATTTGGTTCATTGCGAATCAAAGCACATGGTACACAGAATGCACATAAGTGTGCATGCTCATAATGTCAGCCACTGGCTTAATACACTACAACTCCTCCCCCTTAAGCCAGTCTCATACGCCAAAAGTTTCCAAAAATCCCAGACTAGACAAACAATCAGGGTCTTAAAATAACCAATGAGAACGTGCTGCCTTTGTTATGACATTCTAGTCTTCCCAGATAAGGACGATATACCGTAAGCCCGTCTCTTGCATCTTCAGTGTTATGATCAGCAGGCAACGTTAAAGAACCCACACACTAATCGTTAAGAGTAGTGCACGAAGTTCCCGGTGTTGTGGTCTATTCTTTCACATGTATCTTATGTTGGGTGGTAGGGTGAGATCATACACATGGACGGATAGCGGCTGCCCAAGACGTCTGATATGCTGATATCCCGTATCACCCCATAATTTTAATTGTGAAGCACATTGAGCTTTGTAAATGCAGTATATAAGAACCAATATCATTCATTCATTCAAAAATAAAGTCAAATCCCTAGGAATGGGCAGTTAAGTGTTCAAAGGCACAGTTGGGCTGGGGGGCTTCCTCTCTCTATCAGTATCTCTCTTCTAATCTGGCTCGGCAGGCTGCTAACTAAAGGTTTAGCCGCTGGATTGGGTGGCTGAAAACCTGTTTCCTGTGGGACAGCTTCTCTCTGCTCAGGTGGCTCAGCTACTTGGTCACCTTGGTACTGGACCGGGGCAGGAACAGCAACGGCTTGATGACTGGTGTGTGGTTTTCATCAACAGGAATGTTGGAATCTTTGATTTGCTCTTTGTGTCGACGCCAAACTAAATTTGGTATACCTATGCCTGATAAATCAATTTCCAAGCAGACAAGATGTGAAGTCTTTGATAAGCGTATTTATTCTACATTGTAAAGGTTGTAATACTTCTACTTTAAAATCTCCTTTCTTTTTATTGATGCAAACTAGTACGGAGGAAAAATTTGGTTTTGTACACAGTAACAATACAATTTATGGAGGCTAGTGTTAATTTTAAAATGCCTTCCTTAAATGATTGAGGTATTCGCTCTCTCGAAAAACGAAAAGCTGTTTTGATTTGGCTAAATAAACAAAATGCAGATATCATATTTCTACAAGAAACATACAGTACAAAAGAAATTGAAAACATTTGGCGGTGCCAGTGGAAAGGCCCAATCTTTCTTTCTTGCGCACGGTACAAATCATAGCTGTGGCGTGTTGATACTGGTAAAAGACAGCCTAGAGTTTGAAATAAATTCAGTTTTGACAGATGAGAACGGACGCTACATCTTGTTGAACGCTACAATACAAGGTGCTAAATACCTTCTTGAAAATTTATATGCGCCAAACAAAGTAAAAGAACAATGCTCCTTTTTCGAAGAGTTACAACAGAATATAGATGACATGATTTCTGATCCTAATCAAAGAGCGGTATTGGGAGGTGATTTAAATGTGATTAACGATCCTGATCTTGACAGTTCAGGCGGTTCGCCTTCCGTGAAAGAATCCGTTAAACTCCTTCAAGACATTTGTCTGAACTACGATTTAATTGATATTTGGAGAATACGCAATCCAGACTATAAGAGTTGTACTTGGAGGCAAAAGAAACCATTAATTCAAAAGAGACTAAATTTCTGGTTGATCAGTGATTCGTGTCAAGGCGAGGTAAAGGACACAACTGTCAAGACTGAAGTAAAGTCGGATCACTCAGCAATAACAATTTTATTCAACAGTCTAGAAGAACAAAAACACGGTCCTTCATATTGGAAATTTAACGCAAGTTTGCTAGACGATGAAAACTATGTAAATTTGATTAATGAGAAAAAACCAGAGTTTGTTGAGGAATTTAAAGAGGTTATGGACAGAAGAGTCCTATGGGATTTAATTAAATACCGTATTAGACAATTCACTATGAAATACAGCAAAGAAAAAGTGCGCAAAAGTAGGGAAGACTTATTGATGATTGAGACCTCACTTAAAAGGTGTGAAGAAGCGTGTTCAGTTGATCCGTCTGATTCAAATCTTGAAAATTTAGAAAATATGAAGATGAAATATGACTCCCATTTTGAATATCTATCCAAAGGTGCTATAATCCGTTCCCGAGCAAATTGGTATGAAAAAGGCGAAAAAAGTAATAGGTACTTCTTAAATTTAGAATCCTATAGAGGAGCGAAAAGTTGTATTAGAAAGGTCTTCAACAGTAACGGCTCACTCACCTCAGACCCAAACAAAATTATGAAAGAAATAGAACAGTTCTACTCAGATCTTTATGGAGCGAACAAGCGACACGGTTTTGTTCACTAGTGAAAATAATTATAAAGCCAATCAGGGCATCGATAAGTCAATTTTTACTAGTAAAAAAAAACGTTCAAAGTATCACTAGCTACTCTACCGTCTCAAAGAGACAACAGTTCATGTCTCACACTGTCGCTGGACTGAGTTCGACCAAGATGAAATTACTGACCAAGGAATTTGAAGGAAGAGGTGTAGGAATCGTTAAAGATATGGCTCAAGATATTGCTAAGCGATTAAAGGCACTGAAGGATAAGCACAACGTTGAAAAAACAAAAAAACAATCAAATAAACAGTTTTTAAAAAGGGTTAAAGAATTGCATCACTGGGGAGACTTCATGAATGCTGAATAGAAACGGTGTAACAAATTAAACAGACAGAAAATTAACTCACTTAATGAATAACATAGACAGCAGTACACTTCCCTTCAATGATTTGAATGATGATCAATTCTAGGATATAATTTTACAATCTAAGCTTCATTTGAATGAATCTTGACTCGCTGGTTTCAACCGCTGTTTATATAGTGAGCTTATAATTTATACTTCCTTTTTAAGTCATTTTTCGGGGTCTTTCCAAGAAAAGTGATCCCATGGTTAATAAGCAATCTTCGCAGATTTAATTTTATTTAATTTTTATCAAATTATATTTTGTTAGTTTCTGTATAGATAAAATGACAAGATTGTTGGATCCATGATATCTTCTTAAAGATTTTCCCAATTCAAAATATTTTTTCTACTATATTTGTATCAGATTATTTAACATTGAAAATATTTTTAAGTGAATATATGTATTAATTTTAATGTTTTGGAGAATCGTTTGTGCCAAACTGTACAATTTGAAAAAACAGTCTGCAACATTCATTTTGTGTGTATCGTTTTTTGTCTGTAATAAAAATATTATAATTACCAAGATTTTTTATAGTGTAGATGTCGTCAAAATATTTTTACCCGGTATATAAAACATATATGATTGTTATGTTTTGCAAACTATGGTTACGGTAGTGCCTGTTCAAAAATTTAGGAAAACATCTGGAAACATTCTGAACACCTAAAATAAGAAGAAATAGTCATAGGTGAATTGATGAAACAGCAAAAACTTCCCAGAAATATATATATTTTTCTATTCCACATATTTTTTATCCTTTAACATTGTGCTGTACTGAGGAAGCCCGAACGGGTGAAACGTCTGCAGTATATTAAACCACATGTGAGAAGTTCGCTGTTTCTCCTTTATTCAAACTAAATCTACTGAGTGCAAGCATCGCATATCCTTTGGAATCCTTCTCGCAAACGTCATCGTTGGCAAACCTTCTTTTCTACACAACTATTTTTTAAACAAAAATATGAATACGTGAAATTGAAGGTGCACATATTTTATGATCAAATGGAGAAGTTGTAATCAAATAATCTTATTTATAATAAACTCTGACTGTAGTTCAAACTACTCTCTGTATTGCTTGGAACAGGAGGGGGAGTTATGGCCTATGAACAGAGTCCCATTGATCTTGATTTTTCAAGGTACCAAAAGTACATTTACACGACAGACATATCGAAAGAAATTTGACCAAGTTTCACAGTCTTTATAGACTGTGCTGATAAATAAAAGTCCAAAAATAAAGGCAGTTGAGCTTGTTTTAAAAGTTTTGCATCAAAGCGTTGAAGGTCCTGGAAAATGAATGTATCCCATCTTGAAGATGAACATTACCTTTTAGAATATAGCCGCTGTATACGCGCGATGGAATTCTAGCGGGCATTACTTTTAATAGAACATAGCTGAAAACTATAGCAGCCCGGTACCCCGGATGTGCGAATTGTTTGTCGAATTTCGCTGAACGACTTCGTAGACTGCGCATCTATTCTCTTGTTTTGTTGTTTAAATGATGCTTTAAAGCAGCGAGTTTTTATCAGAAACGTTTTACCTGCTTAAATGGAAGTAAGACAGTGCCAAAGGAAGCGACAGATGAAGAAAGAATCGTTGAAATTTGTTGTTTTTCTTTGGAGCTGTATACGCCACTATTTTAGCAAAACAAGCCGGACTCTAGAAACGCTTTGAGGTAAGAAACCTTTTTTAGCCACAATCTGAAGACAGAACACTCCACTTTTGTTCTTTTAAAATCGAGTAAGAGGCGAATTTGAAAAACTTGCTGCGAAACGAACGCATGAAAATTTTTCATTTGAATGAAATTGAAGTAGGCTTAACCAAACTTGAATGCGTAAATATTTCAACTAGATTTGTCGGCTTTGTGAGAATCTTTTGGTAGTTGGAGAAAGGACTATATAAATAGGAAATATGAATGAAATGGTATGTTGGTTTATTTATAAAGAAGCCGCCAAAGAAAAGAATAAACTAAACTTTCACTTTTACCAATGTTGTGTGCATTTGTAAAATGCTGTAAGCGGCCGCGAGTCTTGTAAGTTCTGTGCTCTTTTTAATGCTATATTCTAAACCCACTAGAAGATGGTTTTCCTATGTCCTATAAGAAAATAATGCACTTTTGAGGTCTAGAAAAGCAGCTGAATGCCCTCGCCTGACGGCTCGGGCATCCACTAGCAGCTTTTATAGACCTCAAGCGTGCATTATTTAAGAAATAGAACATGGAAAACCATCTTCTAGTAGGTAAATGGTGGGCATAAATAACCTATCAGATGAGCACTCTGTTTGGGATTGGCTGAAATATAAAATCAGAAACCATGCAATTTTTATTTCGAATGGAAGGCAAAAGAACGAAATGCTATGGAAAAAGTTTTGCTAACTATTTATGAAGGAGCAAAGAGATACCATTGGACACGAGAGAATTGAACTCATTATTTTAAATCATGTTGTGCGTTAAAATAGTTGTGTAATATCCTTTTGTTTCTTTTGTTTTTCTACCGGCATAGTTCCGTTTGTTTCTTTGCTTTAGTTATTTATGTAAATTTAGGCCTTTTTTCGTTTTCAAGTTGCATGTCAAGTAGATTTCATTCATTCGGGTTTCAACGTTGGATTAAGCAAGATCGTAGGACATTTTTCGAGGACATAAGGACAACTTCGTTTAAGTAGATCATTGGACGTGTATATATTGTTTTGAATTAATCTAGTGCATCGTAATCGGACATCGTGGAACGTACAATAAATGTTTCTTGTGAACATTTTATGGTGGCAGAGCGAGGTTTCAAATCATGTCAGTGGACGACAAGCATAGCGAAGCATTGGACGAAGGAGAGGAGCGAATTGAAAACTTAATTTACAATTCTGCATTTTGCAAAAAACAACACCTACAGATATGCGTATACAAACCGCTAAGTAATGCGTCTAGGAAACAGGCGGAAAAATATTAAAGGTGTGACATGCTTTGAGTGTGACATAACTATTTGGGGCCCACAGTTTAAGCTTAATTAAGTTTTCAAATTGCTCCTCAAGATAGATTTGTTCAAGACCAAATACAAAGGGTTCGTACATTAGACAGGGATGAGCTACTTTTACCCAGGCCACAGTTGACAAACAAACCAATACCGTTTGTAGTCACATATCATCCGGGACTACCCAACATAGGCGGGGTATTAAGAGAGTAACAGCCCCTTTTCACCTTTCCGATAAGTGTAAACAGGCTATCAAGGAGGTACTTATGATGGCGTTTCAATTGTTCAGTGGGATGATAACTGGCGGGAGTTAAGGTGGCTCATACCAGTTTTCAGGTTTTTGACTGTGCGACCTTTGGAAGAAAATGGCCAAAAAATCAATTAAAGATCGTAACAAAATATTTGTGAAGAATATTATTCTACATGACACGAGCGTGGGACAAAGAAAAAAAAATCTGAGTCCCCGACTGGAATCGAACCCATGGCCTGTAGAACAATATTCTTCACTATTTGTCACCGAGCTTAAAAATCTACCATCTTTATTATTTACTACAAATTTGATGATTTCGACATTGCTGATCCTAGCAGTATGCAGGACGCGTGTCACATATCAACCTAGTGAATGGCCTAGCTCACAGCAAGTCTCACGTAGCTCAGTTGGTTAGAGCGCCCAACCGGTATTCTGGGAGGCCATGGGTTCGATTCCCGTCGGGGACTTAGATTTTTTTTTTCTTTGTCCCACGCTCGTGTCATGTAGAATAATATTCTTCACTATTTGTCACCGAGCTTAAAAATCTACCATCTTTATTATTGACTACAAATGTGATGATTTCGACATTGCTGATCCTAGCAGTATGCAGGACGCGTGTCACATATCAACCTAGTGAATGGCCTAGCTCACAGCGAGTCTCACGTAGCTCAGTTGGTTAGAGCGCCCAACCGGTATTCTGGGAGACCATGGGTTCGATTCCCGTCGGATTTTTTTCTTTGTCCCAGGCTCGTGTCATGTAGAATAATATTCTTCACTATTTGTCACGGAGCTTAAAAATCTACCATCTTTATTATTGACTACAAATGTGATGATTTCGACATTGCTGATCCTAGCAGTATGCAGGACGCGTGTCACATATCAACCTAGTGAATGGCCTAGCTCACAGCGAGTCTCACGTAGCTCAGTTGGTTAGAGCGCCCAACCGGTATTCTGGGAGACCATGGGTTCGATTCCCGTCTTTTTTCTTTGTCCCAGGCTCGTGTCATGTAGAATAATATTCTTCACTATTTGTCACGGAGCTTAAAAATCTACCATCTTTATTATTTACAACAAAATATTTGTATGATTAAATTACCCATTGTGTTGTTGTTCCTAAATACCGGTACCAATAATTACGTCATCAGCGGTTACCATCGCAATGATAGCCAAAGATTTTTAGAACCCTTTTTCAGCTTCTTGAGTGCTTATATCTTGAAAACTAACCCATGACCCCCATTTTTTTCTCCTGAGAACTTTTGGCATCTGAAAAAGAAACTATATAATTATTTTAAAAAATTTCTATGAAGCGAATTTTCTGCAAATGCAAAAAGGGCAATTTGCAAGTAATTAAAAATACCTTTCGTAGAATTTTTTTCGATTTTTTCTGTCGTTTCCTTTACATAAAAGGAAAATATTAGGGCAATAAAAAATAGGGGTCATCGGGTTAGTTTTCTTCCTAAAGCCTTTGCGAACTCAATAATTCCCACACGCGTTTAAGCGCACTTTTTTGGGGTTTTTACTCATGCTCAGTTCCAACTACCGCTGATCTTTGCGGGCACATACGCGCGCAACACACATGGACTTCCCCTCCCTTTGTCTGCGAAACTTTTCAGCTAAAGATTTCATGGGATTTAGCCAGTTTCAGTTGGTGCCAGTTGTGCCTCTTAGGTCTTACTTTTAAGTATTTTTTTGTCTGAATAATCATGTGTTTGACAGCGAACTCAAATAAGCTGAAATGAAAAAAGTTGAAATGACTCAAGATCTCCTACAAAATCAATCGTAGCACATGCGGATTTGCTTTTGTAACTCGAGCAGTGAGATCCAAAAACATTGTTTTTCTTTTCAAATCTCACGCGTGACTCGTGGGTATGAAGTGTGACGCACGCTAGTGACTCTTACACCGAAAAAGGTATTATAATAATGATAACTATATTTTAAATTGTCAATTTTGTTTTTACTTATACAGTGCTCAAGCTGTATGGAAATGGGCAAGACGATCAATTGATCTTCCTTGTCCCCTCCACAGAATGAAAGGCATTATTTGTGGAGTGCCTTGAAGGTATTATCATGATACAAAATCATATCAGAGTGTAAGGTTGTATAATTTAAGTTTTAAAAGTAAGGCAGATCTTGTTCAGGTAGTACATAAAATTCTTGGTCACCTTTTTAAAAGCTTAGTTTAATTAGTTTTTATTAATATGTGGTTTCAGAAAATATCTAAACCTACCCAATTTGGACATTACATTACATTACTTTCGACAACAGGTAATAACCTACAGAACTTCAGTGGTGACAGTTTACTTGAAAAAGTAAAATTAATGCTGCAAAGCCTGACTCTGCAAAGGTAAGTCAATAGTCAAATAGCTGAATAAAATACAATCAATATGGATCATGGTCCGAATGAACCACATGGAGAGGAGGTGTAAAACTTAAGAGGGAAAACAGAGTGGCAAATTGTAGAAATATCACAAACTTGATATAAGTTCACAGTGTTTAGGGTAGATTAACTTTACTACCTGTTTATATGTAGAGTGTAGAGTGTAGAGTAAAGGAATGTAGCATAACAAGGGCATGCTGCAAACTCTGGCATTAGAAAGGTAAAGTTGATTACACTTTTCGATTACAGTGCATCTGATAAGAATATAAATCACACTTTTTCATTACAGTGTGTCTGATAACAAAATAGATGTCAGCATTGAAAAGCTTTAGCTTTTAACAGACCACACTTACATTTGTATTTGCAGGAAGGAAACTGACCTCTGGAGAAACGAAAAGAGAAAAACAAAATAGAGAGTTTGAAGAAATGAAGAATATGGAGGAAGGAAAAGAGAAGGAAGGTGGAAGAAAGAAGAAATGAGGAGGAAAGAAGGAAAAAGGAAGAACAGAATGAAAGAGAGAAGAAAGAGCAAGAAGAAATTGCTAGAAAGGTGTGTATTCACAAATTAATCAATAATTTGAAGACCAGATACATAAATCTTGGTACTCTTCATTTCAGCATACACCCACCAGATCAGGAATTTGTGTTGTAAATTAAAATGCCAAACCTTTCTCACACAGATCAGAGATGCGAGACGATCAAGGGTTGGTGAAGAGCCTTCTGATGGACTGCAAATTAATGTAAGGACACCTGCTGGCAGTTTGAGCAGGAGATTTAAACAGGGTGCAGCATACCAGGTGAATACATATTTCCTTTCATGCTTACTTTTTAAACATCGTAATTATACACTAAGGAGAAAAATAGCAAAATAAAAATTATTACAGTAAGAACCTGTGTGATAGCCTGTGGCCGTCTACTCCCCAGAAGGAACATCTTAACACATCTGGCGCTAATGCCACCTGGTGACGTCACAGACGGCATTAGCGCCAGATGTGTTCAGAAGTCCCTTCTGGAGAGTAGACGGCCACAGAGGGATGTCTGAAATTCAGACTACCCGTGTGATAAAGAAACTTACAGAAAGCATAAGACTAAAATTGGCAAATGAGATACCATTTTATTGTAACCAACTAAGCCTCAAATTGAAAAACAGGTTCTTATTATCTAAAATTAATTACAAATCTTTACTTTTGGGAAATGATTTTGGACAAAGCATTAACTATGCAAGTATATCGTGTAAAAACGGTTAATGGTTAGTGCTGCATTTTAGCATAAGCATTTAAATGTGCTATAACAATTTTTTAACAAGGAATAGGCTGAATACCACTTAAACTCTATAACAATATCAATTTTTTTGGCAGAAATTAAAAACCTAGTATTACAAACCTGATTAGCTTAAATTTGTGTTAATATCCCTTCATCTTAATCTTGTGCTTTTTTAATGTGTGACCTTATTTTGCTTTAAGTATAGTTATATGTATTTAGTGACAACTCTTGTGATAACTTGTTATTAAATTTTAAAACAGAAAGTATACGATTGGATTGGGGGCAAGGATGATCTCCCTCTATTTTTTACATTGCATATCGAGGGACGAGTAGTACTCCTGAAGGACGAGGTTAACAAGGAGGAAACACATGACCTAACAGGACGGGTATGTAATTAATCAAAAGCAATCTATTATTAACACACTGCGTGCTATAGCAATTTAAGTTAAGGGAATAAATAAGATGACCCATCCCCTCGTGTAGTTCAAAATTACATAACCCACCCCATTTCGAGGGCTCAAAAACTGATGACCCACCTGCGCCGGCCCACCCCCTTTAAAAACAGTCCCTTGCCGTATTTTCTTGATTAGACGCCCCCGACATTTATTTCAAACTTGGCCTGGTGGACCCGGTGTCTATTTGACTTGTGAAGTTCATTCGAGCCTGAATGTCATTAAGTAATGGCTTTTATCCGTTACATTTGACAAAAATGTATCAGGCTTACATGGCGGCAGCTTTTTATACCTTAGGAAATACCTGAGGGGCCTATTTTCAACTTTGTCTTGATGACTTGGCATTTGTTCGATAGCTGCATTTAATGAAGAAAATATGGTACTCCCTTTGTTAGAGACATGTGGTCAATTGATGCAAAATTGATTTCTCAAATTGTGTGTCAGATATCAAGCGAAATGCAAATTTACAAGATGTTATCTGCATGGTACGATAAAGGAAAAAAGGAAGCACTGTCTGTGTTTCATTGTTTGATTTGTTTATTTCAGTAATGGTTTAGATTGTTTGCAAGTAAGTGATCATGAAAATAAGTTTCATGGTTTGATGAATACAACTGCCATGATTCCCTTCAGGCGCACACTATCAGAAGGAATAGGCCATTCTTACAGCTACTTAGTTTGCATGCTAACATTTCAGTGAAATCTTAACAATCTGTTAAAAGGCTGTTACAAACGTCATTTTGAGTTTAATGTTGTTAAACCTTTAGCTCTTTAGGTGAATGTTGCCAGAAAAAATTCAAATTAGTTGGGCAAATATCGACCAAATTGTGACACTATGTGGCATGTGAAACTTTTTGGGGCTAAATAATTAATTGATCATTTTAATACCATACAGGAAAAAGAGGAAGCAACGTTAATGTTAAATGCAGAGGTGAGTACAAAAAAGGCAAAAATTGCTGATTAATGTAGAACCTAGTATGCCTAGCTGGTTCCCCCTTAAAATCGTCATGTATGCAACTACAGTAGCTGTTAATGATCACTTTCAAATTTATTTGTACTGATTCAATAGATAATGAATTATTAATGAATTTGTCTTTGATTTCTTTTAAAGATCACATTCTATGGCAATGTGCCACAAACAGAGGAGAACCTGGCTAACACCGTTGTGGGTATGTAAACCAACTGAAAAATTGTTTAAAATATTTAGTTGAAAAAAGACAACAATCATAATTAGTGATAGCTTGTTTTCCTGATGGCACTCCTAGTAAGTGTTTTAGGTTTAAAATATCCTACTTTGAGGATGAAATGAAAACTCATGAGGTTAGAATAAATAAAACGTAACTAGGCCAGAATTTTCCAAAAAAGAAAATCAAACATGTATCATTTTTCTCAAATTTCTAAAGATGCTTGCTTTTGTCATGACAGATGGTGAAGAACAAAACGAAGAAGACAAGTCAAAGGTAAGGGAAGTATGCATACCTATTAAAAGTTCAACAACCTTATGATTGTTAAAACAATTCAAACAGTATTATGGGACGAGACTCTTCGTGAGCATCGACACTTGAGAAAGATGTACAGGTCTTATGGGACGAAGCTCTTCGTGAGCATCGACACTTGAGAAAGAGAACATGCAAGTACAATCATGTTAAGTTTAAGAAGTTATACAATAATAAGGTTATTAGGGTACATATTGTAAGGATTAAGATGTTATAGACTATTTATGCTACATTAGTTTAGAGGATTTTAAATTACTCGTAAAACTGTATTTTTGTGTACGTCATGCTTGAATCAATGTCAATCATGTTATTTCAAAAATCACTATAACCAAGGGAAGTGTGCCACCCTCACGAGTCACACGTTAAGCTAATTAACGGAGAAGTTTGCGATGTGGATAGTTATTCAAGAAAATAAAGGCAAAAATGGCTCTTTTGGGTGGCATACTTCCCTTCTATTGTTTGTTAATTGCAGGAATTGCCAGCAGCCACAGGATCTGCTGGACTGACGCCAGAACAACCAGGTAGGACTGCTAAATTTAAGTAACACAGCAGGTTTCAAAAATACCATTACAATTCAAGGAAAATGATAAAAAGAGAACTATGTTACAAGTGATACACATAAAAGAACCCGTCCTGATAGCATTCACTTGAGGATTGGACACTGACTTCCTGGATATCACTGCATTTTTGTGTATTTGTGATGAAAGTTGAAGACAGCAGAATATTTCACAGATAACCACAGTAGGATAAAAACCCTTACAAGAAGGCTTTTGACAACAATACTTGGAAACTTGACTATTTTAATCTATAAACAATGGCTATAAAATCACACATCTTCATTTAACGAATTAAAAAAAATCTTGGTTAGGTTATGACATAATTTTTCGTAATATAGCATGTTTAGGTCAGAAATCTAGATTGTATAAAGAAAATATTACATGATTGGTTATTAGGTTGTTGAGTTTCATCTATATAAGCCAATGGACAAACAGCTGTTGACCTTAAACATTTTATTGCAGATGAAGGTCAAGAAGATATGGACAAGAAAGGGAACCATGAAAATAAAAGAAAAAGGAAAGGAAAAAAGGACAGACGGACAACAGCAAAGCGAAGAAAGATAACAGAAATTGAAAATAAATAAGAAAGTAAAATAACATTTAAAATTTGACATGATAATTAATATGATAATCTGACATGAGTTGAGTTGGTAGACTGCACTAGGGGGGGGGGTGGGTGGGTGGGAAACCATGTTTTTAAAACGTTTAGGCAGCGTTTGTTAATGTTCATTGCTTTGACCGTTCAACTAAACAGTTTAATAGGCTTAAGGAAAATTTCATGATGCATTCAATCAATATAATTAATAGTGAGGTAAAAATGCCTATGATTTCACAATGGCTTAAAGGCTGCAGGCCAAACTAATGAAGGTTTGTTAGGGCTGGATATCCTGAAACACAATGTTTGATGTTGTGGACACAAAGCGCACTATTTGACCTTGAGCACTTAAAGGGACTATGTAACGGATCTTTCCAAAGACAAAACTTATCTGTATTTGCTTTCACGTCGAATGTTTCGTTTGCCGACTACAGAATTTTTACAACACAAATTTAAAAACCGGTTTTATTTACGGAAACTCTTGCCTGAATTTCAGTAGCGACCAGAAGAAAAAGACGTCTGAAATTCAGGCTCCTGAAACTTTGATTAGGCGGAGCAGAAGTTTTTAGTTCGGTTTCTACCAATTTTATTCTTAAGACTCGTCGTTCGCCGTCTTACTCGGACGAGCTCGAGCTCGATACAAAAAAAAACAATCAGAAGGAGGAGACGTTACTTGCTTGGGGCGCGCGCTAGGGTTAAAATTACTCAATCTAATGACCAATTCTTCTGCGCGACCAAGCGCGCGTCTAAGTGCAAGAAAAACTGCTACTATACTTTCCATCCAAAGTCCATTTAAATGAAAAAGGCAAAATACTAGGAATAAGGGAAGGGCAGGTAAAATAGATAAGAGACAAAAGGAAAGGAATCACTACAGAAGTAACCTGAGTATCGGGCCTTCCTAAGGGGAGGGGGGAGGGGAGGGAAGGAAAGATCCTTTCGCACTTCTACTCTTTCTCCCTTCCCCTTTAGAAAAGCCTGATACTCAGGCTACTACGGAAGCTAATGCGGGAGAAAAAGGCAGGAAGCAGAAGGAGGGTGCTCTGAAATTCATTTGTCCCAACTGCCTTCCCCAAAGTTTTGGAATAAGGAATCTTTTCTGCACCCCTACAGCCCCCCCCCCCCCCCGTCTATAAAAAGAAATCAGTAGTTTGTGACTCGTTTTGTAAACGAGTTTCGTTCGTGCTGTGTTCGTTCCGTGTCTCTTTTTTGAAACGTGTCTTGTTTCAAAATCGAGACACGTTTTTCCAAAACAATGAGACTCATTAATTTTTGGACACATGTCATGTCGAGTGGTTTTCTATCGAGTCTATAGCCATACGTTTCCCAGAAACGGTGAGTGATCCAAACACGCAACACCTCTCTGGAGATAAAAAGCTTTCCCCTCTTCCTCTCATATTATAAAAAAGTGATCCTTTCCCCGTAAATTTTGATAAAAGAAAAAAAGGGCTAAAATCACTTTATGTATTTGCTTTATATTTTATTTAACTTAGTTTACCTATATTCCGATGTTTGTATCTTTTTTCTTGATCGTTTTTTTTTTGTGTATTTTTTTGTGTGTCCTTCTAAACTAGCGCATTTCAAAAGTTTGTAAGCACTGCATTGTATAAATGTACTATTAACATAATAATTATTGTACTATAAACGTCTTGTAGGTACTGTGTCCTTGTAAATATTGTAAGTAAATGTTTTGCAGTATCAATAAAAAAATAATAATAAAAAAAGTTGCTTCCAGTTCCATTATTTCTTTGTCTCTGTTCTGAAGATGGTCAGCGCTAAACCCACAACCTGGATGTCTTGACTCGTTCTCACCCTAGAGAAGGCAGTGTACAACAGACCTCCATTAAACTCAAACGACAATTTATGCAATTTTCACTGAAATTAGCCAATTTTTGGCCTGTACTGCCCTAGCGCATGAACTGATTGCGTTTCCTTGGCTATCAACATTGACCCATGCCACCTTGGGAACAACAAATTCACCTCCGCCTGATTGTATGATCGCAGTATTTTCGTTGACCTTTTTCACAAACACACGGTGAGTGCCATTTGTGGAGTTGGTTGCTGATGTTATAGAAGCAGTTGACTGGAGCACCCAGCTTGAAAATAGCAGTTTCAGTGGCAGGGCATTTCAAACCAGACACATCACCTGTGTCTTGAGCCAAAAATTTCACGGTCTACCCTTGAAGCAAAGCTAAAGAATTGGCATTGTGAACAAAGTACAAGTGTACAGCTCTGGCTTGATCTGGAGGCGGCACAGGCCAAAAATTGACTAATTTCAGTGAAAATTGCATAAATTGTTAATCGGCAAATTTACGACCTAATTTGATATTCCAGCTAGTTTAAAAGGACCACGGCACGAACTGATTGCACTCAAATTGGGCCAGAATATAGTTCGAAGATTGTTGTTCTTTTGATGACCGGGATCTCCGTCGAAAGCAAGTCGACAAAGTTTGATTTTTCGGCTACATTCCAGAGGCGGTATCAAATTTGCTGATGTCGAAGTTGCACGCCTTGTGTAAATACCGTATTTGTATTCTATACACAAGTCGCAAGAACTTCTCTCGTGCGCTACAAATCGCCAAGAAAACGGCATAAAAACAAACTGAAACAATGCGAAAATATTTCTATTTCAATTTATTGCAAATACAAGTCGTAAAAGCCTATTTTAGAATTTACATAGCAATTAGTGAAGAAATTTGAATATTCATATGGGCATGCTGTGACCTCACAAACTTAGGATGGCAAGCCTGTGATTGGACTGGAACTAGCTTGCTATGGAGGCTAATGTGGGTAATCTTTTCAAATGCAAATGACATGAAGCTGTTTTAAATGATATTCCCCTGCACGAGCCTCCATTTCAAGCTATAGTTTCAGTCCAATACCGAGAATACGAATATGGTCTATTAGAAGCCTCAGATCGTCAAATTCCCTGTGTCACAGTGGAAGACAGAAGCATTCAGAGGCAGGATCCGCATGCTGCAACTCAATACTGACAAAACACTTTTAATCCTTGACAGGTAATCACACCATTGCAGTCGTGAAGACAGGCAAAGAGTACGATACTCTTAAATTATCCCTTGCACACATTATCCGTGATGTGAATGCCCTTATTCAGGAAGGAAGCATCACTGTTGATGGCCAAAAAGTTAACCTGGACTTCTATTTGGGTGGAGATTACAAGGTGAACTAAATTCTTATTTGAAATAAATTTACATTCTTAGATATTTAACCTGTTTAACTAGCACACGTAAGTGCCCTGCCAACTAGTGCCTTCCATGACATCATTAAGTTCTCATCCTAGGTAATTTATTATTCAATGTAGTTTATCATGAAGAAATGGACTCTCTGAATAATATTTACTTTTTAATAACAGTTATTTTTATTTTAGTTTTTACTGATAGCAATTGGCATGAAAGGGGAAACTTCATACAACAGTTGTATTTGGTGTAAACTACATTAACATGAGAGTTAAATATATCATTATTTTTCTTCTTCTAAGTCATGTATATTAACAATTCACTTTACTTTACCTGATGTTTATTTCTTTATTTACTGGTTTATAAGTGTGACATTTCACACTGTGACATGCCCAGAAGTGGCAAGAGGGATGGCTGATTGTCGTTGAAGCAACCTGGATGCCATCTTTTCCATTATTTTTAATCCCCTTCACTAACATTATCCTAGATGAACTACATCACAAGCTGAGGATAACAGACAGGTTGGAAGAGGGTTTAATCCACGATGTCCTGAAATGGGATGAAACGAGCAATAATCATTTCAATTACGGTAATAAAACAATTTGTATCAATCTTACTGTTGGGAAGGGGAACAGGAAAATTATTCACACACTCACACACAAAAAATTATATTCTGTGATGAGGAAAGCTATAATTATTTTCTGTATATCTTGTATTTTAACTTGTATATATTGTAAATAGTTTAACCAATTTTAACCGATTTTAGCATTTATTAGGATATTTCGATTTTGTTATTTTTCACTTACTTTTAAGTGTCCCCATTTAGTGGTTTTATTACTGCTATTTTCAGTTTTTGGCACTCAAATAAAGGTTTTATTATTATTATGTATATAAAAATTTGCTTAAATCTATTTGTTGGGAAGGGGTACAGGAAAATTATTTTCTCAAAACAAAAACATTCTGTTAAATACTAGTAAATGCTCTTTATTTGATAAATTCGGGAAAAAAATCCCTTTAAATTTTTTGGGTAGGTTGATAACTTCAACAAGCCAGCCACAGAACAATCTGATTCTTGCAGCAGTACGTTCCCTAGGCATTGGTTTTAGCCTGTTCAAAAACGACAGCAAGTGGGACTGGACTTCTCTGCTGGGAGGGGGAACAGTTCTCCCAGATTTGTTTGAGAAGTATTTACCATCGAAAAAAAAAACAAGAAAACTCTTAATTAACCCCATGGTTAATAAGCAATCTTCGCAGATTTAATTGTTATTTAATTTTGATCAAATGATATTTTGTTAGTTTCTGTATATATAATATGACAAGATTGTTGGATCCATAATACCTTCTTAAAGATTTTCCCAATTCAAAATATTTCTTTCCACTATTTTTGTATCACAGGGTCGTAACCAGGTATATTTTTTCATCGCTGATTCCAGTTTTTAGCTTTAAATTTTGATTCCTGATCTCCAAAATGTGGCAACATTTGATGGCTGATTCCATTCTGATCCCATCTGATTGGCCGATCCAGATCCCATGACATGCCATGACCCGGGATACCGAGTCCATGATCCCGATCCCGAGGCTGTGATCCCTGACCCCATATAACTCTAAGCGAATAGATGTATTGATTTTAATGTTTTGGAGAATCGTTTGTGCCAATATACAATTTGAAAGATAGCCTTAAACATTCAATTTATAAGTATCTTTTTTTCTGTGATAAAATAGTATAATTACCATGATTTTTATGGTATAGATGTCATCAAAATATTTTTACTCGGTATATAAAACATGTATGATTTTTATGTTTTGGAAACTATGTTAAGTGCCAGTTGAAAAAGTTAGGAAAACATCTAAAATGACAAGAAATAGTCAACGGTGTTTGGATGCAACAGCAAAAACTTCCTAGTAATATTATTTTAAACAAATATATGAATAAGTGAAATTGAAGGTGCACATATTTTATGATCAAATGGAGAAGTTGTAATCAAATGATCTTGTTTAGCTGGAATGTTAGTGGGTCTCCATTATGAGACTATAATGGAAATTTTGGGCTGCTGTCCTGTTCCGGTTGTCTGTAGGGTGAATCGACTAGGGAAGACAAAGTCTGCCAAAGCTGCCGTCAGCCTTATTGGCAATACTGGATCATTCTACTCATCTGTGAAAGATAGATTCATCCCTGATCTGCGCAGCAGAACGACCCTTCCCCTGTGATCGACGATGTCAAAATACCGAGAATGCTCAAGGAGATGGCCATGGCCTTTTGTTTATTATTATTATTATTATTATTATTATTATTATTATTATTATTATTATTATTATTATTTTTTATTATTTTTTTTCAGGGGCAAGGATGGGACTTGCATGCCTCGCACCTGCCCTATGGTCACAGTGAACTGGGAAACACTAGATGCCCTAAACTGCGATCAGAGGTATAATAGCTATACAGATAGGCATTCAGTATTTTCTGCACATACATGCATGTATAGGTACAGTGTAATTATTTGATATTACAGAAACATTTTGCATTTTTTTAGATTAAATTGCAATAGCAATAAATTATTTCTCAATATATATAAGGAGGGTATTAAGTTGGTTTTGAAAACCAGAAGGAATACTGAAATAAGTGAAATAGGATTATCTTCATAACATAAACAACAAGAGGTTCATAGAACTTATAACGTGCTAGTCACATGACCTCTCAAGAGAAGCCATGTTGGACAATAAAAAGTTCACCCCCTTGCCCCATTGCCCATAAACCACGTCAAACAATGTTGCGACTGACAAACCAAATGCTGATCGAAATGTGCTTTAAAGTTAAAAAAGCACAATAAATAAAAGCAACAATTAGCCCTTTTCAGTACTCTCATCCGGCAAAGTAGGGGCTTATATCCGAGTGGGCCTATTTTTTTTTGTTCCAAGCAGATGGGCCTATAACTGGGGGGGGGGGGGGGCTTATAAGCGGGGGGTCTTACAAAGTCTGCCAAAGCTGCCCTCAGCCTTATTGGCAATACTGGATCATTTTACTCATCTGTGAAAGATAGATTCATCCCTGGTCTGTGCAGCAGAACGAACCTTCCTCCTGTGATCGACGATGTCAAAAAACCAAGAATGCTCAAGGAGATTTCTGTGGCAAGGGTCAAGTGAAAATTGTATGATGGTCACCTTTCTGACATTCTGTCCTCCGTGATGCAGCTGAACAAACTATTAGTGCATTTATTGCAAGCAGTCCTACGGTTTCATGGACATTGTTCAGTTGGTTTCAAGGGTGAGCTGATAATTTGAGTGGGGTTGCTGAAAGGTCGTCAAATTGTAAGCGCATTTAGAAAAGAAAAATTGAAACTAATCAGAAATTTTTCATTTCTACGAGACCTTTATAAAATACTCACTGACAAAACTGATGTGAAATACATTTTCAAGAGCTGCATCTTTGGCCTGGGTAATGCAGTTCTGTCCACAAGAGAAAGGTGCAGTCTCAGGGAAGTTTTGCAAGACGACAAACTTCAGGTTGAAGGAAATGTCAACGAGTTTCTAGATGGCACGAGTGTTTCAGGTGGGCAACTTAATTACGACAATCACTGCTTTCCCATGTCAGCGCTAAATTAAAAACATATGCACGCATTGCAGTGCCTGTTGTGGCAGGAAATTGAAATTAAACAAATTAAAGCCCTTCATGTTGCAATTGTCCAAAAAAATGAGATGTATGCTGTTGCAAATCCTCGTCTTGCTGTTATGGCATTGCCAAAGATATTGTGAAAGACGTGAAAAATTGTTTTATATTGAAACATCGTGCAGCAATACCTGTTTGTGTGCCTCTTGTCAGAGAAATTTGAGCAGGTGGCAGCAAGGTTGTGACAAAGGGAAAGAAAAATATTTTGTCAAAGTGCAATCTCAAAGCAAGGCATTTGTAACCAAATATTCCTGGCTCCACACAATGCAGGAAGCTTGGCGTAATCACTGAAACAAAACCTACCCTACCATAGCTGCTATGTTTACCAGAAGTGGTGTTATTGTATATTTTAATATCTGTCTGCATCACAGATATTTGCAACCTGAGGTTGACCTGCCATTATGTTAACACTGTTTGTGCACCCAACTATTTGTGGAAATCTTAATTGGAATGCGATTTCCATGAAGCGTTTCTACATCTAGACGAGAAAATGTTATCAGCATCTTTATTAGCATACAGATTTCTGTACCCATTAACAACAACAGGCCAACAGTCTACAAGCAACGCTACTTACCCTACAGACGGACCGCGATACCAATACCCCAGCGAGCCAACTTCAAGAACAGGTAACCCATAGATCGTAATCAATTAACTGTTCGAGTTTGAAATTTAAAAGTTCTTTTGTTTCTAATACATACTCTAAAACTGTTTGTCTTATTAATATTTCCTTCACAGCACTTCAGAAAGTTGAGTTTTGTTTTTCTTTTCTTGTACATACCTCTACTCTAAAACTATTTGTAAGCATAGCAACAATTTAATATTTCCTTTCCACTGTGCAACAAGCTGGTTTGCTGCCGGTTAACTTTCATTTCTTGGTTGGCGCAACACTATCATACAGTGATATATTTACGCTTATAGCATATAAACTTTGAAATGTTGATTTCTTGGTCAGTGAGCGTAACAAACGTAAAAAGCAGCCTTGAGTGGCTCGCATGGCTCGCATCATGGCGAGGCCAGGCGTGACTTCCCCTCTGGGCCATGGGACAAGTTCCCTGGTTTGTTTTTTCCTGAAAAAATCTTGGAAACCTGTTTTTGAGCAATTCGCTTTACCTCAGATGAAGAGTTGAAAGCAGCAGCTTTTCTGGCTTGGGTCTCAATCAAGGAAGCATCAGAGTTCTATGAGAATGCTAGAAAACAACTACGATTGCAAAAAGAATATTTAAAACGGGGATTGTGGAAATTGCATCCACTATACGAAGAGAACAGAGAAACTCTGATTCGTAAGTTAAATGAGGCCAATTTAATTCAAACTGTAGAAGCCTGGCACTGTGAAAAATGCTATCAATAGTCAAAGGCAACGTTGAAATTTCACGAAAAATTAGAGCCTACCAATGACACGTGACCCGAAACCAATGGGTTAGGTTTTGACTTTTATCATTATGCTGTACCTCCGTAATCAAAAGGTCTGTTCCATTTTCAACTTACCAGGATTGAATACAAGATGATTGCTAAGTTGAATTTAAGGTTCAAAGATTGTATGATATTGAAAAGCGTATTGACGAAGTGTAGAATTAAGGCAAATCAAAATAGAATGCCATTTCCAACCTTCAGTGATATTTTCGTTCTGCTGTCATCTTTTGTACTGAAAAATGTAATAACAATAAAATGAGGAAGAAGAAGATAAAAAGCGCCTGATCTAAGGCTTAAACCACCAGGTCTTTCACATTGTTCATGCCCACAGAGCGAAGAAATTGGTGACATCACATTTTCACATCAAAAGCACTATGTTCTAGCTTTCTTCCTTTTCACCATCCTGAAAGTCTGAAAACTATCCATCGTTAAAGAATCAATAATGGGCCCTCAATTGAGGGCTGGTATGCAGTTTAAAGATTAAAGATAACTTAAAGTATTCTTAATTCTCTCTATTTTGTTCATTTCCCCTTGATTTTGTTTGTGCCCTTGTTTTGTTCACGATTGCATTCATGTTGAAGTCACGTCAACACTACAGCCCTTTGAAGAATTCTTAGATTAGAATGAATGTTCACATGCTTGAGCTTATGTCAAGGTAATTTCACTAATACCAAAAACATCTGTTTGACTTGGGAAGAACACCATAGTTTGTAGTATGTCACAATGGTGCGATTTTGATCGCTATTAATTAATGCAAGCTTTAATACGTACTATGTAACCGAAACGACTCGGCATTTATTCAGTGTCGATTTGCTTCATTTTAAACACTTTTTTCTGGAATGAACTTTTCCCGAGGGGAGGGGGGTGGGGGGCATTACTTCCTTCAAAAAAAATGAAAAATCCAGGGAGGAGGGGAGTCCCAAGCGAAATTCCCTCCATGGTAGGGGTATGGATATTTTCTGGAACCACACAATTATCATATGGATCGTGATGTATTTCCTAGGATGGCAGTTCTCGGACAGTTTCATCAAACTGACATGAAAGTTGTTTTCACAAGTACCCCTAGGCCCTCCTCCTCGGCTTCTTACCGGTCGTTATTGACTCCCGTGAAAGACAAGGGAAGCCAAACTCTCCCAACAGGTAGAGCGAGGCATCATAGGCACAGAGAAATACCCAGAGAATGCAACCAGCATTTTAGATGGAATGGCAGTCTTGCAGAAATTGAAGAATCCCTCTGGAGCTACGTTCCATGTGGTGAGAGAGTGTTTGAGTTGGTAACGAGCACCTGCAAAAGGCGTATAGATATATCGTGAAGCTAGGATATATCATCAAACTAGGTCGTAAATTTGCCGATTTACGATGATCTGTACCACCTACTTGGACAATTTATGCAATTTTCACCGAAATTGGTCAATTTTTGGCCTGTGCCGCTTTAGATCAAGCCAGCGCTGTACACCTGTACTTTACAAACATCATGGTAGGCGTTCACAATGCTAATTCTTTAGCTTTACTTCAACAGACTAAAATTTTTGGCTCAAGATACAGGTGATGTGTCTGGTTTGAAATGCCCTGCCACTGAAACCGCTTTTTTCAAGCCGGGTGCTCCAGTCATCTGCTTGTATAACATCAGCAACCAACTCCACAATGGCACTCACGGTGTGTTTGTGAAAAACGTCAACGAAAATACTGCGATCATACAATCAGGCGGAGATGAATTTCTTGTTCCCAGGGTGGCGTGGGTCAATTGTGGTTGGATTGGAACTAGCTTGCTATGGAGGCTAATGTGGGTAATCTTTTCAAATGCAAATGACATGAAGCTGTTTTTAATGATATTCCCCTGCATGGCTTCCATTTTAAGCTAGTTTTAGTCCAATACCGAGAATACAAATATCGCAGTGGAAGACAAGCATTCAGAGGCAAGATCGGCATGCTGCAAATCAATACTGATAAGACACTCTCAGAAGCATAACAACTTCATTCGTAATGAGCGGAAACGTATCGATGATAAATGTTCCACAAAAACGACCGCCAACAAACATCAAAACATGTTTATTTCATTATTTACAAGTTATAGGTGTAACATGTCGCACTGCCCCAGCTACTTTTTAAATCCAGAAGTGGCAAGAGGGATAGATGATTCTTGGACGAAGCAACCTGGATGCCATTCCAAACCTTTTTTTTCAATCCCCTTGACTAACATTATCCTGGATGAACTACATCTCATGCTAAGGATAACAGACAGGTTGGAAGAGGGTTTAATCCACGATGTCCTGAATTGGGATGACATAAGCAATAATCATTTCAATTAATAAAACAATTTGTATCAATCTAACTGTTGGGAAAGGGTACAGGAAAATGTTTCACTCACACACAAAAAGCCAGTCAAAGGACGATCTGACAAGCACCAGCAGGCCTTTCTTGCAGCAGTACGTGCTCTAGGCATTGGTTTTAGCCTGTTCAAAAACGGCAACAAGTGCTGCTGGGAGGGAAAAATTCTCCTGAAGAGACTCCCAGATTTGTTTGAGAAGTTCTTACCATCAGCCAAGGTGAAAAAAAAAAAACATAAAAACTATATCTCTTACAAGAATTAAATTAACTACCACACCTTTAGTGTTTATAAACAGAAAATAAAGTAAATCAAAATAGAGCAGAAAAATAAATCAGGTGATCAGGTGATCTTCCCTCTACTACCAAGGTAGTTCCCAACTCCAGCCATGACAGTACTGCCAAGACACATGTACCAGCAGGCAATGATAAACAAGAAGTTCCATAGTGCTCCCAAGAAGAACAAGTAGTTGGTTAGAGTAAAGCAATTTAAGGTATCAACATCACATACTTGATTAACTATATATTACATATAGACTAGTTATTTATTTACCAATCATTACACTTTCTTTTTTTTAGAGGTCAAAGGCACTCTGGATCAGGGGGTTGAGATGTTCCCTGAAACCACGCAGGGCACACAATGTACGATCAACAGCCTAGTCGTCTTGCTGCAAAGTGCCATTTGTGAGATTGCAAAAACCTCAGAAATGGATGAGCTCCATCAAAATGGGGATGGCTTCCACAGTCTCTTTAACACCTCTCAAGGAAGTAAAGGGAAAAGAGTGACAAGCTTGGATTGGATGAAATTGCAGAGGCTGTAAATCATATTTTGGGGGAAGATGAGAACTAGTGCCAGTTAGGTCCAGTTGACTGTGGAGGTATCTTTGCCAATGAAACCCAACCTCCATTTGCCACTCTGAATCAAGCACTACAGCACTACTTCAGACAAAACCCACTGCAAAGAAACAAGGAGTCTCAAGTATTTAAATTTTCCCACCAAACTTCATGCTAAGCTCTTTGACGTCACGCATGCATTACCAGATTAAAGATGGTGGCGTTCAATTGTCAAGTTTTGCCCTACATCAGAAAAGGATCTCGTAGGGTTTTGGCGCAAAGGAAAAGAGATAAGCAGGAAGACACCAAGGAAGTATTAGTTGATTTGTTTTTAAATAAAACTGGAATTGAGGGTGCTGGAGAGATTTCAATGGCTCCGCAGAATGGGTAAAATAGGAGGTTGCCCTTGCATGATCATTGGGCGATTTCTGAGGTATGAAGATCGAGAAAAAGCAATGAGAAATGCCTTTAACCTGAAGAACATTGACTTTACCAACTACGATGATATTCAAAAGGAACTTATCAATTTGAGGAAAAAGCATATGGCAGCCTTCCTGCAAGCCAGAAAGGCAGGGGAAAAGGCAGTGTTAAGCAAATCGGAACTGGAGAAAAAGCCTAGAAGCCCAGACTGTGTACTCCCAGTACATGTTGGCTACCAAAGTCGAGACCGTGATTTTAAAGAACAAGATGTCAACATCACAAGACTACAAACCCACAATTGTTAGTAGCTTGTCTTACGACTATATTTGACAGTACTGTGATGCGATAAAGCATTTTGTTGGTCTTATCTCGATGTTTGTACATTGGAGAAAATAAACTACAGGAACTTGAAAAAAATCAGCTGACTCAGAAAAGCCAACCAAAGCTCCACAATCTGAGTTCTCTTGTGAAGCATGGAAAAGGGTGGGCCCTGACAACATCACTGCAAGAGGACTCAAACTTGGGGGTGATGCTTAAACTGTCGGACTATTCTATGCCATGGGAGCAAGTTTAAAATCCTCAAAGTATCATTTTCAGGGATCAGAATCTGGATAGAACATTGCAAGCAGTCCACTTTTCCAAAACAAGTAAACATCACATGAAGAGGTCAAAGGATGAGAACTACAAAGTCGAGAAGGTGGTTTCATTAGATGGTAGAATCAAGGTGGGATGGCATGAAGGAACTGTGGAATTTTGCGTGGGCTTGGGAAGTTGCAGAGGTCTTCAAAAAATATTTTTCATCTGTATTAAGTGACAGCGTTGCACAATAAATCGGCACTTTGTCGTTGATTAACTCCCATCCAATCACCTAGTAACTCTGCTATACAGACTGATTGCCCTGCGGCCCAGCCTTTCCAATTCACACATGTTACCCGCCTGAGCTTGGGATTATTTTTAAGTTGCTTGATCCAAAAAGGCCACTGGATAGAACAATATTCCACCCAAAGCTCTTTGTGCTGGGGTGACTGTTTTTGCTTATCCGCTGTCTCTATTATTAAACAAGATAATCAACTATGGTGAAGTGCTAGCAGAATGGAAATTGGCTGAGATTTGCCCTGTGTTTAAGAAGAATGACGCTGAGACAAAGCTATGTACAGGCCTGTGTCAATGTCTAGAACATCAGCTTATTCAATACTTCAAGCATCCAGATTATTTCCAAGCAGGCAGGTTACATGATCATACTGATTTTTGGGAATACCTTTTCCCTTCAACTGGTTTCACTTGTCCTCTCACAGAACAGACAGGGGTAAATGAATAAGGGATAAGCAGCTGTAAGGGCATGTATGGAATTTTCATTTGACTCTCTTCATGTTTCCTTTTTAAGACCAAAGAGTTTTTCACTCCAAGAACATCTGTGTCCAAGTGCAAATGCGGAGACGTATTGACATTCAAAGTCGATGAAGCACTTTTGTTTTCTGTAGAGAAGGAAACGGAGCAGGTATTGAAACGCTTCACCACCAAGACAGCAAGAGGATGTGTAGGGAGACTGACTTTCCCGGTGAGGAAACAGGTCTCAGGATGTGTACATATTCAAAGAAACCTGATTCCTGCTCCAATGCTGAAAAGCATGCATGAAAGTATATCTGGTGGCTCAATATCAACTTTTTTTTGTAATTTTCTATACCAGGTTTTTCCTCTCTATTAAGAAAATGAGACAATGACAAATTAAAATCAACTGGTTTTTTAAAATTTTAAATCATGGATAACACTGAGCCACAACTGATTGTGTATTATTTACAGTAAAATTATATGGCAAGAACATCATTTATATGTTTTGTTAGATACAATTTTCCTCTCCTATGTCCAGAAATTTACAGGAAATTAAATTTTCACTAGAAAGTGGAGACACTGACTTTATTAGATGCAACATTCACCCAACTACTGAAACTACCGAAACTGACAGACACCCGACATGTTACTACAGCGACTAATACCCGACATCAAGGGCATTTCTGAGACTATTACGTAGATTCTACAACCCTACAATAATCATGTAGCTCACAAACACACTTATAACAAAATCGAGTGAGACTCTGCTAAATGGTTAACCTACAGTACTAAAAATTTTCAAAGACTGACACGGGATATTTGGTACTTTTAATTAATTTATTATGTTATTGCAATCGTATTGTTTTCCTACTGTTATACATGCATATCATTTTTTTAGGGTTTATATAATAAGGGTTAGTTCCAATATTAATATCTCCTATCTTATCACCTACCTATGACATAAATAGACAATATCTAAAATTTTAAGCTTTTTATTTTTAGCGTTTCCCCAGACTTCAAGTATCTGTCCAGCAAGAGGTAAAATAATAATCACAATGATATCACAGGTACAGTAAATTAATTCCTGCATAGAATAGGAAAATTATTTCATTGTCTGGCACTTAAGTTTGTACTAAAAGTTATGTTTGTTGTTTTTCAGTTTCCTTTCTCCGTCAATCCGGAGACGTGGTTCCAACTATGGGAAGCCCTTGATGCCTATCTTACATTTCATTTGTCGAACCAACCCCTCATCGTCCGTGGAAACGTCTTCTCGGGCGAGTCGCTACATTTTGTACACCGCTATCGTTTAGAAACTATGGTGGATCAGTTAATACCAGTGCACATGCATGCATCGCGAATGCGAACGGGATTTCGATATTTTGTTAATAGGGAAATGGAGCATCAGTTTCTATCTCCAATCTTCGTGGCGACGACGAATAATTTCTTTATAACATCCTTTTTTTGTCTTGTATATATTTGTTCCATCACATACATACATCAGCTCGCACACACAGTGTCTCCATACTTACTTTACCTCCCGTATAGCACACACTGGAATTTGTAAACTGTTTTTTATTTTGAGTAAGTCGGGCACGGATTACTAAGTTCACGTACACGTCCCGCAGTTGTGTATTTAGGATAAGTGTTGTATAATATAATAGTTTAAAACTTATTTTTGTTGTCTGTCGTGAAACTGAGTGTGTAACCTAGTTTTGGGTGCCTAGCAACAATGACTTGAAAAGGTTTAGGGACCAGACTCCTCGCTGACAGGCGATGATGTCATTCTTTCGACCATTAAAGTCCTGGTACGGGCAGAAAAACAATAGCTTACCTTATTTGGGCATGCATGCATAATTTTTCTCATTAAAAAGTCAAGTCGGCCGTCTTGGATATGTAAAACAGGCAATCCAGCTCTGTGATTGGTCCATTTCAATTTTTAATGTTATGTACTCGTTCCTGATTGTTAGGACCCATATAAGCGTGGTTACTAATGTGCCACAACAACTAGCTCTGCTATGCCTTGATGCAAAGGAAATAAGTACCTATATTCCTTCTAGCAAAGGAAATAGATAAGGATGCAGGATTTTCCCATCTTAATAGGGCTATTAATAAGGCCATTGAAGCAGTCGAAGCTAAACTAGACAAAAACTAAATTTTATAACACCTCTATAAACATTTTGCAGACGGCACAACTGAAAAAGGGACAAGAGAAAGAATACCATTTGTCTGCAAGTGCACCAAAAAGGAAGCCTACATTTACACTCAATTAAGGTGGCTCGACCCAGTTTTTTCATAGCGATACCAATAAACTTTGTAACCCTCATACTTGAAGGAATTAATGCCAATGACATATCCACTGCATCACATGGATTACACATAGACTGAACTGTAGTATGATATAAATTTTTTGGAGATCGGAATGAATATCACGTGACAATGACATCACACAGGTTTTTGCTCTGAATCGAATTTTAGCCCGTAACCGCATTTTCTCTTGAGATCCTCCACGCTACGTATACCTTGGGTGTTTGCCTTCAGCTCTGCAGAGTTTCATCAAAATCTACAAGAGGAATTTTGAAATATCTTGGAATTGCTTTTTAGATGGTCTAATATATGCGTAAAATAAAGATAAGACTTCATATTAAGAAATTTGCGTCTTTTTGATGTGTAATGAAAGTCTTTAACCCTCGTTCCTTTTAAAAATGTCCCATATCTGATATCCAAACTGTTAGAAGGAGGTACACTTGCGCGATTTCGAAAAATATGAAAAAATATGAATCATAGTGAAACTCAATGTTTAGCTCTATTTACCATTTTTACGGCTACTTTCGCAAAAAAGCGATTATTTCAAAACTCGTCGATGAATTTTCTCCAAAATTTTTCAGGGTGGCAATTGATCAGTACACTACACAATCCCTGAATTTTATGCTCATTGAAAACTTCTAAGGTTGTTTAACAGAATTGATGACCGTCCTGTCTTTTACCCTGAATGTTATCATAAAGGTATCACAAAGGTGAAACATTTGAAAGATGGCTCAAATAATTTCTTATCCTATTTTGAACTACAGACAAAATTCAGTCTTAAAATTTGTCCTCTCAGATACTATGGACTCATATCGGCCCTTAAACTGCTCTGGGACGCACACAAAAACAACCTTATTATGACAGACTCCGAATACGAAACCTTTTCGGAAACGTTAATAAAATCGCAACGAACAAGCCCACCAGTGTATCAGAAACTGATATCCAAAAAATCTACGCTTTCTTCCCAATCTCAACGGAAATGGTTTGAAGACTGTAACACAGAAGAAACAAAATGCATTAAATGGAGCGATGCCTATCAATTAGCCTTTAAATGCACCAAAAGCACAAAACTCATTGAGTTCCAATTCAAACTTTTACATAGGCGAATATCAACTAATGAATTCTTAACAAAAATTGGAGTACAAGATGACCCAAACTGCTCTTTCTGCAAAGAAGAACCAGAAAAATTAAAGCATCTCTTCTGGTCGTGCTCCAAGGTGACCTCCTTTTGGAACTCCTTAACCGAACTGCTAAAATTATCTAAAATATTTCCAGAACACTACACAGTAAACATCTCTGTCGCCTTAGGATTGATACCGGACTGCACAAAAAATCATCGCCAAATTAATTTCTGCTTTCTACTGGCCAGACACTTTATTTGGATTTGTAAAAATAAAACAAGACCTCCTAAAATAGAAAGTTTTCTACTTTATCTTAAATCGATTTATGTCGTTGAACAAAGAACAGATGACACAACCAACAAAAAGTGGGATTTGCTGGAAAGCCTTTTAAAGAAGAAATAAAATAAATGAATAAAAACTAATCTCTTTATCTTCACCCTCCCTAGTCGAATATACACAATATATTAGGCTCTAAGGTCCTCTGAACAGGTAATTCCTTCAACGCCCTTCAAGCCCCTCTCAATGACTGACAGAAACAGTTAAAATTTTTGAAAAAAATGTCGGTAAGATAAAAATGGCGCAATTTGATTTAGTTTTTATAAGTTACCATTTTTATTTTCATTATCTTTAATAAGCCAAAAGTAGTTGTAGTTTTTTTGCAAATGTATTAAAAGAGATAAATTGTATTGCGCTGTTATAAGTATAAATATTAAATTTTAAGAAATTGAGTATTGTATTGTAAGTAGTGTGTTGTAAGCAATTTAATTGTCATGTAGGTAGTGTAAGCAGTGTATTGTACTGTAAGTAGAGTAAGCTTTGTATAGTAAGTAATGCGTAAAGCCTTGTACAGTAAGTAATTAGTAGCGAACATGTCACTTTGTAAGAACGTTCTGTGTGTGTTTTGCAATAAAAAAAATAAATAAAAAATAAAAAAATAAAAAAAAGGTTGTTTAACATAAACGCAAAGTTGAGTAAATATTGAAGCGATCTCGTAGTTTTGAATAATTTTGTGCTCTGGGATTTCCTATTGTCTCGAGTTGAGCACAACATCGAATTCCTGTGCACCACGCGTGAAATGACAACGCTTGGTTACCTTCCGAAAGCTTTCCGAAATCTTTCGGAATATGGTAATATTCTCGAGTTCAAGTAAACAATAATGGATGAATGAAACTCAAAGCCGGTTATGTTTTGACGCCATTCCAATCATTTACAAATGAAATAAAAAGGAAAACTGACAGCAATATACTTCTCTTTAGCATTACATTCAGTATGGCCAAAAGAGGATACGGCGGCCCTTTTTTATTTTGCATTTCTTGTTCTTGGCATTTTATAATTTTAATTTTCAACTCAGCCAAGACGTCGACCACACAAGAAAAGTTGTTGCATGACAATTTCGTTTCCATTGTTTTCTTTAAAAAGGACCATATTTCGGAAAGCTTTCGGAAGGTAGCCAAGCGAAGTCATTTTACGCGTGGTGCACAGGAATTCGATGTTGTGCTCAACTCGAGACAATAGGAAATCCCAGAGCACAAAATTATTCAAAACTACTAGATCGCTTCAATATTTACTCAACTTTGCGTTTATGTTAGACAAGCTTAGAAGTTTTCAATGAGCATGAAATTCAGGGATTGTGTAGTGTACTGATCAATTGCCACCCTGAAAAATTTTGGAGAAAATTCATCGACGAGTTTTGAAATAATCGCTTTTTTTGCGAAAGTAGCCGTAAAAATGGTAAATAGAGCTAAACATTGAGCTTCACTATGATTCATATATTTTCATATTTTTTGAAATCGCGCAAGTGTACCTCCTTCTAACGGTTTGGATATCAGATATGGGACATTTTTAAAAGGAATGAGGGCTAAAGACTTTCATTAAACATCAAAAAGAAGCAAATTTCTTTATATGAAGTCTAATCTTTATTTTACGCATAAATTAGACCATCTAAAAAGAAATTCCAAGATATTTCAAAATTCCCCTTGTAGATTTTGATGAAACTCCGCATAGCTGAAGGCAAACACCCAAGGTATACGTAGCGTGGAGGATCTCGAGAGAAAATGCGGTTACGGGCTAAAATTCGATTCAGAGCAAAAACCTGTGTGACGTCATTGTCACGTGATATTCATTCCGATCTCCAAAAAAATTATATCATATAACAGTTCAGTCTATGTGTAATCCATGTGATATAGTGGATATGTCATTGACATTAATCCCTTTAATAATGAGGGTTGTAAAGTTGATCGGTATCGCTAGAAAGAAACTGGGTCGAGCCACCTTAAAAAAAAGCTTTTAGTTTTCCAAGTAGCTGAGTGCAAATGAAACCCTTACATTAAAGTTTCTTGCCTTCAGTACATTCCCCATCAGACTTCATATTCATTGTTATCTGTTTGTTTTCAAATTAATTTTCTGCCTTTGCATGTAAGCTCTCACATTTATGTGCTTACCCAAGACCACTCGTGAGTTAACAACTAAAACATCGAAATAAATCAGCGCCAAAATGGTTGGGTAAATTCATTTTTTAATGCCATTTATGATGGCAATGCATGATATCAAGAATTGTATGGTGATAGTGCAGTATATCGTGATGTAGAGAAAAGGCCAGCTAGGGAAAGCCAGGGAAGATTAGCATGGTACAGTATACCTAATTTAAGCCATTATTTCAACTTGAGTGCTTTAAGTACATGTGATTGGTGTTTGCCATTTCTAAATACATTATTGCACTTTGTGATTAGTCTAAAAATGTTCTCAGTCAATTAAAAAATAAAATTGAAAACAACCGTGACTTAAATATGTGAAACTTCCCTGCACTTTGGGCCAGAAAAGATGCATTATTTGCAGGAGGTAGCACTTTTCACTTGTTTGTGCATCGTTTGTAATTAGACAGAATGATTTAACTTTGGTTTTGATCTAACAACGCTCCAGTGGTAATCATGAAGCAAGAATTGCATTATCAGGGAGCAAATAAGTACTTACATTCGTTTATGAACCGTAGTCACATAAACTATAAACAGTCATTGAAATAATTGATTGTTTTTATATTATGAATACTTGAACATATGTGAAAAAACTGTTGTCTGTAGTCTGAGTTGACAAATGATGGTTGACAAGGCAATTCAAGTTGTAATAGGTTTAAAGCAGTCTCACCGAGTATGTGATCCAAAAGGTAAAGAGGACTAGTCAACGCAGTGCGGAAGTCTGCAAACAGAAAGCTATGGCTGTAACAACCAACACAAAAAGTGGCAATACGATGACCTAGTAGAGCTAATGGTGGATAAAGAGATGTTGATTCACTGGTTGATGGAGGAAGTACTAATAGCAAAGAAACCTTTGTGTCCAAACTGCGGTGAAGTGATCAATCAGATTTATTCAAGTGGGAATGCAGACAGCAGGAAAAGGGGCAGACACACAAGGCGGAGATATCGATCAGGAAGAGAAGCTGATTCGAGAAAATCAAGATAACGTTGGAAGAGATTCTCAAGTTGATATACTGATGGTGCCAAGATTGTGATCAGTCGCAGATAGAACACGAATTATGACAAGGGGAAAGTACTGGCTTTCCCCTTGTGTACCATCAGGGCCATCACGTGGGATGTCAATGGGTATTCAGTGGAATTGAACAGGACGATAGGAAAAACTTTTATAAATAGCATTTTTATCATTTTAATATTTTATTCTCAGACAAATATTGGAACACATAGTCATTCTTAACACTTGATAATGAACTCAAGATGAGTTCGAAACGACATGGCTTATTTTCGCTAATTTTTATACTTAACAGTTTTAATGCTCGTGCTTTGCGCTCACCCTTTTCTTATAAACCCATTCCTTTTTTGTATAACTTTACCATATTACTCGTAGCCACAGTTTCTATAGTAATCTTTGCCGTTTCCAGGATTCGCAAATACTAAAAAAAAGGAATTGAGAGTTTTTAAAGATTGTATTTCTGACATAGGCAATGCCAACATATATTTTGAAATGAGATTAAAACAAGTCTAGTTTATGAGTGCATGCGGGCGGACAAAGCGTGCGGTATTAAAACTCTAACTAAAAGGGAATTACCGTCTTGCAAAACAAATCTCATCTTTTCTTGCCCATTCCTTTTTTGTATAACTTTACCATATTACTCGTAGCCACAGTTTCTATAGTAATCTTTGCAGTTTCCAGGATTTGCGAATACTAAAAAAAAGCAATTGAGAGTTTTTAAAGATTGTATTTCTGACATAGGTAATGGCAACATATATTTTGAAATCAGATTAAAACAAGTCTATTTCATGAGTGCGCATGGGTGGACAAAGCGTGCAGTATGAAAACTCAAACTAAAAGGGAATTACTGTCTTGCAAAAAAATCTCACCTTGTCACTAGTCAATAAAATTTGAAAAGAAAACAGCAGTTTACTATTGCAAAAAATCCCCTTTTTCACCAGTCAATAGCTGAATGGAAAATACTGAAGTTTACTCAGAAAGGTGCAAAGTTGTCACACTCATTTGTTTCCAAAGTGAAATCTTTTGATTTCAAAACATAGCAATTGTTTTTTATAATTAGACGCGCGGTCCTAATTACAATTTGTTAGCCTTTTCTCAGTTAACATGCCGACCACCTTCACCTTTTTCCAGTACAAAAGGGGTCAATACCGATCACCCAATCATAAGAGTCATTCAATCATAGATCACCACACAAACTCGTTATACAAAATTTCTCGTCTCTCTTGTCCAAAAAAATGTCTTCCAACAACCAGTGCATAACAGATTCAAGACCTTGGGCTTCAATCAACATACCAATCGGATGATGGCACCTTCAAGTATCACTGTAAAATAATGGCCTTACCATTCCTGCCTCCAAGTGAAATACCAGCAATGTTTACCTGTCCTCAGCTGGAAGCCACCAGTGAACCCCTGCAGAAGTTTGTGGAGTATGTTGATAGTACCTGGATACAAAGCACTACCTGGCCTCCCTCCTGCTGGAGTGTGTACAAGAAGCAGATTCCCACTAATAATGACGTGGAAGGATGGCATAATGGCCTAAACAGACGTGCCTCAGGAAGAGCCCATATGCCTTTTACATGCTGATACACCTACTGCACAAGGAAGCCTGCCTTGTGGCCCTTCAGATTAGATTAAAGTTCCTGAAGGAAAATAACAAAACTACAAAAGAAAAAGTATCGCTTCATCCAAGCGAAAATATTAAGTTACTGGGAACAGTACGCCTGCCACCAAAAGTCAGCAGTTCAACTTCTCAAGGCTTGTTCCAATGTCAATGGGCCAACAGTTCGAAATTAAGAAGGATAGGGGGGATTAATGTCAGTTAAGAGAATACATAAACCTATGAAATCTCGAAGCTTATGAAACCTTGAAACTTATGAAACCACGAAACATTGATACCTATGAAACCTTGAAACCTATAAAATCATGCAGAAAAATCATAAAAACCTCAAAACTTATGAAGCCACGAAACTAATAAAAACAAAAAAATTATGAAACCACAAAACCTGTGAAACCTCGACACCTATGAAACCTCAAAACCTATGAAACCTCGAAACCCATGAAACCACGAAACCTATGAAACCTCAAAACCTATGAAATCATGCAGAAACCCATGAAACCTCATACACATAATCATACACAGTGCAGACCTTCTCTCTACGAGGCTTATATTTTTTAGATCAAGTGTTAAGTTTTCAGTTTTCAGTTGTTGTTGGGAAAAAGTATTTTGTCTTAGATTTTCTGCCCATTTTTTAACACCATTTGGTTAGAGCAGTAAGTGTCCAAAGTATTTGCATTCTCATTGTTTTTGCATATTACTATTCTTAGTTATTGCTTTAAAACTTTTGTACCACCTTCTTTTTATCCTATGAGAAGTAACACCGAAAGTTCACACACGTTTTCCTGTACTTTGGCTACCTGTATTGACTTCTGACTAGACGAATTTTGATTGGTTAAGTGGATTGTCTTTATTTGTCTTTTGTGATACGCCAGAGTCATTACTTCAGTTTTGGTTTAACAACATTAACGAATAACGCTCTATGGTCATTTGATTTACCTTTCATTTTAAGAAATAAGATATCCAGTATTTAAATGTTACTAAACTTTGCAGGTTGGTAGTTTTTTGTCAATGCTTGAGGATCTTTGGAGTTTGATCAAGTCAGACAGAGATATGTGGCAGACGGAGATAAGAGAACTCTTGACTTTAGCTGACACTAGCCTATTGCGGCCTTTTAAGAACAAAGCAAAAACTGGATGGAAAGGAAGGGTCAAAATCTTTGCCCAAGGCACTAATGGTAACACTTGCTGTCCGAAAACAACTTTGCACAACAGTATCTCACACAATCTGAGATGCACAATGATGACTTTGAGTCGACAAAAACACCAGAGGACTTTTAATCTCAAGGAGTATGTCCTATTGTGCAACAGCAAATACGATGTGGAGGATTCAGAAGTACTGAGCCCTCCATCATCCAAATATGAACCATGTGTCAAACAATACCCACGACATACAAAAGAAGAGAACAGCCTGTCACAAGGACCTGGTGAATGTCAAAGCCAAAAACCCAAATACATGGACACAGTCTCGCATCAAAAAATTCCATTAAGAAACTGGAAAACCACATGGAGAACAAGACGTAACAGGAAGTATTGTTTATGTTTTTAATTACTTTTGTAGTCCTGGGTCCTCCTCCGCCTAATTGTCCATGGCTTTCTGTCCCTTTGCAATTGGTTCTTTAACAGTGTCACTAGATGAAAAATGCTTCATGTTCCTCTGTGAATAGATGGTAGTGCAATAGAATCCATCTACAGTGTCCTGAAGTTTGCAAGTGAAGAAAATTTAGCACTCTCCTATGGTCCTGGGCCCAGTTGTTCAAAAGGTGAATAACGCTATCCACAGGATAAACGTCTATCCAGTGGATAAGTGCTTACAAAACATACTTCGTTATCCACTGGCTAGTGATTTATCCGGTGGATAGCGTTATCCACCCTTTGAACAGCTGGGACCTGCACTTGAGGAAACTGTTAAATGGGAAAGACATTGTTCAAAACAAATACTCTAAAAAGGAGTTTAGGGATGTTCCTGTTAATGTCAGTGGTTTAGATTGTTAGAGTGTTTCTAGCTTGACTACCAACATTTAACTTCAGTGTTTCTTTTTCATCTAAAGGCCGATTTACACGGTACGATTTTGTCGCATGCAACATGCTTATGACAGGGCTACGACACGAATTGTGTCGTGTATATCGAAGCTACAATTCGCTTACAACTGTCCGGCACTACACAAAAAAAGTCGTAGGATTTTAAAACATGTTTTGAAACGCTGCGACAATCGTAGCCGAAATCGACAAAGAAAGACGTATTTAAATTTACTGAGTAGGGAAGGAAGGTGACGCTGTCATACGTCAAAATGGCAGAGGACATTGCCATTGTTGGCAAGTCACCAAGTACAACAGCAAAGATAACTTTTTCAGAACAGGAAACAGAACTTTTAATATCACTATGGAGTAAAGAAGAAGTACTTTTCAACTGCCGCCATGGGGACTGCTTTAAAAAAGATGTCAGGCAGGTTGTGATTAATCACACCCTAGTACTCCTGAATAGAATTTGAAAAGAAAACTGGTGTTTACTCTTGCAAAAATCTCACTTTTTCACTAGTCAATAAAATTTGAAAAGAAAACTTAAGTTTACTCAGAAAGGCACAAAGTTGTCACACTCTTTTGTTTCCAAAGTGAAGTCAAATGTTATTTGAATACGAATAGCAATTGTGTTTTTTATAATTAGACGGGCGGTCCTAATTACAATTTGTTAGCCTTTTGTCAGTTAACATGCCGACACAACATGCCAATCAGAAAAATATTCACCTTTTTCCAGTATAAAAGAGGTTAATACCGATCATGAGAGTCATTCGATCATAGATCACCACTCAAATCCGTTATACAAAATTTCTCGTCTCTCTTGTCCAAAAAAATGTCTTCCAACGACCAGTGCAAACAGATTCAAGACCTTGGGCTTCAAACAACATACCAATGAGATGATGGCACCTTCAAGTATCTCCGTAAAATAGGCCTTACCATTCCTGCCTCCAAGTGAAATACCAGCAATGTTTACCCATCTTCAGCTGCAAGCCACCACTGAACCCCAGCATAAGTATGTGGAGTATGTTGATAGCACCTGGATACAAAGCACTACCTGACCTACCTCCTGCTGGTGGAGTGTGTACAAACAGGAGCTTGACACTAATAATGACGTGGAAGGATGGCATAATGGCCTAGACAGACATGCCTCAGGAAGAGCCCAGATGTCTCTTTACATGCTGATTCACTTACTGCACAAGGAAGCCTGCCTTGTGGCCCTTCAGATTAGATTAGTTTCTGAAGGAAAATTAACAAAACTACAAAAAAAAAAGTATCACTCTGTCCAAGCGAAAATACTAAGTTACTGGGAACAGTACGCCTGCCACCAAAAGTCAGCAGTTCAGCTTCTCGAGGCTTGTTCCAATGTCAATGAGCCAAATAGGATAGGAAGGATTAATGTCGGTTTAGGGAATACATATACCTATGAAATCTCGAAACCTATGAAACCTTGAAACTTAGGAAACCACGAAACCTATGAAACCACCAAACATTTATACCTATGAAACCTCGAAACCTATGAAATCATGCGGAAACCCATGAAACCTCAAAACCTATGAAACCACAAAACTTAGGAAACCACGAAACCTATGAAACCTCGACAACTATGAAACTTCAAAACCTATGACATGATGCAGAATCCCATGAAACCTCATACACATAATCATACACAGTGCAGACCTTCTTTCTATGAGGCTTATATTTTTTAGATAAAGTTTTTGGTTAGAGAAGATTTCATGTTAGTGTCCAAAATATTTTGCATTATCATTGTTTTTGCATATTACTATTCTTTGTTATTGCTTTAAAACTTTTGCATCACCTTCTTTTTATCCAATGAGAGGTAATACCGAAAACCAATCATGGCCCGTTCACACACGTTTTCCTGCACTTTGGCTACATGTATAAACCCCGCATTTTGACTGGTAAAGTCTTTTGTGGTACGCCAGAGTGATAACTTCAGTTTTCTTTTAATGACATTAACGAATAACGCTCTATGGTCATTTGACTTACCTTTCATTTTAAGAAATAAGATATCCAGTATTTAAATGTTACTAAACTTTGCAGGTTGCTAATATCTTGTCAATACTTAAGGATCTTTGAGGTTTGGTCAAGTCAGACAGAGATATGTCACATCAAGAGAGATGTGTTTACTCTCTTTTGGCAACAAGCCCATTCTCGTTTTCTAGAAGGAAATGATAACTCTTTTATTTTCCACGTAACTGGTTTGTCGAGGGAACAATATGTTATCATGGGCAGAATCATTTCATATGGCTACATTACGGCAAGCATATTCTCTGCCTTCCTCAACAAGGCCTTCATGCAGGCCTTACTGTGCAGAGAAGATTCCCTTGCTGACCACCATTATATTGATGCACTATTGTGGTCATAATTATATCCATAATTATATCTGTTAATTATATTTATATTGTTCCTAGATTATTTCCAAGCTTTATACTTTTTACAATTTTAATTAGATCGTTTTTATAAGTTTTATACTTTTTACAATTTTTATAATAACTATTTTAATTAGATTAATGTAGGTCCACATCAGCCTCTGGCTGCCTGTAGTTTTAACCTATTTCAAATAATGTATGTATGGACTACTCAACAGTGTACGAGCGCGAGCATCTGTTGAGGCTAATGAGTGCAGTTCATATATCAGAGAAAGAAAAGGATTTTCTAGCTGATTTCGCTGATAGGGGAGGGGTAGCCTTATCTCCTACTGTTGACAAAAATAGCAATATTAAAGATAAGATGTCTACATGACACGAGCATGGGACAAAGAAAAATTCTGAGTCCCCGACGGGATTGAACCCATGGCCTCCCAGATACCGTTTTTTTGTCCCATGAATTTTTCTTTGTCCCATGCTCGTGTCATGTAGAACATCTTATCTTTATTATTTATTACCGAGCTTAAAATTTACCATCTTTATTATTTACTAATAGCAATATTGTTACAGAAGTTTCTAGGGCTATTCTCGTTAACGCGCCCATGCACTTGATGGTAAAAATCAAGGAGGGAATGCTTAAAGTTCAAGGTAGCAAGAACATGTGGTGTGGAATCAAGGCCAGCGAGCTACATCGCTTATACAGTGAGCTCCTCCCTACACTGGAAAAGATAGCATCCATGCTAAGCACTAACTTTGCGAATCGTGAGGATGAACATGTCTTTTCATTCCTAAGGCAATATACGAGATGACTTAACCAAGAAAACATTGTGGCATTTCTTAGGTTGGTAACGGGAAGTGAAACCCTGACACTATCAAACATTAATGTCGAGTTCCATAAATCTAATGAGGCAGAGCCGTACCCCCAGGCGCATGTTTGCGGCGCAATTCTGGACATTTCATCCGGAGGATACAATAGTCGTGGTTACACTAGCCCGTTTGCCCACGGGTAAAGACGTTTTTGTGTGTAGCCACTTTCCCCTTTCCCCCCTAGGGTTATTTCCATGGATACATCAAAAAGAACAAAAGAACTTCCCGTGACAGTTTCTGAACTGAAAAGTAAGGTTTATCTGCGCCCCGAGGTGGCTTGGCCAATCACAAAGCAGAACGTAGCTAATACAGGAAATCGCCTGCAGGGCTCTGAAGTGACCTCTGAGGCGCTTGGCTAATTTCGTGCCTACTTGTAGCACAAGGTAACATGGCAGGGTTTCGTGCATCGCTGTGAGTATTTCTTTCTTTATTTTCATGAGTTTGCCGTTCAGACTGTCAGTTGATTAAGTTGTATTAAATATTTATGTTTATCTGTTTATAGGAACACCAGTCTAAACAAAGATCCCTACTACAACAGGTAATTGTTTGCGGCACGAAACCAAACAAGGCCGCAGGCAATTAACAACACTGGTAATACCCTGTATGGTGTTGGAATTGCTGAAAATCAGGCTCCACTGCATTATCCAGCGATGCTAAATCCCTACCCGATTTACCAGAACTCTGTACCCGGTACAGAGTTCTTTGACAATGGTGTGGAGTCTGAAAAGTCATTAACGCAGATAAAGGAGAAGTGGCGGGCGCTCTTGGTTAAAAACAAAAGTGTATGTGATAACAAGAATCGCACGGGAAGGGAAAGGAAAGCGTTCAAACACACTTGCGCTGCTCAAGACTACTCAACGTGAAGAGCCTGGGTAACAAAGTTGTTACAGTATCCGCCTTACGTCTATAGTCCAGGCAACTGCTATAGATGTGGCCAACCCAAGACATTTTGCCAGGGATTGTGGCCAAGGATGTAGCCGCAGGAACTCAAGGCATTAGCAAGTAATGTCAGGGCATGGAATACAATTTTGTACCTTTTTGAACTTTTGGAGTTAAATGTAATATTTATTTGCATTTCGATCCTTTTTTAGGTTTTTCTGCCTCATGTCTTTGTTGGTTCTGGGGGCATTCTTATTGCCTTTATTCTGGTGACTGAAAAGCCTCTTTGGGGATTTGCTAATCAAGTGTGTATGTATGTATAAACGAAGCATAAAGGAATTCCCTTTTTTCAGGTTTCATATTTTTTCATTCTCTGTTTTTCCAGGACTTAGCAGTTGCACTACAAGATATCCTTCTGCTCCCAATACCTGAAATCAAATGGTGTGATAAAAACGGGGACCCCTTATCCTTCATTGGCTTGACTGTATCAGCAGCATTTGTCAGCAAACATCCGTCCCTTGTAAACCTGGAGCAATTGCATGTTAGACATCCAGATTTTTTCCAAGCAGACAGTTTACACGATCATGTTGATTTCTAGGTAAACCTTTTCCCTTCAACTGGTTACACTTGTTCTCTCACAGAACAGACAGGGGTAAATAAAGAGGAGATGAGACAATTTGACTTCTTTATGTTTCCCTTTTAGGCCAAAGAGTTTTTCATTCCAAGAACATGTGTGTCCAAGTGTAAATGCGGAGACGTGTTGGGATTCAAAGTAGATGATGCACTTTTGTTTGCTGGAGAGAAGGGAAAGGAGCAGGTATTGAAACGCTTTATCGCCAAAACAGCAAGAGGATGTGTAGGGAGACTGACTTCCTGGGGAGGAAAACAGGTCTCAGGATGTGTACATATTCAATGAAACATGTTTCCTGCTCCAATGCTGAAAAACATTGATGAAGGTATATCTAGTGGCTCAATATTAACTTTATTTTGTAATTTTTTATACCAGGTTTTTCCTCTCTGTTAGAAAATGAGACAATGGTAAATCTAAATCAACTGGGGTTTTTTTAATTTTTAAATCATGGATAACAGTGAGACACAACTCATTGTGTATATATTTATTAACATGTTAGGTATTGGATTCCATCCAATGACATTATAATAGGGAGCTCCAAATGGTTAATCATTGACTGTGCTGTGGACACGTTCGCAGGTCATTGATATCCTATTAGTTTTCAGTTCGCCTTCATTTGCATTGTAAACGTTTTGCTTTTACCCACCCATTCCCACCCGCGGGCCGCATCAGGGGGGGGACGATCGTGGTCTCGGTCCCTTGGCTCCCCCTTTGATGCGGCTTTGCTTTTCCCTGCAAACAATAAAGTTTCATTGTATATGTTTTATCTGTGTGTGTCCTTCATTAACCTGCGTAGGATTATTAAATTATATCGAACATCATTTATATGTTTTGTTAGTTAAAGTTTACAATTTCCACATGTCTTGGTACACAACAATGGGGGATTTTTTCTCCACAGTTGAGTATCCTTTATTTACAGGAAATCGAATTTTCTCTAAAAAGTGGACACAATGAGAATGTGAAGACACTGACTTTATTAGACGCAGGGAAAGTTTCTCCAGTTAAGGCCAGTGCCTGGAACATTTGACGATGGAGAATGTATGTTTCGCTGTGAGCTGTTCAAGAAAGTTATCACGCACTGGTTTGAATTAAGAACAATGATGCAACAAAGCCTCAGTGATAGTCTGCTTATAAATGCTTTGAAGGAACTCCGGCTGGGCTTGTGTAGCCAAGAAACGGAGGCCCTTATGACTTCCCTTAACAGGGAAATTGAAGGAGAGGCTGTGCACATTTATTTCACAAAGCTGTCAGTTCAATTGCAACCAAGAAGCCTTATTTAATATGTCAAGGGAGCTGATCATTTTAAATGCAATTGACAAAGGTGATGTCACCAGCATAACCTGCCCTGCCGCGGTGAAACTCCCTGTGAAAGTGATGGTGGTATGGAACGCGTCAGATAGAGTGAAGAGTGGTACCAGTGGGAAGTTTATTGAAGTAAAGGATGAAAGCCTGAAAGTAGAGATTGAGGGCTATAGTGGGTTGCTGTTGAAACGTGAGACATGGTCTAAAAGAAATCAGGATGGGCAAGTTTTTGGAAATAAGACACAATTTCCTGTTATTCTTTTCTTTGCCTGCACTGCTGTAGTTCACTGCTCAGAGGAGTTTGTCCCTGGATTAATTTATGTTGCAGTGTCAAGGGTGCGCACAGCAGAGGATATTCAGATCCTGAGGTTTAAGCCTAGTCAACTGTTTCAGCCTCCAGCTGATGTCCTTAAAGTCTGTAGCCACAGTGAAGAGGAATCTGCAGACTTGACTTGCTGTGTCAACCAGCAGTTGGACAGCATATTTTTTAAAGTCTGTGATTATGAATAAAATTTTGGAGAGGAGGATGGTGATGCTCACGAAGTAATTCCTGTTGGCACTCATCCAGATGGTTTGGTTTAATCCTATTTAAAAAGGTGAAAAGGAGGTTGTTGTTGATTTGGTGACTGTGTTTGTAGCACTGGATGATAGTAAGAATGAGTTAAGCCACCCACCAGAACATTTCAACATTGTTGAAATCTTTAAAAAAAACGAGAATTCCAAAAAGAGAAAGACCAATTTGGTGTCGAACAAAATGTAGCAATCAACAAAGTTTTGGCCAGCTTTGTGCCTGAGCTGAAAATACTGTCAAGAATCCTCTGGAAGAATCTTCCAGCTGATGGGTGACTACTTGGCAAGCAATCATGAGGAAGTTGTCATCTTATGCAAACACCTGATTGATGTCACACATCAAGTTTATGTGGAAATCATTGGTTCCGCTGAATATCATAAAGAATTGTGTGTCCTGTTTCATGTTCAGGAGATCTCTGAGGCTATGGTTTCCACTGGTTCTTCAATGTGCATGGACATATTTGTTTCCTTTGTACACTGTCACCGAAAAGCTCACACAGCATCATGAATCTGAGGAAGTGAACTTCAGTGTGTCAGACATGCCTTCAGAAGGCCTGGCAAAACAAAGGCATGTTGGCAGGTGGGCCATAAGCAAGGAACCGGAGTGCTATCGCAGGTTCATCCTGGTATACTCACAGTCGACCAGCACATGCCAAAATGTTATGATTGCACATGCGAAGTGTGACCTCCTGGAAGAAAACATTATTGTGCAGTATGGTTGAAAGACCACACAGAGTTCCCGGGGTCCCTCGATATTACCGAAGATCGGCAGTATAGGGAGCCTGGCTTGCTGCACATTTCTGATGTGGCCTTTCCTGGTGGGACTAATAGCAAAGGAACCTTTGTGTCCAAATTGCGATGGACAGATGAGCTTGACAACATGTGCAGGTCAATCAGATTTATTCAAGTGGGAATGCAGAAAGCAGGAAAAGGGTCAAAGACACAATGTAAAAATATCGACCAGGAAAGGTAGCTGGTTCAAGAAGAGCAAAATGACTTTGGAAAAGATTCTCAAGTTGACGTACTCGTCGTGCCAGGATCTTGTTCAGTCGCAGATAAAACACAAATTAGGACTCGTGGAAGGTATTGGTGTTCACTAGGACAGCTTTTGTTAAGAAGTTTGCGAAATAACTACATTGGAAAAAGGAAAAATACAGATTGACGAGAGTAAATTTGCTAAAGGAAAATACCATCGAGGTCATCACATGAAATGCTGGTGGGTGTTTGGTGGAATTGAACAGGACGGTAGGAAAAACTTTTTTAAACAACATTTTTGTAATTTTAATAATTTATTCTTAGTTAGACACGTAGTCATTCTTAATTATAACTTAACTTTATTTAAATGAACTGGGATTCAATTTAATTGAACTGGGATTCAACTGTACTCAATGCGAAAATGTCTCAAACAGAGAATGTGTGAAATGTGCAACCAAGATAAGGAATGCTGCTGAGTTGATGAGGTTTCTTCAGACAGGTTTTCGACACAAGAACCCAGTGCAAGTTCCATTTAACAGTTGAAAGGTAGTCTTTGTTACTTTTTATAACAGGTTTAAATACAATTTGACCTGATATTTAAACTTCAAAATGTGTTTAAATCTTGGCGTTTAAATGTCTTCATACCTTTGCAAATAAGAATACTTTGAGCTATAATGGTTGCCTAGTGAGATTCAAATCCACTGTACAAATAGTATGCCCAATGCTTGTGAAATGAGTGAAAACGACTGGTGATGCCAGCATGATGTCCATGAGTCACTGATCACTTCTGTACAAAAAGCAACTTCGGTGCTGCAAATCTATCTGAGAAATCTTACATCTGGATTTGAGTTTGTTGGACCAAACTTTCTTCAAAATGTACCACTGGATGGAAATGCATTTGTAATCAGTTTAATGTAACCTGTGTTTAGTGAATGTATTTTTCGAGGTCAGTTTGATGTCTGATTTCAAAGTGTCCTGCATGGCAAAAGTGTGGCACTTTTGTTGTGTCAAAAGACTTGCAAATAAATGCAAAAGACCAGAACCTGCCTGCCTCTTGATGAGGTATGTTTTATATGAAAAGCATGGATAAAGAACAAAGAAGATCCAGATCCGTTGTACAAATAGTTGACCATTGCTTATGCAATGAGTGAAAATAGCTGGTCATGCCTGTATGATGTGTATGAATCACTGGATACCTCTAAAAAGGGAAATGGACAAAAAGCAATTTATGTTCTGCAAACCTGTTGGAGAGATCTAACACCTGGATTTGAGTTTGTTGGACCATACTTTCTTCGTGAAGTGCCTATGGATGAAAAGTTTCTGTGACATTATTTGCAAGGTGATCAGCACTTCTGAAATGTACTATTTCTAATTTGTTTAAACTTAAAGCTACACTTGTACTTTGTTTAGTTTACACGATCATATTAATTTCTGGGAACACCTTTTCCCTTCAACTTGTTACACTTGTCCTCTCACAGAACAGTCAGGGGTAAACGAATAAGCAATTGTAAGGGTATGTCTAAAATTTCAATTTGACTCTCTTTATGTTTCCCTTTTTAGGCCAAAGAGTTTTTCATTCCAAGAACATCTGTGTCCAAGTGTAAATGCGGAGACGTGTTGGGATGCAAATTCGATGAAGCACTTTTGTTTGCTGGAGAGAAGGGAAAGAAGCAGGTTTGAAAACGCTTCATCACCAAAACAGCAAGAGGATGTGTAGGGAGACTGACATTCCCGGGGAGGAAACAGGTCTCATGATGTGTACATATTCAAAGCTGAAAAGCATTGATGAAGGTATATGTAGTGGCTCAATATTAACTTTACTTTGTATGTAACTTTTTATACTATTTTCTTCTCTCTGTTTAGAAAATGAGACAATGGCAAATCAAAATCAACTGGGTTTTTTTAATTTTTAATCATGGATAACATTGAGCCACAACTCATTGTGTACATTTATTTACAGTTAAATTATATGGCAAGGAACATCATTTATATCTTTTGTTAGATAAAGTTTCCCCTTTCACATGTCTTGGTACACAACAATAGGGGATTTTTTCTCCACAGAAAATTTTCACTAGAAAGTGGAGACAGTGACTTTATTAGAGGCAACATTCGCCGAACTACTGAAACTACCGAAACTGACAGACACCTGACATTTGTTACTACAGCGACTAACACCCTACATCAAGGGCACGTCTGAAACTATTACACAGATTCTACCTCCTACAATAATCATGTAGCTCACAAACAAACTTATAACAACGTTACGACATTTAACTGACCAACATTAGACAGGGATGAACCTAACGACAGACAGAGAGCGATTAACAAGATCAAATGCTCCGACTGCTAGGTCTCCTACATCAGAGAGACTGTGTTATGTATGCAATTCTTTTACATTACACATAAATTATCCCCTTTTAATACCAGATTGCGCATTTCATAAGACAGAGTTTTTCATTTTAATATTTGTTATTTTGTATTATGATAATCGTCAATTAGGGCTGCTCTGACGCTCAAGGGCTCTCCTTAGGGATTTTGTTATCTTCGTATATGCTAGTTGTTCAAAGGCTCTGGGGTGATAATTTATTACGTATTGTTTAAGGGCTCTACCCAGGGATTTTGTTACTTCTTGTTATTTGCGTTGATTCAAAGGCCCCACGTTGGGATCTTGTTGTGCTGGGCGACCCTATGACTTCGATCATTACGTGTTTTTCAGTTAATATCTCATTATATACAGAACTGAATATCTCATTAGTACTATTGTTGTATTCTTCCTTAAGATTCGTCAACTGGTGATGCTTTGACGTTCAAGGTTTCTCCTTAGGGATTTTGTTATCTTCGTAAATGCTAGCTGTTCAAAGGCTCTGGGGGGGATTTAATAACGTATTGTTTAAGGGCTCTACCCAGGGATTTTGTTATTTCTTGTTAATTGCGATTATTCAAAGGCCCCAAGTTGGGATCTTGTTTTGCCATTCGAGCCTATGACTCCGATCATTAATTGTTTTTATTGTTTTTAATATTTTTACTTGCTTTTTAGTTAATACCTCATTAGTATTGTTGTTGTACTCTTCGGTTCGTCTTATTGTAAAAATCACGCCGCATTGTAATCTTGGTTTTGTATCATAATAATCACGCTGTCTTACGTATTTTATTTAGCACAATATTGTAATTTTTATCTCGTTATGTAATCGTTCATACTGTAACCTTATTTAAAGTTAGTTTTTGTATTATTTTCCATGTAACTGATGAAGGTCTAAGACCGAAACATTTTATCTTTAAAATTTTTAATTTTTAAGAATATATTTTTACAAAGCAAAAGTTGCCCATTTTCGCTCTTTTTTAACTAATTTTTTTAAAAATTTTTTTATCAAATTGGACTGAGAATCCATTGGCGATCCTTTTGGTGGAAGCATCTTCGTTGGCTCAGGTAGCTCTTTCTAACCAGTCTAATATAGCCTTTGATGTAGTGGAATTTTGCCATTCCATATCAGAGACTCTACTTGAACGTGCCCTTGACTTTGCAGCCAATTGTGTGACCATCTCCGATCATGACTGTCACATAATACTTTAAGCTAAGCAATCTCTTCTTTTTAACAAGGGAAACCCTTGTCACACTATTTGACGTTACTGTAGGGAGTTATGACAGAGCAGAAACATGCGAATTAGTCGGAAACTACATCCTCTCGCAACTTAAAGAAATCCCTTATGACATGGAAATTGGGCTTTACAGAGATGACGACTTTGCAGTCTTGGGCCAAACCCCACAAAAACTTGAAAAAATTAAAAAAGAAATCTGCAAGTGTTTGCCAAAAACAACCTACGCATCACAGTTGAAGCCAACAAAGTCGACGATAAAGCTGGCAAAGGAAAAAGGCTGTGAGAAGATATCTGACTGGGTAAGGGTGTCCACAACCATCTCTATTGGCGTGCTACATATACAAAGAAGGGCTACCAGGAGATGGTTGCAGCCAAATGGAAGTCATTCATGGACCATGTTGCCAACAAACATGATAATCATTCCAATGCACTTAACAAAAAGTTTTGAGAAATGGAAATAATGAGAAAATGAGAAAGAATGGCATAAAATAACGTAAACAATATTGTACAATCTGAATCGAAACACTGACAACACAATGTATAAACCTATACATTGATTATTCTTACATTTTCTTTTTGAATAGCTGGAAGAACATTCCAAAAAGGCTATTATATGTGATCTTGGTGTCGGAAAAGTAAAGGACATGACAATGATCACCAAACAGGGTGGTAATTACCGTCTGCGTTTTGGCTGCCACATTTGTGGTGAATGTTAACCAATCAAAATGCAGGGATTGCAATATACCATAACTTGCTGCTAGTTTTTAATAAATGTGTTGAAACATATTGAATGTAACTTTAAATTCATATTACATTATGGGCATTTAATTGGTAAGCTTATTCAGTTTTATGTGCTATAGCTGAGGTAAATATTATTTTAATTTGTTATAGAAGACACATTTCTGGGTATATCTTTCCCCTGAAGGCATATTTTGGATTGCCTCCACTTCAACGAGAATGTCCTTAGGCAAACCCAAAAAACAGGAGCAAGGGATGACTACTATAAATTGACATACCTAAAATTTAAACTTTGTGAGTAAGTTGTGAGAGAGATCGATGTTCCACCGACTTATGGTAAGGTTTATTAACATGCAACAAAAAAAAACCTTCTTGTATGTGTGAAGATATTCACTTTTTATTGAGTTGCCATGTTCAACTATAGTTTTCCTATCATACTGCAGCCAGTTTAGAACTTAATGAAATAAAAATATAATAAAACAAATTCTATATAACTTTTTTCTGGGTCTATAGGCTATGAGGCAGAAATAAGGAACAATCTTGTTAACATTTCCTGCTACAAGCATCAATGTCTACACCTAACACAAGCTAGGCCCCTGCCAACAAGAATTCAGTTCCCGAGCATCTGGAGGAGTTTCGTGAAGATGCATGTGCAAATAAAAGCGACTTAAGATGTCAAGGCTACTTGTAAAATGTAAAAAAACTAAGGAAGTTATGATCTCTGGCCAGCAAATGGCTGTAAAAAAGTATGATGAAGATAAAGACGTCCATCCCCCACTGGTGATACCGTTTATATCAACAGTTGAAGGCATGCGAAAAGTTATATTGTGGTTCTCAAAAGGGGAAGAGGATAAATTTTCAAAAGATGAAGCGTCGACAATGAGAATTTAATTCTCAAGAAAATTAAATTTATCCTCAACGGTAAGCTTAAATAAGATTACACCGATCTCACTATGCAACAAATACATAAAAGGCTAGCGTGATATTTGCCGAGTGTTTAACCGACACACAACAGGGGTACCTTGGACAACTGCGTGATGTTTGCATCTGTCCTCCAATTTTTCTCTTATCTTATCAAAGAGGAAGATAACCCATGACGAGAAACTGGCAGAGAGGTTAAGATTAACTTGAATTAGAGATAGCTTAACTAGAGCAAAGAAAAACGAAATTGAGACCTGTGGACATGTGAACTTGAATATTTTTAATATATTTGGGTCATTTTCTATTAGGATCAACCATTTCAGGTAAGTTGAGTTTTTTCATGTTCTACTGGCGAAAAACGGCTTTGTTTTCTTTGGTTGATCAACTATTCCAACCTGCATCCAACTGGGTTGAAACGGTTGAAAAAAGCATTGGTTTTAGTGCGCTCTAAAATGCTGCTGCTTGTACGATTAGTTATGTAATCAATGCTGCTTCCACGACATTCTTTGTATACAAAAAAGATGGCATCAGCAAATTAAAAAACCTTTGTTGAAGTTGAAGACAACAACAGAGTGAGAGGGAGGAAGAAAAACCTGTAAGTTTTATTACGAGTTTGGAAACATTCCTGGCTTCAAACCAGGGGTAAAGCTGGTCGCAACATCGACCAATTCTTCTTAAGGTGAAATAAATGAGAAAAAAGCAAAGCAAAAAATGAAGGCACATGAGTACAAAAAGGAAGAGAGGACCAAAGGTCAACAAAAAAAGAGGAAGAAGAGTGACAGCAGTCGCCCAAAGGCCATCGAGTGATGCCATCCTCAAACTTAGGGGATGATGCAAAGAAAGGTTTTACCTTCTTTACCTGTGGGAATGCACAGAATTACATACCTGGGCTATGAATATGACAGACCATTACACAAAACATGTTACCCTTTACCCTCTAACAGTAAAATCAGCGAAAAGGTACTGCAGGCATAAAGATATTTTTCACCCAAGGCCCGGATTTTTTATGAATTGTTGGGAATGTGGAGAAACAGAAAAGTACCAGATAGGTTTCTAGCTGACATTTTTGATGGAAAGGTGTGGAAGGGATGGCGAGTGGTCAATGGACAACCCTTTTTATCTGCCCCAAGAAAGAGTGCATTTATGTTAAATGTTGGCTGGTTTCAACCATTTTAACACTCTTTATACCATGTTGGCGCACTTCTACTTGTTTTGATGAATCTTTCAAGAAGTGAGAAATTTAAACCTGAGAATGTGTTTGTTTGTTGATGAATTGAATGTCCTTTGGAATGAGAGTATATATGAAGTTGAGCATGGCTCATCAGTCCAACACTAATTCCATGTAGCATTGCTGTGTGTTGGGTGCGATGTTTCAGCAGCAAGGAAAGTTTCTGGCTTCACTGGACATGCTTCTTGCAAAGGATGTTCCAAATGCAACAAATTATTCCTGAGAAATGTAAGTACTTCACTGGACTTTTCTGGGTTTGAAGCATGCCCTAAAGAATGAAAACAATGAACACTGCAGAGAAGCACAAGAGGTGCTACTGACGGGCTTAATGATAAGGTTGCCTTATTTTGACTGTGTCAGATTTCATATATTTGATCCAATACACAATCTCTTCACTGGAACAGCATAGCATGTTCTCAAGAACATTTGGATGGATGCTGATAAACCACTTCTGCACAAGGACAATTAACTTAAAAGTCAGCAGAAAGTGGACAAAATTCCTGTCCCAGCTAATGTAGGGAGAACACTTAAGAAGATCCAAATAACTTTTGTAACTTTACTACATACTAGTGGCAGTCATTTACTATTTTATTTTCTGTGAATCCACTCCATAGAATATTGCCAGGAACTTATTTGCATAATTGGCGGGATTTTATTATGGCATGCACTTTTCGTTTGCTCAACATTAATCACTGAAGCAAGAGCAGACTTTACCCACACTGACATTTTGAAATTTTGCAGAAATAGTGAAGACAGTAACGCCTTAGACAATGCCTCGTCACCGAAAGGCGAACTCGGTGGCTAGCTGCCATTAGTCCAGCTGACTTGACAGAGAAGATTCACTGTTTTTGAAGATTACATTATAGGAGATAACAAGAAAGTGCGTTTCTATACCGGTTTGCCGTCCTTGGAGATATCAAAGAAAACTTTCACCTTCGTTTCATCATGTGTGACCAGACGTCCTCTTGTGTTGAGTAAATTTCAGGAGTTTGTTTTGGTTCTCATAAAATTACATCTCGGTGTACCACATCAAGACCTTGCATATTGCTTTAGTGTATCTAGGGCAGTAGTGTCAAGAATTATTGTCATCTGGTTGACTGTAATGGATGTGACATTATCATCATTAATTTCCTGGCCAGATAGAGAACAACTACAAAGGACAATGCCAAGGTGTTTTTTTGACTTTAAACAAGTGTTATCATTGACTGTTTTGAAGTATTCATTGACATGCCATCAAATCTATTGACAAGGGCTCAAACATTTTCGAATTAAAAGCATCACAACACTGTCAAAGTATTGATTGGCATGACCCCTCAGCAAGATTGCCTTTTACTTGGATGGGGTATCCTTCGTACACAAGACTAACCCCATGGATCAGGCCCACGCCCCACATGGCAGAATTTGGTGCATCGGAAGGACTTAAACAAGGATGTTTCACTAAAGGAAGCAAGGCTGGAACGGGTGGAAAACTCGTGAAAATGATTGTCGTAATTAGCTACAACAAGAGTGTGATCATATGCCAACAGTACCACCGAATGTGTGGAGCTTTCTTTGAGGGTTTTATAGATGAACACTTTGAGTCCATGTTTCAAACCGCAGGAAGAGGAAAAAGTAGGACGTTCCCGATGGATGGAGATCCTTCCCAAAACAGTGCACGAGCTAAAGCAGCTATGTCTAGAGTGGGCTGTCAACTGTTCAAGATCCCACCGAGATCTCCAGAACTAAACGGCTGTGAAAATGTGGGGAAAGGGCCATTACGCAGGAGTCCTACGAGCAATTTCACAATCGAGTGCGAGAAACTTTTGAAGCGATACCCATAGAGACAATAGATAAAAAAATCTAATCAATGAATGGTCGACTCAGACAAATTATAGACAATGGGGAAGGACTGAAATATTGAAGACGAATTTTGGACCCATGAAAAAGGCAGGGAAACGTTTTCCAGAGGGGAAACATGTGAGACTGTTTAATTAATGCATTACAGACATGTACAGTGAACATTTAGATTCAAAATATGTGTTTAGCTGCTGTTTTAAACTACGTCTAGGCTAATCCTTGTTTTGATTAAACGGAGCATGCGCGAGAGCCTGGGTGGCAATAACAATACAAGATGGGGGACAAGGTGGAGAGTTACCGAAGGATCAGTGGCAATGATTCAAGATATGTGGACACTTTGGACCCCGAAGAAAGGAAAAAGTTTCAAGAAAAACTTAAAGTGCCAGTTGCCGGGGGTTTTGTGATTATTCAGAATCCCTAAGAGATTTGGGATGAAGTTCATCTCTGGAACGATAAGCCAACATTATGGCCGGACATAAGTTTTGGCAATCTCTGGATGTATCTTGTGGACAAGCGAGGACCATTCAACGCTGAAAATCTAAAGTGTTACAAAAGTTTGGAAGCTTATGAGTACTTCCTATCCCGCAAAGATGGATGCGTTTTTAGTCAAGAAGTACAGAAAGATGCCGGCCTGTTTGTACTTAGAGCTGAAGTAAGACCGGGCCAGGCCAAGTCCCAAGTTTCATAATTGCCTTGGATCATTGCAAAAGCAACAGAGAAATTCTTACGGCACATTGCAATTGCAAGGCAGGGTAAGATAAGAAACACTTGAAGCAATGCCTGTTCAAAAACTCGCATTCAGTAAACCCCGTGTCAGAATAGCAATAAATTAATTATCTCAGCGTTCCCCATAAATTTTTTCCCTGATACATTCAAGCTATAGAAACAATTAAAATGGTCTTCTTTAAAGTAACAAAAAAATACCTTTCCAGCTAGTAGTTCACCTACTTGAACGGGGATCACGGCGAAATTGCACGGCGACCTGCCTGGAAGGTGTGTGGCCTGGGTTTTGCATTTATTCAACAATCCAAAATCTGATCCGTAAATCGGATTTTGGTGACCACAGTAGTCACGTTTACAAACTGAGTCTTCAAAATATGAAATTCGTGACCAAATTCGTCTGTTGCAGTTATCACAGCTTTTCTAATATTTTTAGACTGCGAAGAGTATCAGAACTGTACATTTTTTCATGTAATTGCAATACTTTGACTCAAACACTTTTTTCTCTTCTCTTTCATGCTACCACATCTTTTTGATTCATCCCAAAGCAATGGTACAAAAAAACTGCGTAGACCACAAAACTTTGGTTGCAATACTAAACGACATTGACATACTTCCCTAGTTTTACCAGTGGTATGTAACAAGCGATGAAAGGTGACTTATTTGTTAGCCCGAAAGGAACTTTCCTAAATCCTTTTCACTTAAGCTCTTGAACTTGGCAAACGAATACTATCCAGCCTTTCTCCAACACACACAACCACTTTGAGTGTGCTCTCTTCTCTCCAGGCAACATGGTTATAATTCATTCTGCCTTCCAAACCTGTTCACGTTGACAAGACTCAACGCCTTGTTGGACCTGTTAGAATGGAAATGCAATTCTCTGTCCCTCAACAATGACTTGGTTTCACTTATGTGACTTTGAAAGTTCCTCTCATTGCGAATTGATGTCTTACACACTTTCTTTTCCCACTGCATAAGCAAGTTAGATGTGCAGATGTCTGGTCATCTAGGACCTGCTTTTGTGTACAAACTGTATAGCCAGGGATACTAAAAAATGGCCAAACATCTTGCATGTGGGCTTCATCATCCTTCCAACCAATTCATATGTTAATGTATTGTCGAATCATGTGCAGACTACGTGGTTATAAACGCTTAAAAGCAAATTTTTTCAAGACCTTGACTTATTATCTTGCGGTGAGTGTTCAATTTTCAAATGCTCACAATGTGTACTATTTTAATTTATATGCCAGACATTTGTTCCAATCCACTGGTGTGTTACTTCCTGTAACCAGCAGTTGAGAAAGACGAGTCCTCGTGGGAGCTCCTTGGGTGCCCCAATGAAGGTTGTGTAAAGATGTATCAGCGACACTCCAGTCTAGGAAAACACCTTCTGTTTGGACAGAGATGTAAGATGGTAGCTGAGAAACAAACACTCTATGACATTGCAATGAAAAAGTACCACGCCCTCTAGCTGATGGCATGAGTGAGACAGTGTCGGCAACCCCTCAACAAGGCCACACCTTTGAAAGTGCAAGCCTGTTACCTGAAGGCTGGGCCTTAAAGACAATTAAAAAGGTGACCCGTTTCAACAACACCTAGAAGAGTTACCTCGAAGAAAAATTTAACCTTGGCCAAGCAACGGGCCAAAAAAAAAGTGATCATTGATACACTGCACCTCTTCCTCAGGGTTATGGGACTAGTCTTTCATCAGGTAAATATATGTTTGAAGAAAGGCTTTTTATGCTGTCTACATTTGTGTTAATTAAAACCATCAGACTACTTAATCATTTGGGAAAAAATAAAGGAAATCAAGTGAAACACTTTGTTTATAGTTACGAACATTTATCTGTGCCTAATTTTTAGCATTTCTGTTTCAAGGTTATTGAGCTTGACATTTACAAGAAAAGAACAAAATGCCTTGAAACAGAACTTGAAAAGATTGGTGTTCCCTTTAAATTCTATGAGGTTCAGTGCAATGGTTTGCCATTCAAAAAACAATGGACAAGACTAGATGGTAATATATTGTACATTATCTATAGCAGAATAATCATAACGGAAACACTATCCTTATCACTTTCATTACAGGATGTTACACCTTACAAACATAGTAAGAGCCATTTCTTTTAAATAATTCACTCAGTTGCTGCAATAACAAACAGTATGTAGTCAATTTAACATATGGTAAATACTACGACGTACACTAGTGAGTGTTTTATAGCACAACTTTAAGGCGGTCTACTATGGTTCCTCTGCATTACAACTGCACATTCTAAGGTTACTCTCTAAATTTTGAAATAACATGTGCAATATTTGCACAATCTCTGATGGAAACCTAATCAAACTTTGGCAATTGACACTCCAGGGATTTATATCCTTTTTTGACTTGAATAGCTCCTCTAGATTTTCCAAGTCCTTTTATATATTTAATATTATGAGGCTCAAACAACAAATGGTGTTTTAATTGCAGCACTGGTGAACAACGAGAGAGACGTATTTACTCTCTTGTGGCAGCAAGCCCGTTGCCATTTCTTTGAAGGTTACAACAACTCTTTCGTCCCCCACGCCACTGGACTAACAATGGAGCAATATGTTCTTATCGGAAGAATCCTTTCCTATGGCTACTACGAAAATCACCGAACTGTGGAGTGGGTCCGAGTTTTTGTATCACTGCCACACCCACTTTCTTTTACTGCCCGTCCCACTTTCTTCAATGAATTCCAAGAATTCTTGCCCCCCTGAATGAACTGTTGTAGTGTACGCGCGGCTGACATGGATGGATTCAAATTTAAAGTGAGAGGACCGAAAGAAAAATGCGTTAAAATTTTTCTTTCTTCGTAAGAAGTAAAAATGTTATGCATGGAATCCTTGACAGAGCGTATATCAACACGATTCACAAGTCTTCGTGGCAAAGAAGTAAGCATAAAATACGCAGACAACAATGACTGGATTGAGCTCCCCGTTGACGACTTGGATTTATTCATAGATATGATTGAAACGGTGAAAGACTCCGCAAGAGAACAAAGCTAGACCATTATTTTTTGGTTTCCATTGATAATGTTTCTTTTGACTTTGACTTTTTGAAGTAATTCTTCTGATACTGCCCCTTTAAGTACACTATGTCAAAAATGGCATGCCAAATTATTCTGGCTATGATTTTAGGCTTGTCTATATATTCCTTTCTTTTAGGATTTACAAAAATTGAATTCAATTATAAAGCTACCAAGACAGTGACTTTGACTCCAAGCGGGCAAGTTAATGTCAGTGTCTGTTATAATCATTATGGACATGAAATGTCCTTGGAACATGTGCGAATACCAACTCCACAGCATGAGGTCATTGCAGCCAAACTCCAACAAGGTGTTTTTAAAGGAACGTATATTGGATGACATCTGCAAGGACTTTACCTCTGACTTTCAAAGGCATCATATATTAGAAAGACAAGAGATAGCCAATATTGAAAGAGCTTTCCGGCTGAAGACGGTACAACGACATGCAAATGATTGACAAAGCCCTTTGGCATGGATCAACGAATGGGAGGACACCAAAGATAGTCCAGTCCTATTCATCAAGTTACAAGATGAGAAGGCTGAAGATGGCTACGATCTCGCAAAAGAGGATTTCTGTATGGTTGTCCAGACCCCATTTCAGAGTGAGATGTTGCAAAAATTTGGGAAAAAAGAAGTGTGCTGTAATGGCACGCATGGCACAAATGGCTATGATTTTTTCTTGACAACCATTCATTTGGTAGATGAGTTTGGTCAAGGGATTCCTGTGGCCTGGTGCCTATCCAGACATGAAGACCAGACAGCTATGGTCAATTCTTCAAGAACATAAGAAATAACTGCAGAAACATCTAGAGTGATTTTTTCATGAGTGACATGGCCAATCAATTCTACAATGCATGGGTTGCTGTCATGAATGAAGGCCCAAGACCAAAAAAGCTGCTTTGTACCTGGCTTGTAGACAAAGTATGGAAGGAAGAGCTGAGAAGAAAGGTTGGAGATGCCACAGTGGAATCTGAAGTTTATAAGCTAATAAGAACCTGTCTGGAACAAATGACTGGAGCCAACTTTGAAGATTGCCTTAAGAGACAAAAACAAAAAAACACGAAGTTTTCATTTGTATTTTCTGAAAGAGTAGGTCACCGAGAAGGAACAATGGGGATTCTGCTTTACTATGAACACAAACATGTTTGCAGAAGCCTTTCACCGTGTGTTCAAAAGGGTCTATCTAAAGGGAAAGGTCAACAAACGTGTGGATGTCTGCCTTGTTAATTTGGTCAGGTTATCTCGTGACAAGGCATTTGACCATGCAATTAAATTGACAAAGGGGAAGACAAAGTACCAAACATCTTGTGATACCAAAAGAATGCATCCAAATTGATAAGAATGAAACAGACAAATGGTTTGTTCAAGGACAACACATACATGAAGTCATCATGGTATCATCGCATTGTACAGAGAAATTACTACTCATATCAAATAATAATCATTTCTCAATAAATCCGACAGACACTGATCCTCACAATAATAACCAAACAGTGATGTAATGTATATGAAATGATCCATCAAACAGTTATAATCTGATCTGACCATCATCAACAAAAACAATAACAATGACATGGCCTTGAAAAAAAAGCATTTTTTGAACAGGAACTGAGCTGAGTGTATATAAAATAAAATAAAATAAATTGACAACCGAAGATGCTTTGGCAGCAGAGGATCAAATAAATTTCTCTCAGGCAAGAGAAAATGTCATGTCAGCTCTGCATATCCGCAATTTTTCTCTGTATCTTTGATTAGTTGTGTTATGATTTACTAAGCAAGTGTTTTACATTCTGCCCGCCTCTACATCGCTGTAGTGTGTTCTGTACTTCAGCGTTTCTGGAGAAGAAAAATGATTTTCCTTCGTATAAACGTAGTGAGGAAAAGGAAATCATTTTGTACCAAAGTATAGCTGGGACTACTCATCATCAGTTTACAGACCGAGTCCTTATTTCTGTGTAGACAGTAATATTCCTGTCATGAAAAGTAAACAAGTTCAAAATGAATCCGAGTCAAACCAGCAACCCTGTGCACAGGAGTTACCGATTGACACTGGAGTGTCTTCCTGTAAGCAACAATCTGATTCCACATTGGAGACAAGTGAGGAACAGAGGTCTTCAAAACAGCAAGAAAGCTGTACAAGATTGAAGAACTGGGCAGTAGAATGTAGGGTGCTGCTTGCACAACTGAGAGATCTAACATGCTTTTGTGAAAAAGAGGAACCTCTTATAGTTTTGAGAGAATCCCTAAAAAACAACCTTGCTGACCTATGACCACACATTCCATCAGATAGTGGGCTATTCTTGGAACAAAATCCACACAAAATTTAAAGGATGCAGAGGGCATGTGGATGAAGTTTCTTAACAACAATGGTATAGTAACTGGTGACCAAGACAACCAGGACGAATTCAGATTAAAGGCATTAGCATTTGCCCATTGGACTTTTCAAAAGTTCGATGGCAAGCTGCTTATCTGTGACTTGCAAGCTTTGTTTAAAACTGGTATAAAGTTATAAAGTCGACGTGTAGTTTCTCATTTTCAAAAATAGCGTGAATAGACAATGACAGGCCGAGTACCACTACATTTCAGTTCTTTCATCAAAACTTAACAGTTTTCAGACATTGTTTCTTGATGTAAATGACTAAAAAAAAGAAATGATGGACAACAATTACTCTTAAAAACTATATCTGGTGTGCTCAGCTCTCACTGTCCTTAACATCCTAATCTTTATTAGGTGCCAATTACCACCTTTCAGATCTAGGGATTGCCTTTGCGAATGGTACCTTGGCCAACAAAGTGCATGATTTGTTAATTGCTTTGTGTTTATTTAGTTATTACTAATTATTTATTAATTTATTGAATTATTGATTTTTTTTTTTTAAACGTTGGCACATTTGCCAGTGCCCAGAAAAGGTGATGACCTGCCCATTTGCTGACTGTAAGCAAATGTTTCGGCGAGGAAATTGGGAGGATCACATGTGCTCAAGTGCCTTGACCCATACAATGCTGAACACAGGTAAAGTGCAATGGTTGAAGGGGAAGATTTACAGCAAAAAGATACTTTTAGTAACAATGGATAGTCAAAGTTAGAGTAAGGCAAAACACTAGAATCTGCCTGAATTGTGAAACATGCCAAAAAGAAAGATGCAAAGTCTAAAAGAGAGTGTATCAATCCCACGTGCCTCTTCAAACTCAATGAGAAGCAGGCTGGTTTTCTAAAATCTGCCTGAGGTTGTGAAAGAGGATGCCTTTGCCACTGTAAAAGATGTTCGCCTGTGAAAATGTGTTAAATATCGCAGCAGACAAATTGAGGAAAGATGCCTTAGAAAGGGCCATTACACAGGAGTCCTACAAGCAATTTCACAATCGAGTGTGAGAAACTTTTAAAGCGATACCTGTAGAGACCAAATTAGTCTGTTGCAGTTATCACAGCTTTTCTAATATTTTTAGACTTCGAAGAGTATCAGAACTGTACATTTTTTCATGTAATTGCAATACTTTGACTCAAACACTTTTTTCTCTTCTCTTTCATGCTACCACATCTTTTTGATTCATCCCAAAGCAATGGTACAAAAAAACTGCGTAGACCACAAAACTTTGGTTGCAATACTAAACGACATTGACATACTTCCCTAGTTTTACCAGTGGTATGTAACAAGCGATGAAAGGTGACTTATTTGTTAGCCCGAAAGGAACTTTCCTAAATCCTTTTCACTTAAGCTCTTGAACTTGGCAAACGAATACTATCCAGCCTTTCTCCAACACACACAACCACTTTGAGTGTGCTCTCTTCTCTCCAGGCAACATGGTTATAATTCATTCTGCCTTCCAAACCTGTTCACGTTGACAAGACTCAACGCCTTGTTGGACCTGTTAGAATGGAAATGCAATTCTCTGTCCCTCAACAATGACTTGGTTTCACTTATGTGACTTTGAAAGTTCCTCTCATTGCGAATTGATGTCTTACACACTTTCTTTTCCCACTGCATAAGCAAGTTAGATGTGCAGATGTCTGGTCATCTAGGACCTGCTTTTGTGTACAAACTGTATAGCCAGGGATACTAAAAAATGGCCAAACATCTTGCATGTGGGCTTCATCATCCATCCAACCAATTCATATGTTAATGTATTGTCGAATCATGTGCAGACTACGTGGTTATAAACGCTTAAAAGCAAATTTTTTCAAGACCTTGACTTATTATCTTGCGGTGAGTGTTCAATTTTCAAATGCTCACAATGTGTACTATTTTAATTTATATGCCAGACATTTGTTCCAATCCACTGGTGTGTTACTTCCTGTAACCAGCCGTTGAGAAAGACGAGTCCTCGTGGGAGCTCCTTGGGTGCCCCAATGAAGGTTGTGTAAAGATGTATCAGCGACACTCCAGTCTAGGAAAACACCTTCTGTTTGGACAGAAATGTAAGATGGTAGCTGAGAAACAAACACTCTATGACATTGCAATGAAAAAGTACCACGCCCTCTAGCTGATGGCATGAGTGAGACAGTGTTGGCAACCCCTCAACAAGGCCACACCTTTGAAAGTGCAAGCCTGTTACCTGAAGGCTGGGCCTTGAAGACAATTAAAAAGGTGACCTGTTTCAACAACACCCAGAAGAGTTACCTCGAAGAAAAATTTAACCTTGGCCAAGCAACGGGCCAAAAAAAAAGTGATCATTGATACACTGCACCTCTTCCTCAGGGTTATGGGACTAGTCTTTCATCAGGTAAATACCGTAAACACCCGCGTATAAGCCGCACCCGCAGATAAGCCGCACCCTGAGTTTAACAACTCAAATGTTGGAAAAAAAGTTTTTTGAAAGTAAATCAAAGAAAATCCAAAGTCGAGTCAAAAATCCAAAGTTGAGTCTTTGGGAAGTCTTCTTCATCGAACGTAAACTCAATGAACATTGAAACAGAAAATATTTCAGTCTTACCCACAATTTGAGCTCTTTAATATAATGAAAACCAACTTTGACATATTATGGGTGATCTTTTTCTGGCATTTGTTGACAGGTATTTCTTCATTCAATGCAGTTTTTCCATAGATTTTTGTGTCACAACAACAAGAACACGCGTTTGCAAACGTTCGTAGCTTAGTAACCAGGCATTTGATCGGACGCGAAATATGGGACTAGGGCGAGAACGTAAAGCAAAACAGGATGGCGATAATGGAGGCGTTCGAGTTTCGTGGCTATCATATTCATTATTGACAAATTAAAGAGATTTGGGAGCCATCTATTGGAGATAAACTTGTTGCATAATGAGAGTTTCGTAATCAGTTTGACAAATTTTTCATCAAAGTGCAAAATGAGAGAGAAACAATTGGCCATCTTACTCGTGAATACTCGTGGTATTTTCTCGCTCGTAAAAGTATCAATATTACTGTTAAAGTTATAGGCCATTGTCGACACTGCAAACAGTATAGGAGCTGTCAAACTTGCAAAAGCAATGACCGGTACTCTCTTGTAGTTTTATGTTTTTTAATTTACATAATTTTCCATCATCAGTTAACAAAAATTTACGGCACCTTTTCCGAATGTTCCCGCAGATAAGCCACACCCCCGCTTTCGAGCGAAAATTTTTGGAAAAAAGGTGCGGCTTATCTGCGGGTTTTTACGGTATATGTTTGAAGAAAGGCTTTTTATGCTGTCTACATTTGTGTTCATTAAAACCATCAGACTACTTAATCATTTGGGAAAAAATAAAGGAAATCAAGTGAAACACTTTGTTTATGGTTACGAACATTTATCTGTGCCTAATTTTTAGCATTTCTGTTTAAAGGTTATTGAGCTTGACATTTACAAGAAAAGAACAAAATGCCTTGAAACAGAACTTGAAAAGATTGGTGTTCCCTTTAAATTCTATGAGGTTCAGTGCAATGATTTGCCATTCAAAAAACAATGGACAAGACTAGATGGTAATATATTGTACATTATCTATGGCAGAATAATCATAACGGAAACACTATCCTTATCACTTTCATTACAGGATGTTACACCTTACAAACATGGTAAGTATAACACAGTATGTAGTCAATTTAACATATGGTAAATACTACAACGTACAGTAGTGAGTGTTTTATAGCACAATTTTAAAGCAGTCTACTATGGTTCCTCTGCATTACAACTGCACATTCTAAGGTTACTCTCTAAATTTTGAAATAACATGTGCAATATTTGCACAATCTCTGATGGAAACCTAATCAAACTTTGGCAATTGACACTCCAGGGATTTATACCCTTTTTTGACTTGAATAGCTCCTCTAGATTTCCCAAGTCCTTTTATATATTTAATATTATGAGGCTCAAACAACAAATGGTGTTTTTATTGCAGCACTGGTGAACAACGAGAGAGAGACGTATTTACTCTCTTGTGGCAGCAAGCCCGTTGCCATTGAAGGTTACAACAACTCTTTCGTCCCCCACGCCACTGGAATAACAAAGGAGCAATTTGTTCTTATCGGAAGAATCCTTTCCTATGGCTACTACGAAAATCACCGAACTGTGGATTGGGTCCGAGTTTTTGTATCACTGTCCCACCCACTTTCTTTTACTGCCCGTCCCACTTTCTTCAATGAATTCCAAGAATTTTTGCCTCCTGCATGAACTGTTGTAGTGTACGCGCGGCTGACATGGATAGATTCAAATTTAAAGTGAGAGGACCGAAAGAAAAATGCGTTAAAATTTTTCTTTCTTCGTAAGAAGTAAAAATGATATGCATGGAATCCTTGACAGAGCGTATATCAACACGATTCACAAGTCTTCGTGGCAAGGAAGTAAGCATAAAATACGCAGACAACAATGACTGGATTGAGCTCCCCGTTGACGACTTGGATTTATTCATAGTTATGATTGAAACGGCGAAAGACTCCGCAAGAGAACAAAGCTAGACCATTATTTTTTGGTTTCCATTGATAATGCTTCTTTTGACTTTGACTTTTTGAAGTAATTCTTCTGATACTGCCCCTTTAAGTACACTATGTCAAAAATGGCATGCCAAATTATTCTGGCTCTGATTTTAGGCTTGTCTATATATTCCTTTCTTTTAGGATTTACAAAAATTGAATTCAATTATAAAGCTACCAAGACAGTGACTTTGACTCCAAACGGGCAAGTTAATGTCAGTGTCTGTTATAATCATTATGGACATGAAATGTCCTTGGAACATGTGCGAATACCAACTCCACAGCATGAGGTCATTGCAGCCAAACTCCAACAAGGTGTTTTTAAAGGAACGTATATTGGATGATATCTGCAAGGACTTTACCTCTGACTTTCAAAGGCATCATATATTAGAAAGACAAGAGATAACCAATATTGAAAGAGCTTTCCGGCTGAAGACGGTACAACGACATGCAAATGATTGACAAAGCCCTTTGGCATGGATCAACGAATGGGAGGACACCAAAGATAGTCCAGTCCTATTCATCAAGTTACAAGATGAGAAGGCTGAAGATGACTACGATCTCGCAAAAGAGGATTTCTGTATGGTTGTCCAGACCCCATTTCAGAGTGAGATGTTGCAAAAATTTGGGAAAAAAGAAGTGTGCTGTAATGGCACGCATGGCACAAATGGCTATGATTTTTTCTTGACAACCATTCATTTGGTAGATGAGTTTGGTCAAGGGATTCCTGTGGCCTGGTGCCTATCCAGCCATGAAGACCAGAAAGCTATGGTCATCTTCAAGAACATAAGAAATAACTGCAGAAACATCTAGAGTGACTTTTTCATGAGTGACATGGCCAATCAATTCTACAATGCATGGGTTGCTGTCATGATTGAAGGCCCAAGACCAAAAAAGCTGCTTTGTACCTGGCTTGTAGACAAAGCATGGAAGGAAGAGCTGAGAAGAAGGGTTGGAGATGCCACAGTGGAATCTGAAGTTTATAAGCTAATAAAAACCTGTCTGGAACAAATGACTGGAGCCAACTTTGAAGATTGCCTTAAGAGACAAAAACAAAAAAACACGAAGTTTTCATTTGTATTTTCTGAAAGAGTAGGTCACCGAGAAGGAACAATGGGGATTCTGCTTTACTATGAACACAAACATGTTTGCAGAAGCCTTTCACCGTGTGTTCAAAAGGGTCTATCTAAAGGGAAAGGTCAACAAACGTGTGGATGTCTGCCTTGTTAATTTGGTCAGGTTATCTCGTGACAAGGCATTTGACCATGCAATTAAATTGACAAAGGGGAAGACAAAGTACCAAACATCTTGTGATACCAAAAGAATGCATCCAAATTGATAAGAATGAAACAGACAAATGGTTTGTTCAAGGACAACACATACATGAAGTCATCATGGTATCATCGCATTGTACAGAGAAATTACTACTCATATCAAATAATAATCATTTCTCAATAAATCCGACAGACACTGATCCTCACAATAATAACCAAACAGTGATGTAATGTATATGAAATGATCCATCAAACAGTTATAATCTGATCTGACCATCATCAACAAAAACAATAACAATGACATGGCCTTGAAAAAAAAGCATTTTTTGAACAGGAACTGAGCTGAGTGTATATAAAATAAAATAAAATAAATTGACAACCGAAGATGCTTTGGCAGCAGAGGATCAAATAAATTTCTCTCAGGCAAGAGAAAATGTCATGTCAGCTCTGCATATCCGCAATTTTTCTCTGTATCTTTGATTAGTTGTGTTATGATTTACTAAGCAAGTGTTTTACATTCTGCCCGCCTCTACATCGCTGTAGTGTGTTCTGTACTTCAGCGTTTCTGGAGAAGAAAAATGATTTTCTTTCGTATAAACGTAGTGAGGAAAAGGAAATCATTTTGTACCAAAGTATAGCTGGGACTACTTATCATCAGTTTACAGACCGAGTCCTTATTTCTGTGTAGACAGTAATATTCCTGTCATGAAAAGTAAACAAGTTCAAAATGAATCCCAGTCAAACCAGCAACCCTGTGCACAGGAGTTACCAATTGGCACTGGAGTGTCTTCCTGTGAGCAACAATCTGATTCCACATTGGAGACAAGTGAGGAACAGAGGTCTTCAAATCAGCAAGGAAGCTGTACAAGATTAAAGAACTGGGCAGTAGAATGTAGGGTGCTGCTGGCACAACTGAGAGATCTAACATGCTTTTGTGAAAAAGAGGAACCTCTTATGGTTTTGAGAGAATCCCTAAAAAACAACCTTGCTGACCTACGACCACACATTCCATCAGATAGTGGGCTATTCTTGGAACAAAATCCACACAAAATTTAAAGGATGCAGAGGGCATGTGGATGAAGTTTCTTAACAACAATGGTATAGTAACTGGTGACCAAGACAACCAGGACGAATTCAGATTAAAGGCGTTGGCATTCGCCCATTGGACTTTTCAAAAGTTCGATGGCAAGCTGCTTGTCTGTGACTTGCAAGCTTTGTTTAAAACTGGTATAAAGTCGACGTGTAGTTTCTCATTTTCAAAAATAGCGTGAATAGAGAATGACAAGCCGAGTACCACTACATTTCAGTTCTTTCATCAAAACTTAACAGTTTTCAGACATTGTTTCTTGATGTAAATGACTAGAAAAAAAGAACTGATGGACAACAATTACTATTAAAAACTATATCTGGTGTGCTCAGCTCTCACTGTCCTTAACATCCTAATCTTTATTAGGTGCCAATTACCACCTTTCAGATCTAGAGATCGCCTCTGCGGATGAAAGCTAACGATCAAGAATAAATATAAAATATATAAAAAACTTTTGATGGTACCTCGGCCAACAAAGTGCATGATTTGTTTACTACCGAAATCACTAAACTGTTAGCACCCCGGAAAAAACGATCGATCGCATTTGAATTTTGGGCTTGCTCACGTGACCATTTGGAGCGGCCGAATTCGTCACGTGACATTCTGTTTCTTTTCGCGGGCAGAACAACTTTGCTTTCAAAGGAAGGCTCACGGGTGAGCTTTCCACAGTGGGAAATCAATTGGAAAGGATTTGAGGTCGCTACATTTTGAGCGGAGGCGGAGATGTTTCAAAAGAGTTCGACCCAGGAAGTTTTAGAGCAACAGGATAAAAGTACAAAGTGAGCGGTGCGGTGTTATCGTTTCAAACATATGGAAGACCTTTTGTCAAACGGAAAAAATCTCCCTCACTGCAGCTAGGGATCAACCGAAAAGGCTGGAGGACCCAGAACTAGATTACTTTAACTGATGATGAAACGTAGACTTTCGATAACTTACAAGCAGCAGCCAACTAATCGAGCGAATGGAACAGGCTTTGTTGTTTCTCATTTGATCAACACTGTATTGCTAACCAGTATCGAATGTCCAATTTATACACTGGAGATGAAGCCAATTTTCTCCACAATGTTGAGTATCAGGTATATTTTAACTCAGTTTTATTCATCTTTTGTTGTTTTGGTAAAGGCTGATTGTAAATCGCTTAGCGTTCCTCAGTCACGAAATAACCCGTGAACAATTTAAGTCAAGAAACCGGCGGTATTAATCTGTTAGACCTGAAGCATATTACATTAGATTATATATAATCAAGAGAAAATAATAATTTAACGCAAACCATCTTTTAATTGGTAAACAACAAATATTTCAGTAAGTACAGTAATGTTGCAAATAAAGACAAAAATATTGAAAGTTGGTGGGTTGTAAAATTGCAGTTCTCATATTTCTGTAATTAGTAACTCGCTTTCAACACATCTCTATTTCTGTAAACACAAATCCCGAGTTTGGTTGAAATCGTGGTCTCAAATCTTTCAATGTCAAAACAGAAGTTATCGATTTATGTAAACACAAACGTGCAACTAACACAAACATGTTAAGCTTAATGGAAACGGCTGAAAATCACAGTTTTCAAGAGTCTTTATAGTTACGTTGTCTGAGCAAAAATAACGTATCGTATTATCTGTGTGAATAATCTGAAAGAAAATTCGATCAACCCAAACATGCAACTTTTAACACACGAAAAACGGTTTAATACCACAGTCCTCGAGAATTTGTAGTTTGTCTCTTGTGGTCTGAACACTTCGCCCATGATGCCGTCTTCTATGAAGTTTAGGTAGCAGTTCTCATCGTCAAAGATAATGAAGACGAATTTGATCGCAGCTTAAATATCCTGAAATGTTTTGGTGATACCACTCCTACTTATGAATCCGTAAAAATTGAAGTCTTCTGCCGAAGAGGCGAAAAACTTTCCACACTTGTGCAAACCTGTTCCATAATATCCCTTCACTTCGTACTCAGCCAGGAGTGAAAGCAAAAACAAACCCGCGAAAATATCACGTGACCAATCCGGCCGCTCCAAATGGTCACGTGAGCAAGCCCAAAATTCAAATGCGATCGAGCGTTTTTTCCGGGGTGCTAACAGTTTAGTGATTTCGGTAGTATTGCTTTGTGTTTATTTAGTTATTTACTAATTATTTATTAATTTATTCAATTATTGATTTTTTTTTTAAACGTCGATTTGAATGTGATGTTCTTTCATTATAGGTTATTTGGCATGGGTAATTTCTCTAGCACTGCTCTGGAGGGATTCAAGTCATTCCAACAATGCAACATATATTGTGTTGCATTGGATTTGCCTGGTGAGTATGGTGATTTTAAGCTTGTCGTCCTATCTTCCACCTACTTGTTGAATTTTTACAAAAAAATTCAATTGGAACAATCATCCTTGACTCCAACCGCTTTACTGCCAACAGGTTTTGACTGCCCAACTGCGGCAACCAACCAACGGTTGACCAGTGACCATAGGTATCTAAGTTGGTTTTGAACAGCCTTCGGTTTAAGAGTCCTGTTTTAACCAAGCTCAGTTAAGTCCAGTTTTAACCAAGCTTGGTTAAATGCTGCTTTAATCAAGCTGGGTTTAAAATTCCAAATTTAACTTAACTAGTCCATGTTCAACCGAGCTTGGAGATTGACGTTTACAAAAAAAGAGAAGACTTCATGAAGCGTTATAACAACGTTTTGAATATATTGTATGTGATGTTTTCCTGGTATCTATTAAAATGCCATTTCATTATAGGCACCATGAAACCTTGCACATTTGCCAGTGCCCAGAAAAGGTGATGACCTGCCCATTTGCTGCCTGTAAGCAAATGTTTTGGCAAAGAAATTGGGAGGATCACATGTTCTCAAGTGCCTTGACCCATACAATGCTGAACACAGGTAGAGTGCAATGGTCGAAGGGGCACATTAACAGCAAAAAGATACATTTAGTAACAATGGATAGTCAAAGTTAGAGTAAGGCAAAACAGGCAAAACACTAGAATCTTCCCGAATTGGAAAACATGCCAAAAAGAAAGACCAAAGTCTAAAAGAGAGTGTATCAATCCCAAGTGCCTCTTCAAACTCAATGAGAAGCAGGCTGGTTTTCTAAAATCTGCCTGAGGTTGTGAAAGAGGATGCCTTTGCCACTGTAAAAGATGTTCTAGCAAACAAGATGCAAGCTGACAAACAATGAAATAGAGACTGAAAGGGCCCACAGTCTAGGTGCAAAACACAACAACAAAAAACAGACCCAGATTTCTTCCCTATCAAGATAAAGAATATACCGGCAAGTCCACGTACTTACTTAAAGGAACAAAGGTAGAGATTGCTGATCAATTTGCAGAAACACGAAAAAGCTCTTCATCAATTACATGTGGAGGGTTGACCTTATAGCTACGAAACAAGAGTTGGCCTAAGATGTTCTTTTTAGAGCATTGGTGGAACCTATCAGAAACTTAAACTACAGGTTTAAAGAAAATGAAGTGGCGATTGCCTTTAAATGAAGAGGAATGTCTATCACACCAGGTTTCTTCCATGGTCCAAGGTTACACAGTTGAATGGTCAGGTGTTCTTTCTTCACATCCAAATCATCTAATTGATATATCAGTTTCTGATCCAGTGTTTGTAAATCCAGCTTCTTATAAAGCAGTAGCAGAAGTCTTACCGCGTGTTGCTTTGTTTAGTTAACTTATAGAATCAGAAATTTAGACAAAGTTGTATTTTTATTTATTGCTTTTCTTTAAATATATGTTTTATTTTTTCTTGTCATCATGTTTCATTTCTTTTCATTTCTCTTTACATGTAATTAATTTCTTGTCAATTAAGCATATTTTATTGCTAGAGGTCTAGTGAGCCTCAACAACCAGTAAATAAATAAAGTTATATAAATATTTGTACTTTCTTGTACTTAATTTCCTTCACAAATGCTGAAGCAGAAGCTTGTACTCCAGAATGTCTGTAGGCAATGTAAGCAGAAAGGTATTCATAACAAACCAAATTCATGTGCGAGTTTAAAATAATCTACACGCCCAAGGAGGCCTTTTTTAATACAGTTGTACCTTTGATTTTTCTTTTTAATATTAGGTCTGTGTTTTTGCAATGGTACACATGCCTCATTTGTAAGCAAAGAGGGTCAAAACACAGTGACAGATCTAAGCGGTGGAGAGCACCTGCTCAAACCAGCCATATGGAACAAGGGCAAACAAGTACGAAATAAAAGAGATTAAAGTTAGGGAAATAATGAAGAAGAAACTGCACTTTGTGCAAAAGGAATACTGGTACAACAGGCGAGAGCAGAAACCCCAAGGTTTGTTGTGTGGTAGTTCCTTGGGAATATCCCTTAGGTGGCTGGGTATTAGTTAACATAAGCATTTTTGGCTCACCTTATATTCAAATCTTAAATGTCGCTAACCATCAGTTCCATCTTACTGTTCACCTTTATTATGAGCCCAGATTTCTGCAGTTTTCTCCTGTTTACTACTAAGTGACTCTTCTCACAGCACCAGAACAATGTCCATTTATGTTTTTGCATATTTATCTTATTTGTTTGTCAACTATTTGTGTTTCATAAGTTTTCTTGATGTTAATTTTTTTTTTCACAGCCCCAGCACCAGAACAATGTCAGTTGATGTTTTTGCCTGTTTGTTTTATCTGCTTGTCAATTTGTATTTTATAAGTTTAAACCTCGACCTTAACTTTGATTTAACTTCTTCTCATTGTATTATTGAGAGTTACTATTGCTAAAAGATACATTACGACATTTACATTTACATTGGCATTGAAAAGAGTGTTAATGTCAGAAACAACATTATCTTGTTCTTGTTAATTCTGGCTATTTGCTTGTAATTTTCCTGTTAAATTTTGCTTTCTCAGAAAGCATTTGCAATTTTGTGATCAAATTACAGGGAATGTCATAGACGCTTTTCAAATTGAGTCTATGTTCTGATACATTAGGCAGTTTTCTAAAGCGATTGGAATGAAAGGGAATGGATGGTTATACACGAAACACCCAGGAAAGTAATGAGGGGAATCAGATATTGACCGTGTGCAGAATGGACAAACGTACAATCTCACCCGAGCCCTGGTCAAAAGCTTCAACAGCAACAAATACATCCTCAACTGCCAATCTACGATATCACAAGTACAAATCACAATACAGCAAAATGACTAACTGATTGGTAACCAGCTCAACACAGTTTCATGCCCAGTTGATGGGGTGGAAAAGGTAACAACTTACCAATCCTGTAAGAAGTGTAATGACACCTTCCAATTAAATGCTGACAAGAGAATTCCGCATTGTGCAAATTGTGGATGTGCAGAACTAAGAGACAAGTTTTCAAAACGCACCATCACAAAAGCACTCTTTATCAAAAATGAAGAGCAGACCTCCCTGACAATTTTGACGTAAAACTTATTACACTGCACAACATTTACAAACCAAATGCAAAAGTTGAAGATTCCAGTAAATAGTAAACAAAAGGACTAATCGAGAACATTATTAAGCTAGAAGAGAAATGTTGGTCCATTTATATTTATACTGAACCCTGCACTGCACAACATTCCTTAATGAACATTTACAGTTGATGCTAAACAGTTTAGTGTTATGCAGTATCCCTGATGACACGTAGTTTATAGTTTATTTTTCAACATATTTTAAAGTTACTGTTTAAGAGTAATCTGCTTGGTTCAATAACCATAAGCTTTCCTTCAAACATCGGACAAAATACAGCCAAAAAATCGGATTTAGAAGCAAATGCACAAGGCGGAAGAGACAAAGAGAGCAACTCCTTGTTGTCTTGCGAGAAACGAGACATTGTTCACTTGAATTGTGTATCTCCGGTCGAGCTAATTTAGCTAAAACAGTTGCAGGAATTTTACGCCGAAGTTCAATTGGAAAATGTAAGTTCGTAAAGTATTATTATCCATGAATCAACCCATTGCACATTATTTTCAGAGAGACTGCAGCTAGCTCTTTTATACTACAACTACACAATAAGACATAAGCCTCAGTAGCATCGTGTATAATTTTCATAATTTTTGTGACGAAGTACTTGTGTTATTTGAATTGAAAATCATTATGCTAACTTCATTAAACTGAATGTGTTACCTATCTGGATGTTATTTGGCCTTGTTTATTGATAATAATGATAATAAAATGACTTTGGCCCTTGCGCTTCGCGCTCGGGCCACAAATGACACTACGAGGGAGCAAATAAACAATATTCCCTCAAAAAGTCATTTTATTCCCTTATTATTCTGTTTATTAAATCGGTTTACTAGTGCTTCGTGGTTACGGAAAACTTAAGCGTAAAATGAAAACAACTTTTCACCACCGTTTGCATGCAGCTTTGCCCACACTAAAGTGTAATGTAATCTTCTGTTATTATATAAAACAAATAGATTCCATTTTGTTATGGGTCTGTTCAGTTATAGATCACAGTAGACCTCAAAATGTGGTAAGAACATCAGTGACCCACTTGCCTAACCGCTTGTGGGTGATTTTTTTTGTTCTTACCATACTTTGACGTCATCTGTGGTCTATAACTGAACAGACGCACGGCAAAGTGGAATCTATTTGTTAAATATTATTTCAACAGCAAAATGCTGAAGTTAGAACCTTCACAATTTGTAATAAATAGTTATCTGTTTTGCAGATACATGATGATCCTGCAATGTCAAATTAACAAGTAGATTCCATTGTGCCGTGTGTTAGCAACTAATTTACCAGATATAAAAGTGATTGTGTATATAAATAGTCATTATCATTATTGTGATTAAAAGTTTTCAAGACTAATCTGAGTGAAAATGTCCCTTTCTTCAGTAGTCAAAAATATCCAAATTTGACTAGGAGGGTACTTTAAGAAAAATCTATAAATTACTTTTCAATATACACAAACCTTAGGGTGGATGAAAAAAACCTTTGACTTCACTAACTTTGCTCCACTAACCATGTGCCTGCCTGCCACTTGAATCAAACCTACGAATTCGTGAAATGACAACACGTGAATATCGACTAGAGTTATAAACTCCGAAGTTTTTACCATTTAAAACCTGTAATGTACAAAGCACAAGCCTCAACAAGGTAAAAAAAAGCTAAGGATGTTACAAACCACCTTTAAAGGGTACAACAATGATTTAACTTCCATTTAACGATCAAAATCTACAAGAAACAGAGGTGTGATAATTTATCACAGACACCCCGCGTGGGTTTCTGCTCGACTGTTTTTCAAGACAATCGCATAAAAGCGTACAATTCCCCCCACAACTGTTCAAAATGAAGAACAGTTTGTATTAAACGATTTAATTTGCCCACCTGAACCTCTAGAGCGAAAACTTGGTACTGTTTTCGTGCAAATAATGACTCGTCTGATTCTGCAGGATTCCTGCAAGGCATAAAGAACTGAAGTCATATTTTCATCGTATCAGAGTCGGGTCAACACGCTCGATACTTAAAGACCCAGAGTCTAAGCAGTCTTTGAAGCGTGTTGAAGCACTAGGATTTAGAGCAAGCTAGTAAAAGACATAAATACTTACTTGTACGGCGGAATAATTCACTGCAAAAACATCACACCTCGAACCGCGGCCGAACGAACGACATGCTCTGCAAGTTGAACTTCGTGTAAAACACACAATTATTCTCTCCATGATCCAATTAATCTAGAACCCAGGATCCGCTTGGGGTCCTGCATCCTCGGAGACCCAGCTGGGGCACTGGGGCAGTTTAATAGTGGGGCGAAAAAAAGGAATAAACCGGGAAGAAATCGTAGCGACGAAAGCAAAGAAAAAATAAACCGGGAAGAAATCGTAGCAACGAAAGTTAAGAAACTTTCGTCGCTACGATTTCTCGCCCCACTGCTTACAATGCGTTGTTCTGTAGATGTTGTGAAGGCCGGGAACTTTGCCAGGACAGCTAGCATTACTTCTCTCGTCAGCAAGAGACGAATACTGACAATCAAAAGACCCCTTTTCAGCTACTGTAAAACATAAATCGTTTGTTTTGTCCAAATTTTAAATAACAAGCGGCGAGTAATCGATCCAACGATGTTTGAGTTTAAAACAATACAACTCATGCTGCGGTTTTCTGAGAATTTTGGTCGACTTTTCTGAGAGTACATCTTAACAAAGTGAAAAGTTCTGTTATGTTTTAAACTCAATGATTTATGTGTGATTGTAAAAGTGTGTGTTATCCTAAAATGAACGGGCTATTGAAATTAAATAAAAACTTTCCTCGAGTTTTGGCTTTTGAAGGCAGACAATTTATATTTTATACAGTAGTTATTGTTCCCAGAAGCCGAAGAAGCTATATCCAACAAGTTATGTTATCAAGTTCTCTCGATTTTATATTACTAATGAACCATTCATTTAAATTGTTCTATTTTGTAAAGACCAAAAACCGAGATGCTACCCAAAAAACATTTTCGCTGATCTCAAGAAGAACAACATCGAGAAAATCTGCATGTAAGTTCGGAGGTCACGTGATCACACACGCGTCATCATTGACTCAGAGTTTTATCCCAAATCTTGATTCTAAGAACTGGAAGGTTTCGATGGCAATTCGAAGTTTCTACTAGATTGTTAAACACCTAAGGTAAAAAAGTTTTATTTCTGTTTTGAGAACAGACTTACAAATTTTAACCTATGTACGCTAAGTACATACAAGTAAGACTAAATTAACAACCGTGAAGCTAGTTTTCCATTATATTTTAACGCCAGTTGTGTTTAATATGGCGGTTGTGGTTGAGTTAATTAGCTTATAAATGCGTTCTACGCGAGTAAAATTTAGTATAAGGATACAACATTCTCTAACGATCTGACCGCTCTGACATGTCTGTTTCAAAATCCACTTGTGATTAAGTTATTTATTCTTAATTGGCAACGTTTTAAAAAACTTACCTACAGTGGAATCCCGATATAACGATATGCCAAGGGGGCAGTAAAATTATATCGTTATATCGAGGAATCGTTATATCTAGGTTCCGTCCTATACGTTTTACTATTGCCGGGACATAACATATTCATCGTTATATCGGGAATATCGTTATATCGAAGATCGTTATATCGGGGTTCCACTGTATATGTAAATGAGAAAGAACTTTTTGAAAGTTGTTTTGACTTAACTACAATGTCTTAAAAAACGCGGCCAAGCTGGTGAATGATTTCCTTGGCGGTTATCGTTTTAATGATACCTTACAAATGAATTAACCGAAGTTTGTTCTGAATTTCGTCGTCTTTTCCTCAGTTAGGGCCGCACTGGGGAATATTGGCCCTCGGTCGTTTTTGTACGTACTGCCACGACTTCGGGCCAATATTCCCCAGTGCGGCCCTCGCGCTCGGTTAGTAATTGCTCTCACCCATGCAATGGGTGAGAGCAAGAGTCTCCTTTGCTCTAATACGCTCGGCCTTACTGTGCCTTAGAGGATCAAGATCCATAAGAAGAACACAGGATACTAACAATGTAGACATTGCAATAGATAACGCAACCGCCCGCCTAACTTGCTTGTATTTTTTAATGACTGTGTGAAATAAAATTATTATTATTATTATTATTATTATTATTATTATAGTGGCAGCGCTGTTTCAACAAATTCCATGTGCATTTTCCTTTCAAACAGTGTCACATTAAAACTTTACAACCACTCGAGAGAATTGTCTCATAACAGGACAACGAAACTTCACATAAAAGGTGGCTCTGTCGGGTTTTTGAGTGACGATACCTTCGACAATAAACAATCGGACGGAAAATTGATCAATACAGCCGTTTAAAATTTCAGATGAAATAGGTTACCATGGTAGCGTTATGACGTAAGCACCCACCATCTCGAGACAATAGAGACGCATAATGGAGCAGGGATCTACTATTGCGTTAAAAGCAATGCGGTATTTTCCTCAGTCGAGGCTTAAAATGAACAGCCATAGAATGTTTCATCGAATTTCAAAATCAGAGATGCTATTTAATATTTACTCTTTTTTTAGTATTATTTTATAAAATATTTATCGACTTATTTTTAATTCGCGATCGTTTTAGTAACTGTAAGGTCCATTCTTGATAAAAGAACGAACTAGGAGCGAAGTCTCTGATATTTACACTAAAGGTAACTAAATTAATTTAAGGCCAAAATGTTTTTTGATTCGATCTTGTGGACATGCTTCTTATCTTAACCCTCGGACGTACAGGCAAACTCGTAGCCCACCGTGATACAAGAAGGGTTACCCCTAAGTTTTCAATTTATTAAAGCCCTTGCTCTGCAAGCTGACATGAATTTAATTGTTACAATACAGCTGTATTGATCTGTTTACCGTTGGATTGATTATGATGGCATGCGAGCTGCTTAATGTTGAAAAGTCTGCGTGATTCGTTGACTGTTCGCTCACAGGAAACTCGGGTTCGTTGTCTTATTGTTTTGATAGATTCTTTAAAGGGTTAGCGGCAGAAACCTACAACTTGAATATAATTATGTTTTATTTGATAGCCAACTTTGTTGTCCGTTCCCTTTTACGGAACGGACAGCCAGTGTTCGAGACTTGATAAGAAACCATCTCCATTTGAAGATCAAGGTGTTTTAAAAAAAAATGCTCTCAATTAATATCAATAACATAGTGATTTTTTAAAAAAAAATTGTAATACTTAAAGCTAATGCATAGACTCCTTTTTTGTACTTTTTGTGATTTCATTTCTTTTGCCACCTCTTTTTTGATCGATTATCTATTATATTGTGTTTTTTAATCATGTAAAAAAAGTTAAATAACACTGTAATTTCCAATACTGTATGTAAGTGTAAGTATGTACGTGTTTTTTTTTTAAGTGTATCAAAAAATGGGTGTTTATCTTCAGAAACAATAAACATTACAAATTAAACAATATACATGTATTGACGTGAGAGGGGTTATGTCTGCGAGAGAGGAAGGGTATGGAACTAGCATATGTTTAGGTCACAAGAGCCTTTATAGAGGGCAAAAAAAAACTTTTCCATTTTTTTGCTTTTATTTGTTATTTGCTTTATTTTAATTAATTAAGAGATAAAATTACAAAAATGCAAAAGAATACAAAAATATTGCAATCTGTCTACCCTATAAAAGAAGAAAAATTTAATATGAGCAAAATACACTATTTATAGCAAATTTAGTTGCAAAAAATAAAAACCACTTGCAACTCTTTCTGTGCATTTTTGGTTGCTGTAATTGTGGCACTATAAGACCAGTTAAGCTATCTGATTGCTAACAAAGACACCATAGTTGCCTGGACACTTAAAAATTAAGTTGTTAAAAAGCTACCGGTATTCGTAAAAGCATGCATGTGTTATATTTAGGTCAAATAGTCTGTCAGATGCGGTTTCTTTTAACAGTTCAAGCAGCTTTGCCATCCTCAAGAGTTTTCTCAGCACCTGATGAGATAAAATAACAAACTGGATTAGTTAGCTGTTCGATTTAAGTTTAACCTTTCATATTACAGTCACAAGCCATCATAGGAAAAGTATCTCCTATGATGTTTATCATTACACTACTATCTGTCCGACCAACCAATCAACCTTTTATATAATATTATCTGAAACATTGGGATGTTGTTCCGGATGATCTGGATAGCCTGATTCAATAATTCAGTAAGCACACTTAAGACATCGAATCTTTGCATTTCAACTAGAACTTGCACAAGTTGACCATGATTCACACGTCGTTCCTTCATCAACTGGAAGAGAGCATCCACACTTGAGTTAGACATGGCTTCCTCCAGGGTTAGGTTGAACAATTTACCTGCAAAATTTATTATGTCTCTCACTAAGAGTGTGGCCAGTTGGCAGTACACTCTGTAGGTTATTGCTGATACCAACTCATCTGTTGAGAAATAAAACAAGAGCTTAGTGTTACAAAAACAGATACCATGTAATTAAAGGCGCAATGTCATGATATTGCAAGTCATACTTCTGATTACTTCCACACCAGGGGAAATAGTTTTTTTACGCAGAAAACTGACGAAGATTAAGATGGATTACGACAGACAAACTTTAAAAAAACTTGCCGAGTTTTTCAAGATGCCTCGTTCGTGACGTAGGCCTAGTTCAGACATCGTGCTCCTGCCGTGCCGAACTAAATTCAGGAATTACGTTCGACAAAAGCACGGCAGAAGCACGGCGTCTGAATCAAACTTTTGAATTGAGTTCGGCTAAGCAATTTAGTTCGACACGGCATGTCGTGCCGCACGACTCTGGCACGGCAGCGGTTCAAACGTCGTGCTTTTGCCGCACCAAACCAAATTCATAAATTATATTAATGTATTTTGGCGGGATTACGTTCCCGCGAGGAGTTACGAGGAGACCCGAGAATAATTCTCCATTACGGTCCATGCGCACAACCTCGTTCCCAGGGTCTTCTCCGTTTTTAGCCGCCATTTTGAAAACGGGGAAGACCCTGGTGACAATGTTTTACATCGTCACCAGTTGCATACTTAAAAGTATGCAAATTGAATTTTATTCTTGCCAGACGGCAAAAACCATGGCGGCCAGCCAAAGGAATACAATGAATATTTTTCTGCTAAAAAGCACGTCGAGGATGTTTCATTCAACGAAGTACATGACGCTAATGACAGGGAGCAGGGCGAAGAAGAACTAGCGGGTCTAAATCCAAAATAAGCAAGTTTTCGGAAACTAGTCGGGCATACAAACTAACATTCGCCGTACTTGCAAAAGGAAAAGTTTTTTCTGTTGCTTTTCTTTGAGTTTTTGCTGCAATTTGGAAAACGGCGCCATTTTTGTTGGATCACCGCTGACTAATTGTTACGTTGATTCAGTACTCCTGTATTTGGTACGACTCTGGCACGACGTCTGAATCAGAGTCGTGCTTCTGCCGTGCTACAGTCGAACCTAATTGCAATTTAGTTCGGCACGGCAGGAGCACGATGTCTGAACAAGGCCGTAGCTACTTTTAACCCAACAACAACCAAAATTCAATCTTTTACCTGGACCAGTAATCTTTACATCACTTGATCTTGTTGACATTGTGTGAATTCTTGCATGATATTCCTAGAAGGGAGTGATACCGTATGTTCCATATAAAAAGAGACAGAAATTTATATAACCATAAATTGTGCAAAATATATGTGGCATGTGATGTTAAAAGGAAAGGATCCTCAAGTTGACTGAGACGCGTACCAGGATGACTGAAATACCGATTGTTATAAATTTGGCTTTTGCACACGAAAAGGTTTTTACAGTGATGGAGATTGTTGTTTCAGAAATTGCTATGGAAATTCAAAAAAGTTATAGCACTAACTATAGGTTAGCAAATGGTCCTCTAAAACTTTTGTCAGTCTTAATGAATTTCGACACAAGATTATGGGTAATAATTGCCATCTTGATGTGATTTTGCAAAGCTGACTAAGAATTTCAGTTGTCTCTCTTTGTTGCAAGATTACATGTACACCATATGTCTTGAAGTCTCTGGCTCCAAAAAAAAGATATTTGCTTCACTATATCTAACATTTACCACTTACCACTTCTTTAAAGTATTCTGTTATCTCACCTTCCTTGTCAGCCACATCCATTTTGAAATTGTCACCACATAACACATGCACATGTCCACCACCGACTGTCACTTTGAATTTTGCACTTCCTGTTTTAAAGAGAAAAATGACTCAACTGTTTATAAAGGAAATGCAGGACAACACAACCAAACGTCGTTTCACCCGAAGATTTTTAGTCAGTCTACATATAACTCACATTAGGTCTCCAGTATGAGTTGGCTTAGATCGGATAATATGAGTATGTACTTAAACAAGCTTAAACAATGGACAGCGTTTTTGTCACGCGATGACTGGCTACTCAAGCTCCAAATATCATTTGCTATTTACCGCGCAAGGCGCGCATGAAAATTGTAATCTTTGAAGGGAATAATAAGTTAAAAAATCATCCTCTCTCAAAGACTCCTTACCAAGATAACCATTGAAATACTCTGAAAACATTATTTTGCACTCAAATCAAATTGATTCGTACGGTGGCCCAAGAAGATAACACACTTTTCAGAAACCGTATATTTGGTCCAAATATTTGGAATACTAGCAGTTAGTAACTGGGGATAGAAGAACAAACAGAATGGATTCTAACACAGGAAACTAGCGGCGAAAATAGCAGCCAAAATCGGCTGAGCGGCAATCCCAAACAAAGTACGGGGATGAATTCGCTCGGGAAAGCTTTTCCTGGAGTGTTATTCTTCGATTTATTATTGAACTCCGACTGAACATCAAGTTGCTTCTGACGTTCATTGGCGTTTTTTTTTTCGGCCTGTTTTTTTTACGATGTTTCGTCCAAGATTTCTTCTCTCTTTCCGATTTTCTTTTTTACACGAAATCATATCAATGTTTTACAGACTCTTTCATAAAAATTCAGGGATCCTTATGGCCTAACCCACGCTAAACAACACAGCTCTTTTGATGTTACTAAAACATTCAAATCTGCGTTACTTGAGTCGCCGGATGAAGTTTACCGCGAAAATTGGACAGGGTTCTCCATGTTTTATTAGGATTGTAACACCTTTAGCTATTTAGATTTATTAACTCTTCTCAAAAGAAGTTTTTATTCGATATCTCGTAACTATTTATAAGTTATCGTACCGTTTTGGAACGCTTCGGTGGCATATCAGGCGAGTTTGGTCTAGCCATGGTTCGTATTTTGGCGAGACGCAATCGAGCCAAAATACCCATGGCGAGACCAAACGAGCAATGACTTGATATCGTAGGATATCAGGACAGTAGATCGCGCTCCTGATTGGCTAGTTGCGAATTTGGGTACGGTAATTAACTATATTACATTAACTTTTTCACCAAACTTTAAATAAGTGTTTTAGCTTAGAACGAGCAAATAATTTTTTTTTGCAAAATTTGGCCTCTGAAGGTCTACAGTAACTTAATCACGACAAGCTCTGACAACCGATCGGCAACTTTCGGCAACGTTCGACAATCTCGTCGCCAAGGCCGAAGAGTTCACGCTGGCCTGGTTACTCAGCGTAACATTATGCCACGAATGTTGTCGAGCCAAGGTCCAGTCTGGGAGTCAGTGCAGCTAATACAGCAAACGGGGGCAGCTTTTCACACCAGACAGAGCTTCAATAAGGTAAAATAATTTGTTCGATACAAACTTCACCTCGTGCTGGGCAGTTTTGTGCGAAATTAAACGCTTTTATGCATGTTGTGCTTGCAAACTGTCGAGCTAAGATGCACGCGGGGTGTGATGTAAATCTCGCACCGGTTTTGCCCGCGTTTTACTTTATATCTCACAAACTCTGGTCGTAAGAGCATTCCATTGCTCTTCTTAGCTAATCTGTAGCTTTCTTAGCTATTTTTTATCCCACTGAAATTCGTGCTTTGTAATTTGCAGGTTTGAAATTGCGGAGTTGATTACTGACAGTTCCGTGTTGGTGTATTCATGGGGTCGGAAACTCGATCCAAGTGGTATATTTTTTATCCGTCGTAAAGGTATGTTTATATTGAACAATGATTAAATGATTTAGCATCCATTTGCTCTCCTTTAAAGCTTTATTGATAGACTTGTTTGCTACCTTGTGGAATTCCATTCGCAATTGAAAGATGCTCTTTCTACATATTAGCTTACTAGAAATAGTTCTCACTAAAACTGCCTCCAGCTTTGCATATTAAATTTTTTCGCGCTCCACGAAGGAGACCGCATTCCTAATTTTGTGTGGTGTCCTGTGCACATACTGGGTGTCCTGCATATATCAGGGGAAATTTTGGAGTAGGAAAATGCCTTGCTGTTATGTTATTGACCTCGATTTAATGCATGTACACAGGTGGTCTTTCCACACACTACATTGCAATGTGAACTCTTACTGGTGTTCGATTCGTACGATTAACTTGCTGATAGTAAATTAAATTTTACTTACTTTCCTTTCATTTTAGTTATAATGTTGAAAACATGTGATGACTACATGCAACCCTATTACATTCAAAATGAACTTACAATAATGTCTTGCCAAGAAGCCAAAAAGCTTTAAAATTCCAGGAATTTCAAAATATGCCATGTTTAAAGAATCAAAAAACAATATTTGATCCTTATTCTACCCACTCATGAATCAAATACAAGCAGTTTTTGAGTGAAATGAATAACCTTGTAATTATATGACAGTGTTTACGTTTAAAGGTTTCTGTTAACCTACACCATAAGACGCTGTTTCGAACAATGTGCCGTTCGAAGTGATGAGACATAAGTAGCAACACCACAGCTTTAGGGGAAACGGTGACTTTGATTTCTGTACTGGATCGTGATTGTCTTTGTACGCAATTCACAATATAATGTAGTCAAAAGTTCTATAAATAAGAACAAAATATAACTTAATTGTGCCGAATAGCTCTCGAAAATCCTAAACTGGACAGTATAACGTTATTGTAATAATGTAATACACTACTTACAATGCTAGAAAAATGTCCTTGAACTTTTACTCTTGTACTTGATCTACCGGTTAACTCAATGTTCGTAAGCTTACCGCCGCTAAAGGGCGTATTTAAATGTTCTCTTTGTTCTCTCGGCCCATTACACTCTCTTATAAATTATAATAATCTCACATATGTGCAAAACAGACGCAATTGATTTTCACTTGTTTTCACAACTTTCATTGACTTCTTAAAAACTCTACTTCCCTGGATGATATGCCTGTAATGCTTTCCATGTCATTTTCGGTATCAATTAAATTAAAGTTTGTTAAATTACCTAATTGTCACTAACTACATATACTTGTCACCTTATCTGCTCAATTGTTTACATATTTATATGTAAGAACTAACGCCAAACATATTACTTGACATCCAACAATGTTGAAACATCCTATGTAACTTTCACTAATTTTTATTTTGAAAAAAAAAAAAAAAATCAAGCATTTATTCAAGCAAAAGATGTTTCCTGTTATCACGTGCAGTGCAATGGCCATTTTTTTCCCCTTGCGGCACATTATTCACCCCCAGCAATCTTTAAGCAACCCTTTGCGCACTTTTTGGCAATCCTTTGTGAACCATGTTCTAAAAAATGGAGATTTTTCTGCTACTGTGAAATTTTCTTCTCTTTATGTGGGGGTTTCTAGGGTGCCTTCTCGGGTTTTAACTGCCTGAACCAAAACCCTGTGGCAACATTAAGGCATATCAGAGTTCACATTCAGTGTTGTTTCATACAGATCAGGAATGAAGTTTTTTATTGGATTTGTTTCTTTACTTTTCAGTGCTTAGCAGGGTGTTCATTAGGCATCGGAGATCGGAGAATTCTCCGGCTAAATTTCAAAGGCCTGTACTTATTTTTTTATTAAAGAATCCCGCCCACCCACTTTGCATTGCGCGCCTCTATTGTTGTTATTATCTGGGGACTCCTGATATCCGTTCCTTATATGGGCACAGATCTAAGACACCGTATCTGTGTACATGCAGAGAAAATATGAGGATTTCAACACAAGAAAACAAGATCCAGTTCAGGAACGTCAACAAATGGACAAATGGCTTGAAAACAAACTTAAAACTAACAAAATTAATTACTGTTGCTCTCTAGACTGATGTGAAATATTTTAGTAGACTGGTTTAAACAAGGAATATTTCGCTCAGAACTTAACTTGGAACGACTTCATCTTCATCTGCTTCGTATGATCTGCACCGTTCACGAAGGTCTTCCAGGCTTTGGTGAAGTAATATTTCGGCAAACTGGCTATTACTAAGCCCTTTGATACCAAGGCTTTCCTTCCTTTGAATCCAGAGATCGAACGTTGATTGCCGCAGAATAATTTTCTTGGTTTGTTCCGTCTTCGGCCGACCGCACTTTGAAACACGAAATGCCATCCGACATACAAACGAGTATTTAAATGACAAATTGAAAGAAACCAATAAAATAGACACTCGAAATAAACCACAGATAATTACTAAAGATTTTGACGGGAGTTAAAGTAGCGAACACAGCGTGTACGCGAGGATGCGCTTGGATTGTTGACCACAATATTAAAATTATCCAAAACTAGATGTCATACAAAATGGCGGATTATGCTTTTGAGGCGCGCAATGCAAAGTGGGTGGGCGGGATTCTTTAAGATGCAGAACCTTTAAAAATCATCCTCCGGTTACTTTACACTATTCTCCTCCTATTACATTTCTTAATGAAAACCCTGGCTTAGTTCAGCAGCCTTCAAATCCACATTCTCACATGTCTGAATACACTCTCGAACATCCTCTGTACTCTGCTGCTTTTAAAATGTCAAAAGATTGTAAGTAAAGTCTTTTAACCCCTTAAACAGCAACCTTTGGTATTTTGGGGCCTGGCTCATCTTGTCCGCTGTTGGATCCATCAGCATCTTCATTGCTGTCTAGATTTGTTTTCTTGTTATTTTTCATTGTAGATGTCTTTCCTTTAACCCTTAGGGACTGCTGCCCTTACAAAATAAAAGATATCACTCCCAAATTTTACTGCATTACTGTAAAAAATTAATAACTCTAAAATGTAAAAAAAAAATCATTTAATCTGTTTGAATTGCAGTATTTATAGGAAAACTACATGCCACTGAACGCAATTGCACTACCGAAGAGTTGTCTTTCCCTTCCCTTTCTAACCAATGTGATTAGTTGATTTATGGCAAACTTATCAGGCTTAATTTCTCATGACCTAACCTATCCTTTCTAACCGATATGATAAGTTTTTATGAGGCTCGTGTTGGAAGTAGTTCAGTGTACCCTTCAAGTTCCTTGATGCGTTTATGCATGGCAGCTTTAGTTTTTAGGTGTTCTTATTCTCTTTAATTGTAAAGCTCTTCCATTTGTTTCATCTTAGCCAATACATCTCTCAGTTCGCTATTTTCTTTTTTGCGTCCTTTCTTCAGACATGCAAATGAGTCTTCAATATCTCATTTGAAAGGACACAAAATATGCTATCTAGAAGAATATAATCTTCACAAAAACTTAAACGTTTAAAACGTGTTGAACCACTTAAAATTAGTAAATATAACTCGCTTAATTTAGTCAAAACTTAAATAGTGCAAAAACCTATGCAAAGCAAAATAGAAGATCATTTAACTCAAATTTTTCCTTTGAATCTCGAGCTAACTGTCCAAATTACTTTCTCTGAGACTTGAAAAACCCTCTGGATCAACTTCCTCCTCAACGCCAATGGAGCAGATACTGCCACCAGTAAAAACATTTTCAGAAGAGTTGTTTGAACCGACGTCATGCTATTTAGATCTGGCAGGAGGGTTGTGATCAGCAAGGCCAGTAGCAAAACTGTAATCAGCACCATCATCAGTGTTATGTCTGCTGGAGAACCATTATACCCAGTATGACTGGCAAGAGGGCTGGCAGGAGGGTGGTGAACAGCAAGGCCAGAATTAACATGTATAAATTTCTGGGAGGCTTCACCTGAAAGGTCAAAGGCGAGAAATTTTTATGTGCAGAACATGGATACCAGTATGGAGATAACATGTGATGAAAGTAATATTTTGGCAAATGCATTATTGCTCAGCCCCTTGACACCAAGGCTATCTTTTCTCTGGTTCCAGAGGTCAAACGTTGACTTTTGAAGTCTTGTTCAGCTGTGTCAGTGTCTTTAACACCCATTCCTGAATCTTGCACAACTGCTCCTGAATCTTTCGGAGCCGCTTCAGAACCTGCAACCTTTCCTTTGCTGCCATAGGTGGATGATAATGTACTGGACACCAAGCAATGGTAGAGTCAGTTTAAGCATCTGTGGTATGAATTAGGTGCAGTTTTTTTTGCAATCAGGTTGATAGAAGAAATATTTCATTTGGATAAAACAAACTTAAAAATGGTACCATGTGTTGATAAATAGAAGCAGTTTTTACCCTAAATAATATTACCTTGGAGTTGTTTCCAGCAAAATGACTTAACTTCTCCAAGCTCAAGGGAGGCAATTTCCCGGGGTAATTTCATCCACAGTTCTTTGCATTTTCATTCTAGTAGTCATGTTGTATACTTCATTTCTTCTGAAAAGGCCTTTCACACTACGTACCTTACTGTGAAACAGATGACCGGACCATGGAATATGAGCACTCACAGAGTGATCTTTCATTCTCTTCTTCTCTATATACGACATGGCTCTTGTTTATGAGGGTGCCTAGGGGATTAAGATCACTAAGTTTATCAGCAAGTAACTGAGTACAGTGGACAAATCTGTGATGCTGCGACAAAACACAATTGTCTTAGGCACAGTGTTATGTTGCTTTGCAATGTCTTCCACCAGCCAGTTGAAACAGCTCAACCCATCTTAAAATCTAATGTTGGTGTTGTTGATTGACACATCAACAATCTTTGCTGATTGAAGTCCACGCAGTTTAACAAGTCCCTTTCGCTTTCTCTTTTCAACAGTTGCTGTCAAAGCAGAAATAGTGGTGCCAGGTTAATTAATGAACTTATATTGCGCAAGTATCAATCAAGGATTTTCACTTGTGCATTACAATATTTATAAAGATTTAAATTACAAAATGGCCCTAAAATTAATAAAAAAACTAAAATACATGATAAGTGTAAAATTACAATGAATAAAAATTAGCTTAAAAACACCTTCTGAAACAAATAAGTCTTAAGATACTTTTTAAAACTATTTGCAGATAAAATATTTCTAATAAAAATGGGAAGATCATTCCATAACTTTGGAGCAGCCATATAAAAAGATCTGTCACCCAGGGTAATAAAAGACTTGCATGTAGGAAAGTTTAAAAGTATTCCATCATTTGACCTTAAGTTATATCTACCACCAGTATCCCTAACAGATATAAGTTCGGAAATGTAAGGCGGAGCGAGACCATGGATAGCCTTAAACGTTAACAATTAAATCTTAAAGTCAATACGAAACTTGACAGGCAACCAATGTAGTGATCTAAGCAGAGGCGTAATGTGACAATATTTGCTTTGTTCTAAAACAAGGCGAGCGGCTGAGTTCTGAACTCGTTGCAATTTCTGTAGCTGACATGCCGGTAGTCCATATAATAAGCTGTTACAATAGTCAATTCGAATAGAGATAAAGGCATGCATCAATGTTTCCGTCCATTCCTTACTAAGATATCTTCTAATATTATACAAATAATAAAACGCAAGAGATTGTTTTCGTTATGTGGTCGCCAATCGACAGATTGGAATCCAACCACACACCCAGATTTTTAACGGGGGATTGCGGAGCAATGGAAGAGGTGCCAATCACTATGTTATCAATTCTGACTTTACTGAGTTGCTGTTTGGTGCCGATCAGAAGAAGTTCTGACTTAGCATCGTTCATGAGCAACTTGTCTTAAGACATCCACTGCCTAATGTCTTGAGTGCAGTGTTCGATAGCAGCAATCGCACCAGCCTAGCCAGACTGCTCCTTTGGACTGAAGGAGATGTATAACTGTGAGTAGTCGGCATAACAGTGTACAGTTGGCAGGTGCTTTCTGACGACATCAGCGGTATGGCTTCACGTTACAATACGTGTTTCCGTAAAGCATCTGACTATATTTGTTAGTTAACTGCTGGAAGTCAGTAATAAATAAATGAACTTCAGCGTTAAATGCGAGCAGTTTTCTCCACAGCATTATAGATTATCAATTGAAACGTTGAGAATCTTTTTCAAATTCTTTGATAATGTCATCAACATACTTCTGTGCGTCTCCATTCGACAAGGTGATCGCAAACAATTACGAGTCAAAGTAAGGAGAGTGATGATGAAGATAACACCAGCTACAAGATAAACCTTGGGACCTAAAATTCACAGGATAAAAAAAGAAATATATGGAATTGTCCAGAAGTATCTTGGTATGCCTGCCTATAACAATACTGAACTCTTAACCAAACAATACTTGGACAAAGAGAAGAACGTTTTGATGTGCTGGGCTGCTGTGTCAGAAATGACCGCAAAGAGGCAATGTCTGCATAGGCTTGTCTGAATGCTTTCTTTTTCGGTGATGCTTTACCCCTGGCAAAGAAATCTATGTATAAATATTTAATGAGAAATTTTGATTTAAATTCGCATACTCATTGCTGTTATATCGTTGTTAATTTTGTTAGAAGAATTTGATGAAGAATACACCGGGAGTTGTACCAAAAATTGGAGGAAAGAAAACTGGAAAACCAAATACATGTATCACTGCAGCCATTTAAGCACATGGAAATATACATGTATATCACTTCAAAATACCATCTCACAACAAGTGAAACTCATTAGAGAACATTAATCCTGCAAACCAACAGCCAATTTCCACTTTACAACCTTGAGAAACAGGAGCTTCGCCCCCAAAAAGTTCAATGTTGTCCTTAAATTTAAAACTCTTAAGCTTTGTGATCCATTCTAATGTTAAATGTTTTTCCAAAAGATATCCTCTTCTTGGCAAATTTATCATGACTACTCAAATTGAAAGTGTGCAGTATTGCAGACAGGGGTAAAGGTTAACAAGATTATAAAATGAAATCATAAAATTGATGTAGCGTACACTGAATTGACAATTCTCTCTCACTCTTTTATACACATTTTTGTCTAAAAACATTTTTGCCTCCACAAGTAGCAGGTCTTGCCTTATGGCAAATGCAACCGTCTCCTTTTTGTTGATCTTGATTCCCTTGCTTAGTTTTCTTACAAGTTCTGTCAGTTCTTTTTCATCCTTTGCTGTTTTGTTTGTAATACCATCATAGATTATTTGCAGGTTTTGCACTTTCAGTGACTGTTGCATGCAATGGGCCATTGAACTTAGCAGTGTACTGTTCCTGGGAACATAAGTCCTCAGCAAAGTTTTCGAAATCATTTGGATTTTTTTATGTACATTACAGTGTCCTTTGACTGACGTCGGAGGTGTGTTACAACGACGTTTCCATAGTCTGGTTGCAGTTGCGATGGGGCGGCATGCAATTCTGCGACGGTGATGTTTCATACATCATAGGATTCTTCTTCATAAGGTTCTTTATTTTTTATTTTTTCTCCTTTTTCTTCTCCTCGCTGTTTGCTTTCAAACCTTCAAAAAAAACTGTAATTAATATCATAGCTTGAGCAAGTTTTATTTGCAGGTGGCAAAATCTCTATTGTTCTTCATTAGCATTAAACTGTGTAAAATGTACATACAAAGATTTAACAAGAAAAATCAACCATGAATGAAAGTAAAATGAAAAAGTAAAACTAATGCAACCTTCATCCATATATCAAATACATATTTACTTGAATAACACTGGCTCAGCATCCGTAAGCTCGCTTAAGTTTGCTATTTAGTTGCAGTAAGCTATTTTATTGAGCATGATTTAGAAATAATCTGCCTACCTCATGGTGAAAACTTGAATAAAAATTAATGCAGGGGCTTTTCGTACCCGAGTCCACTAATTTGGTAGTATGTCCGCCGCTCAAAAATTGTCTGTTGAGATGCAGTAAGCGGTTCTATTGAGTGTGGTTCAAAAATATTTAGCCTACCTATCTCTTTACAAAATACAATAAATAAAGGCTTTCCTACCTCCTTGGATATCAATCAAACATTTTTCCAACTTCTCTTCTTATCTATAACTGGATGTTTTGCTTTAAGATGGGTAAACATTTGGATGACCTCTCTGATCATAGTTTCATAGGCCATCTTTCGCTTAATGGTTTCGCCAGAGCGTCAGCAATATTATACCATTGTTCATCTGGAAAAGTACTTCACATGTTGAATAATGCAACGGCCTATACCGAGAAGAGCATGGTAACCTGACCGTGACGAAAACAATGTCAGGTTCCACCACTGTGATCAAATAATGTACATACATACTTTATTGCATAGCTCCCCCTTGGGGGCTCTTCGCGTGGGTCTGACAACAAAACGACAAACGAAAAAACGCCGGCTTCGCACGGTTTATAAAAAATAAATAAATATATGTTTATAGTGGTCATGCACTTAGCTTCATATCTCAACGAGATAGCTAGTTTACAGGCATGCCACTGAAATAGAGGAAACAAATAATTTTAAATAAACATAACAAGGTTAAAAATCCCAACTGGCAGGATGCAGACTAGTTGTATATACAGGCTATATACAGACAGTTGGCCATATACAAAGTGTGGTTGCAATAACACAATGCTCGTAAATTGGGCTATGAGCTAAGTCACTACCTCACCTTTTAAAACCTATTATCAGCCCAACAGCCTAAAAAGGACCAGTGCTGGAATCGAACATCAGTGGTAATTAAGCAGAGTCTGTAAATTGGATGAAGGAACTGACATACCCTGTACTCAAGTATCTTTCTTTGCTGTGTTGGATGAGTTTTTCTTTTAGTTTTTAACTTTTCCCAATCAAAGGTCTTGATTTTGATTTCAGAACCACACCCTCTGCAGCGCTTGCATGCATTTGGGTTAAAAGCACCACAGGAAGTACATTTCTGAAAAAGAATAATTGAACAAAAGGAATAAATTGTCTGTTGAGATGCAGTAAGCGGTTCTATTGAGTGTGGTTCAAAAATAATTAGCCTACCTATCTCTTTACAAAATACAATAAATAAAGGCTTTCCTACCTCCTTGGATATCAATCAAACATTTTTCCAACTTCTCTTCTTATCTATAACTGGATGTTTTGCTTTAAGATGGGTAAACATTTGGATGACCTCTCTGATCATAGTTTCATAGGCCATCTTTCGCTTAATGGTTTCGCCAGAGCGTCAGCAATATTATACCATTGTTCATCTGGAAAAGTACTTCACATGTTGAATAATGCAACGGCCTATACCGAGAAGAGCATGGTAACCTGACCGTGACGAAAACAATGTCAGGTTCCACCACTGTGATCAAATAATGTACATACATACTTTATTGCATAGCTCCCCCTTGGGGGCTCTTCGCGTGGGTCTGACAACAAAACGACAAACGAAAAAACACCGGCTTCGCACGGTTTATAAAAAATAAATAAATATATGTTTATAGTGGTCATGCACTTAGCTTCATATCTCAACGAGATAGCTAGTTTACAGGCATGCCACTGAAATAGAGGAAACAAATAATTTTAAATAAACATAACAAGGTTAAAAATCCCAACTGGTAGGATGCAGACTAGTTGTATATACAGGCTATATACAGACAGTTGGCCATATACAAAGCGTGGTTGCAATAACACAATGCTCGTAAATTGGGCTATGAGCTAAGTCACTACCTCACCTTTTAAAACCTATTATCAGCCCAACAGCCTAAAAAGGACCAGTGCTGGAATCGAACATCAGTGGTAATTAAGCAGAGTCTGTAAATTGGATGAAGGAACTGACATACCCTGTACTCAAGAATCTTTCTTTGCTGTGTTGGATGAGTCTTTCTTTTAGTTTTTAACTTTTCCCAGTGATACCCCCTCCCCAAAACAATTAATACAGTTTAGATTTGTAAATAAACTTAAAAAAAAACAAACAAAGAATAAGCTATTGTTAATCAAAGTATCTGGAAATAATCAACACGAGTGTAATATTTATTCAACACCATTTATAAATAATTAATACATTTTTACCCTTTGATAACTGCTCAGCTAGTAGGTAGATAATTTTTTTTTCAGACACCACACTCGTGTGTTGGGGGTATATTTGCGATGTGAGGTACAGGAAGTTTTAAAGGAGAAATTGCAGTGGCTTTTAATAAAAAAGATTATAAGCAGAATTTAATTTAATATGCCAATTACTTGAAACCTTTCGTTTCCCTTTCTTAGAGCTTTGACTCTCTTGCTCCACCGACAAAAAAACTCCATGCCCCTTTTCAGTTTTCCAACAACCTTTTTTTGTGTGCAAAATTTGCCATTTTCATGGATGGTGCTGCAGATCAAGTTGGCAATCTAAACTTCTCAGACTCGCTAACAATTCATTGCGTTAAAGCATAGGAAAATCATAACCAACGAAACAAAAAGATCAATAATTTTGTCACAGTTTTGATTGAATGAATGAATCAACTTGAGACTCTTAAAGACTAAGCCGAGAGTCAATAATAAATTACAGTTTTTGAGACTGGACTTGTTCGAGTTCCACTGAGTCGACATGTACTGTAAGTGAGGTGCTGTTCGTCTTTTTATCACCAGTGTGGAGTTCCTCTCTCTCGGGTATGCTCAGTCAGCGCTGCCTGGAGCTGTGGACTTCTTTGTGGATTGTGTGTAGGCTGGTGGTTAGCCGGTAGCTGTTGGGTTTCCCCTTGGCCAGTTTGACGGAGACTGGGACAAGGGCTGACAGTGACTCCACTCACTGGGTCCCATCGGCTTGGAGGAAGGACACCCCGGTACCCATGCACTTGTTCCACAGAAGCAGGGCTTGATCCTCTGGCAGGAAGGCATGTATCCTTCCAAGTAGAATCTTAGGGTCCTGTAAGCTGCTATCCTCTTTGAATAGGGGGACCTGGGACTCCTCCTGCTGGGCCGAGCTAGGACCACCCTGTTCCGCCGTGCACTGTGCCAGTCCAAAAGCCAACTTCTTCTTCTGGTTGGCGATCCTGTGGTCATAGGTGGACTGAGCCTGTTGCCTGGAGTGCCGCAAGATGGCGGCCAGGCAGTCCTTCATCTCTTGTTGTTGAGGGTGCCTAGGTAATTAAAGTCCCCAAGTTTTATCAACAAGTAACTGAGTACAGTGGACAAATCTGTGATGCTGCGACAAAACACAATTGTGTTACGCACAGTGTTTTGTTGCTTTGCAATGTCTTCCACCAGCCAGTTGAAACAGCTTAACCCATCCTTAACATTTTGTGCAGAAGATCTAATGTTGGTGTTGTTTAACAAGTCCCTCTTGTTTTCTCTTTTCAACTGTTGCTGTCAAAGCAGAAATAGGGGTGCCAGGTTTCAGAAATGACTGTAGAGAAACAATGTCTGTATAGGCTTGTCTGAATGCTTTCTTTTTCGGTGTTGCTTTACCCTGGCAAAGAAATCTATGTATAAATATTTAAATGAGAAATTTTGATTTAAATTCACATACTCATTGCTGCAATAAAATAGTTTTTTGCTGTTATATCGTTAATTTTGTTAGAAGAATTTGATAAAGAATACACTGGGAGTTCAAATAACATACATCATAATTTTACCAAAAATTCTTTTGGAACAGCATTTTTTTGATTCTGGCAAACTCTGAATGTTCCACTTGCGATAACACAATGCTTGTAAATTGGGCTATGAGCTAAGACACTACCTCACCTTTTGAAACCTATTATCAGCCCAACAACCTGAAAAGGACCAGTACTGGAATCGAACATTAGTGGTAATTAAGCAGAGTCTGTAAAGTGTATGAAGGAACTGACATACCCTGTACTCCAGTATCTTTATTTGCTGTGTTGGATGAGTCTTTCTTTTAGTTTTTAACTTTTCCCAATCAAAGGTCTTGATTTTGATTTCAGAACCACACCCTCTGCAGCACTTGCATGCATTTGGGTTAAAAGCACCACATGAAGTACATTTCTGAAAAAGAGTAATTGAACAAAAGGAATTTAGTGTGCACTTTAATACAGTTTGTTGGTTAACAGTTGTATACTGTATCTAAAAATGCATGTTTTTTAATATAGTGATACCCCCTCCCCAAAACAATACGTACAGTTTATATTTGTGAATAAACTTAAAAAAAAAACAAAGAATGAGCCATTGTTAATCAAAGCATCTGGAAATAATCAACACAGGTGTAATATTTATTGAACACCATTTATAAACAATTAATACATTTTTACCCTTTGATAACTGCTCAGCTAGTAGGTAGATAATTTTTTTTCCAGACACCACACTTATGTGTTGGGGGTATATTTTGCAATGGGAGGCACAGAAAGTTTTGAAAGAGAAATTGCAGTGGCTTTTAATAAAAAAGATTATAAGAAGAATTTAATTTAATATGCAAATTTCTTGCCTCTCTTGCTTCCCCTACAAACCAGCAACACCTACAATTCATAGAATTTAAAAGTACACCTAGCCAAAGAAACAGCTCCTTATCCTCCTTTCAAAACCATGAATTTTGAAACATTTCTCAACTTTTTTATATATTTCATATTATATATATTTTTAATCTTTTTCCAATGAACGACTCTAAGTCAGTCGACTGCCATTTAATACAAATCTGTTTCGTAGGCCACCATAAAGGTGACCCACTCTTTAGTTAAACAGCATGTACACTAGTTCGTTACAGTCTACATCATTGTTTTGATCACGCTGTTAACCGTTACAATTTTAAATTTTACACTGTAGAGCACTCACGCACGCTCAGTTGCCGTGCTAGAGCTTAAAAAGCATTACTAATTGCTTGCGCTAAAATTAGTGTATGATATTCTAAATTAAACCTTAAAATTAAACTTTAAAATAAATTTTCGCCTGTGCCTACACGTAGAAATAAGCTTGTTCTGCTTATTAAGAGTTGCCATATGTGGCCAACAAATTAGAAACAATTTCTCAGTAACACACAGGTCACAACGTTTTGAGTTCAAGTTCGCTTTGGGTTAAAAGTTGACTCCATGGCCGAAACCAAATGTCTAATTAATAGTCACACCACGATGCAACATTTTACCTCGATAATGGTGTTAGTTACATGGAAACGTCGGAAACTTTGGTTTTAGTATTTCTACCAAAGCTAATGTCGTATGAAAAACCTCCAACCCCTAAGAGATGATCAAGGAATGATTGGTCCTTTTAAATGTGTTAGCAGAGGGAGGCAGGTCATGTAATTTTCAACCCCCTATCAGGGGTGGGTCAGTCAGTTTTGAACTAAAAGGAATAGGAAGGAAGGAATAAATACTTTCCCTGTACCAGACAAGACTGCCTTTCCTGGTGCATCCACTGAACATGTTTTTGTTTTGTCCCGCCCCCCCCCCACCCCGCGCCAGGGCTCGTACCCCTTTCGGCTTCCCAAACTCCATGCCCCTTTTCAGTTTTCCAACAACCTTTTTTTTTTTCAAAATTTCCCATTTTCATGGATGGTGCTGCACATCAAGTTGGCAATCTAAACTTCTCAGACTCACTAACAATTCATCGTGTTAAAGCATAGGAAAATCTTATGTGATCGTTGAAAGATAAACACTCATCTTGAAATCTTGAAAAAATGCTGGCTCTGTTTTCTATTTCTATTCATTGGCATGTTTTACATAGCGTGGGGAGTCCAGGTAATACCCTGACTCCAAACAGCCTCTCTACAAACATCGCCAAAACAGAAATAAAACCCTGTTTCACCAGATAAGACTGTTGTTCTGGTACAGCTGCTGAAGCTGATTTGCTTCTTGTTCCAGAACCACATGCCTTCCTCTTAAAGACATATCCGCACAAGCATGTTTTACATGCTACAGGTCTTTTTCCTCCACAAACGGGGCATGGCTTATACGGCATGCCGTTCTTCAAGCAAGATTTCACGTTGAACACTTCCGACAACGACGGTTGATGTCGTGCGGAGTAGGACTGAACGAAAAAGACAGGGAAAAGATTAAACGCGCAAAAAACGTCTTAAAGACACGTCGCGACGCAACGCGAGTAATGCAAAACATGACGTGATGGGATTAGATACAAAAGCTTACTACGCCGCCAAACCAGCCCAGCAATGTTCTATAAACCCAGAATGCTGTAGGGACGCTACTTAAGTGTCAAACTATGCAATCGATGACATAACTGGCACCTTTCGCATTTATAGCAAATAAAACCCAAGAAAAACAAACACAGGAGTAATGCAAGGCCACAGTGACATTATACAATGACAATGTAGTCTAAATATAATAGACAAGAGTGCAAATGTTTCAACCCATTTCACCCCTTGTGTTTATTGAGAAAATGGTTTTGCTTCCTCTGGAGAACCAGGAATTTTACAGCTGGATCCCTCTGAGACATTCCTCAGCTTCCTGTATAGGTGGACCACATGAAGCAAGAGCAACTTCAATCTTTGCCAGGTCTTCTGTACTGAAAATTGAAGTCCAGTAGCTCTGATCATCTGAATAGCACACAAGTAATTCATCACCAGCCGCCATGTCTCCTTTGGTTTTGATCCAGAGTTCATCACCCAATTTAGAAAATTCACAATTAACTCTGGGAACACAATTCTGTTCATTTTCAGTAAAACTGTCTTCTTCTGTAGATCTGGAAATGAAAGTATGAATATTTTATCTTGAGTCCAGTATGTGACCCATACGTATTTATGGGGATTTAAGTTAACCGCGCACAGTGGTTCAGTTTGTCTGATCCATAAAGTCATGGCTGACGCAAGAGGTTGTGAAATCTTTCATCTGTGATATTGAAGGAATATTCCACCCATTAATGACCCACAAGTACAATGTTCATCAGCACAGGGTAAGAAGTTTGTAAAAGCCATCTCATTGATGTTGTTCTTGGTCTTGCCAGATGGAAGGTGGTTTGATGACACACTGGTTTTGAATGGGACCATTTGAAACATATGATGGTCTTTGTTCCTGTTCAGTGTCATTTGTTGTGGACTGCACTTTTCAGAACCGTTTAGACCAAAAATTTGCAAAATGTCCATGACATAGTCCCTTTAAACCTTCTTAGCAAACATCTAGTCATTGCATATCAATAGACTTCCTAAAAGGGTTATTTATTTTTTCTTTTATCTCTGCTTTCTTCTCCTCACTGTTCGCGGCTTTCAAACCTTTGAGAAAAAAAAAAAACGACTGTAAAGTAATATCATACCTCAAGCAAGTTTTGTTTGCTGGTGACAAACTATTGTTCTTCCTCATTTACTTTTAAAGATTTTATATTAACTGTGAAAAATTTACATTTAAAATATAAGGTTTTAACAAGTAACTGAATCAACCACGAATTAAAGGAAAAACGAAAAAGTGAAACTGATGCAATGTTTGTATGTCAATTGGTATTTGGAATATGTGAAAAAGTGGATTTATTTAAATATAAAAAAAGAAGCGTTGTGGCTATTTGTACGACACCTGTACTTGGTTTTCAGGTTGCTAATTGTACGGGAGTCACAAATTTTGGAAGAATTTCTGCGAAATTACTTATTTTTTTCTGATCAAAAATATTATATTTCTGTTGAGATGGAGTAAGCAATTCTGTAAAGCATGGTTGATTCTAAAATAATTTGTCTACCTCATGGAAACGAGTGACATCAAGGATTGCAAATTCGCTTTATTAAATTGCATTAAATTAAAAGCTTTCTTACCTCCTTGGATTTCACCAAAACATTTCTCAAGCTGGGCCCCGATCATTGGGTATTTTATCTTAAGTTGACCAAAGGTTTGGCTCGCATGGTTCATCTTTTTCTTGTTTATGGCTTCACCAGAACATGACAGAAGTAATTCATATGTGTAGGTTTTTAAAATAATGACAATGTAGTCTAAATATAACAGACAAGAGTGCAAATGTTTCAACCTTCAACCTAATTCACTCGAAGACGTCCATAATTCGTTCCAATTCACAAACCATGTCACTCATGGTTGGGCGTTCCAAAGGTTCGAATTCCAGACATTAAATTACTAACTCCTTTAGATTTCTGTGCCACATTTTTTGTATGTGCCACCACCTGTCTTCTGTACTTGCAGGTTGATTGCTGGCCATTTCAAATATTAGCACCCCGAAACTGTAGACATCAATCTGTTTGGGAGAAAAAATAGTGACAAAGAAATTACATTTTTGCCATTGAGTCACAGATATGCTAGCCTATAGTCACAGGCCAAAGGCTGGGCATTTCTAAATATCAATATTCAAGTAAATTCTTTTCAGTAGGAAACGTTTTTGGCCGAGTTGCCCTTTACAAATTACTGGTATCCAATCTCATTATATAAACTCATTATATAAACTTCCATTCTTCCTGTCATGAGGAACGTGCATCTCATTAGCCTTCAATCCTGGACATATCTGGATAGATCACTTACATGAAATATAATTGGTGGAAATGTTCGTGCCAAATAGTGCTTTCCTTCAGTGAACTTAACAATAAACAAAAATACAAGTTCAACGATCCTGCACAAAAATGTAAACATCCACCACAAATCTTAGAAAAAGATCAAACTCTGACACAGTGTTGAATGCATCAACAAAATAGTCTCCTGAACCAATGTCTAAAGTGATAAGTCCATATGAAATTCTGGGAAACGTCTTCGTTAAAGAGCAGCTCTTTTGATTCTAGATTTAGTCCCCTTGCATGAATGTCTTGCACCGAGTTTAACGAACACAAACAAGCAATTGTGAGAACGCTGAACTGCTAGCGGTAAGACATATTGATGTTTCTCGGGGATTGAAGGTACTTTTCGCTTTGAATATCGCTTGCTGCGATATTTCCTCCCAGCTTTCGATGTTCAATGTATCAAGATGTCTTGCCACACCAACAAATTTGAGGAAATCTTTGGAAAAGATACAGCAGTCCTCTTCAAGTTTATCCACGTTATCTGGACAAAGAATCGCAGCAGCACTTTCCGATACATCTTTTCTGTGTCAGCTTAATGAATCTGCTCACAACGCTGTAATTCCTGAGCCGTTGACTCGCGGCCTTGTTCATTAGCACTTGATATGCTTGCTGGACAGCAGTATGTGCACTTGCTCAGAAACATCAATGAGGCCACATGCATCAGGACAAAACCTGTCATGAGGCTTTGCGCAGGAGGCAAATACATTGTTCATACAGAGTTCTAAGCATGAGGAATTGGCAAACTAGGTCTTCGTGAAGCGCTGATCCTGTAAAACTTTTGCCTTCAAATCTTTAACAGAAACTGTTGTCACTCTTTCTACACTTGTAAGGAAACACATGAACTTTTTCAAAAATTTTCCAAACTCGTTGCACAGATAGCAGAGTCCTGCCAGGATGGTGTAGTAACGGAAATTGGTAGGAAGATGGTTGTAAATGTATGTACATTTGACACATGTACTGATTCACTAGTTCCTTGATGTTGTCCTTCCAGTATCTAATAATAATAATAATAATAATAATAATAATAATAATAATAATAATAATAATAATAATAATAACAAACTTTATTTCCGTGTCTAAAAATGTTTAGCTGAGGGGAAAAGTCCCCTCTACTAATTGTGGACACCTGACTAAGAAAAAAAAAAACGTAAAAACAACTTAAACCTATCATTATACAGCTATTACAATTAACAACCCTCCAAGTTAACTTTTTTCCTTAGTGGCCATTTGGCCACTGACTGTTCAGGTTTGGTCGCCAGTAAAAAAAATTTAGTCGCCAAAATATATGCATTAATTAATAATTAATTAATTAATAATTAATAATAATCTTATTATTATCTAAAAAAATGAAGGAGTAAGGTGAAAGAAGTACCTAATGTTGATTCAAGTACATGCTTTTATTGCAACAGTTGATCATCATATGAGAATAGTTACTGTGTCCATGTTTGAACGTATCCTGTAATACTTATCAGGTGCCTCAGTCTGAATGGCAACAGTTGCTGATTCAGTGATCCTTACATCTCTGTGCATGCATCCACCAATCTTTGGGAGGCTCGGTGGAGGTAGTTTTCTCCTGTGTGTGTGCCTCCATACACTCTTCGGACTTTGGCTCCGGAATTACAATCTATGGATTGTTATTGTTTCTTTGCGTTTTTCTTCAACGGCGTATTGTAGTCCTTTTTGGGACAGAGTTCTTGATCACTATTCAGTACTTGATCATCTGGTGATCGTTTTCCATAAGGTTCGTCTTTGTATTGGTGGTCATTTATGTTCGATGACCTTTGTTAAGCTCATTATAAAGATACGGCTTACCTTGTTTCCTCCAAAACAACAGAACAGATTTTTTACTGCCGTGTTTCCAATGTAGCAGACGTGGGGGTTCGTATGATGGAGTTTGCCAGCTTAACCAAAGCGGTGCACAACAGTCAGCAATTCAACAATATTTATTTGGAGATTAGGCTGGGCCACTTGTACATCACTTACGGTAAAAATTAGAAATCAATAGACGATTGTAGTGTTACAAAAGATACATGGAATGAAAAGCTAAATGAAAATAAATGAAAAATATAAGAAAGGAAAATATAGAAAAACGACTTGCATCTTATCTAACACCAAGGGTGGAAACTCCAAGAAAGATAGCTCCAAAGTACTCCGAGTTAACAAGGAGAGACTCCTCAAAACATGTGAATCCGATCAACTGAAAACATGCTTATGAAATATTATATCTACTAACAATGATAAAACACCTAGAGCGGCCAGCCAAGAAACTTGAATCAAAAATTATTTAAATCAACAATAGTTGATAGTTGCAACGGAAATGTCTCTTGTAAAAATCCAAAGTTTATCTTTAAACACGACAAAGTATTACAACGACAACCTTTCAAGGATCTTTCATACTCTTGCATGAGTCTTATGCAAGTTTAATTTGCTGTGCCATTGAAGGAGCAAAGAGTACACCTGGACGAAGCTAATGCACATAACCTCCTTATGATTTTGTTAAGCCCGTTTACCAGGGCTGAAAGTTTGAGCTCGGTTTCAAAAACTGGTATGGAAATTTCAGCCCGGGGTGGTTTTTCCTGGCATAAGAGTCTGGGACGATGTTTGGGGTACACTACAAAGATGGTACCAAAGGTTAAGGTTGCTGTTAGGCTGTACACAGTCTAAAGGGCAGTGAAAGTAAACATTGGCCACTTTGGACGTCTTCTCTTTTTTTTTTTTTTTTTTTTTTTTAATGAATTTGCCAACCCTACTTACAACACTGAGGCTAAATACAGTTCATTACAACACACTACTTATAATACAAATGTTATACAACACAGCTACTTGCACTACAATACAGTCACCTTACTTAAATTACAATACTAAAATCGCTACTTACATCATTTACAACACGACTACAATTACATCTACAAACACTTCCACTTCTATACGATTTCGTTTTGTGCTGCTGATAATAATACAATTAACACAGGATTACATAACTTACAATAACCATTACTTACAATTTATATGGCTTAATTTATATACTAAATTAAAGAATACTATTTGGCTACAAAGGAGTTACCCACTAAGAAATCTATAAACTCTCGGTATATTTTTTCCATTTAAGATTAACATTTTGGCTGTCTTCCTGATTTTGTGATTTCATTGCATATAATTCCACAACTACGATTGGAGCCGTGTGCGAAAAAAATGGGTCCTTTCCATTGACATTTCCATGCGTTTTCTATGTCTTTCGTACTATACGTCTCTTGGAGAAAGATAATATCTGCATTTTGCTTTTGAAGCCAAATAAACAATGCTTTTCTTTTCTCTAGAGAGCGAATACCTCGGACATTTAAAGAGAGCATTTTGAAATTAACACTTACAACATCCTCGAATTTCTATAGCTTGGTTGAGTCTATTGTCTCCTGTAATAGCGCACATAATTAAATGCCATGAAAAATTTAAAGTAATGAAACTAAAAAATAGGAAATATTTTACAGATACCCTTAATAATAATCTACCACTGCTAACATAGCACTTTAGAACTAGCATACAAACACATAAACATAAAAGTTTTAAGAGGCCGCTAGAATATTTCCTAAATACGGCCATAGTCCCTCGGGGCCTAGGGACTACTGTTTTGAAAACAGAATACGATATGCAAACTATGGCAAGTAAATTTTTGGACGTCTTCTCGCCATTGGCTAGGGACATGTATTTCCATCTCATCTTAGAATCTGTTACCAAGTAATTGAATAGCCTGGCTTATGTTGCTACCTGGGAAGGGCAAAATAGCAAATGATAGATGTGAAATGAGTCAGCTGACCAATGAGGATCAAGGATGAACCAGAAACAACACTGCTTCTTGTATTTGTGCTCTGATACTTGTGTATCTTCATGTATAAAAGAAAACATAAGTTCTGGTCTATTGAAGATGCTCCATTGCTATTTTTTTTCCAAGCATCCCCACATGTTTAATTGATAGAAATAAGTTGTTTTCTTTTCTCAGCCTTTGCAGCCGTGCACTTGTTAGTAAAAATCTTGCATATCTTTGCAAGTCCAGGGGGCGAATGTTTAAGCTTGTTGCACTGGCCAGTAAATAAGCTAAAAAAGAAACGAGATCATTGAGACAAAAACATTTAAGCCAAAGTGAAGCTTCAGAACTAGAAGATCTTACGGCTGACTGAAAGGAAGAAAGGGTTGATTTGTCATGCAACGCGTGTCATGGAGAGTTGTGTGACTCACATAACTGGTGCCAAGGTGATATTAATAGGAAGCAACCAGACTGAGCTTTTTAGGGCCAAAGCTGTTTGTCCATCAAATTTGCTCAGTAAAATAATTCATTAGATATCTTGGTCAACATGTTTAAATATTTCAGAACATCAAATTCCAAGAAACACTACATTTTCATTGGGCCACTTTTCATGACTTTTAAAATGTAGACTAAATGTGCATGGGTCAGTAATGTAAGCAATGATAGAATTCTTACCCTGAATGGTAGAAATGATCCCAGGACTTAGGACCTATGTGTTGGCTGAAACTTGCCTTGTCCCAAATGCCATTGAAGTTGCAAGCTCTTCCTCGGAAGAAAAGTGATCCACAAGTTCGTGGAACAAGATCTTAAGGTCATGACCAGCTTTGTGGTGAGCTGCTTTTAACTTCGTCACCGGAGTAAATTTACCACTGTTGGGGCAGAGTTCCTGCCTACCAGCACCTCCGTCAAAATAAGACTTTTAGAGCAACTGAAAATGAAAATAATGTACACCGTTAAAAAGAATCATTACACTGTTAAATGTCTTAAATAGAACTGTAGTTATCCATGATCTACGTGAATACAATGTACCACCATCACTACTAGATAGAACGCCTTTCGCAAAAATTAAATAAAGATTCTTCCCGATTAGACGCCTGGATACGTTCATTTCATTTCTGGAACTCCGGTTCGACGGTGGTATGTTCGCCCATTCTTGTCCCTCAGTAGTGGAGCGACTTGAAAAAGCACTGTTTTGTTTGTTAGAGCCACATAATCGTTGTGTTGTGTTATACAGGTGATGCGTTCAATCGATCCTTCAAAGGCCATTTTAGCAGACGCATTGGCGACTTCCTTACAGCAACGGAACTTGCGCACACCGACTAAGTTTTCATCATTGCATAGTTCACATTGGCTTATAACTTCTAATCCAGGGGAAGAATATCTGAGGTCATTAACATCTTAATCAATAATAGTTGCTTTATCTGTATGTTCATCAGAACGATCTGGTCGTGGCAAAGGTCCATTTTTTGCTCCACATGTTCCATTTGGAGGTCTAGTTTCTAACTTTCTCCTTAGTTCTAATACTTTTGCGATCAATTCTTGTTTTGATGAACTTTTCTTGGATGCCACACTATGCTCAGTTAGGATTTCTTTTAAAAGTTCTTTCGTCATACTGTCTGGTTAACCCCTTTTGGGCTTCTGGTCTGTCTTGCTCATTTTTCTTTCTTTAGCTTTCTATCCTTCCTGCCTCCAATTTTTTCAGGTTAGGCAACATTTGCTTCAATTTGTAGTAATGAATCGTAAGCTACATGAGGCAGCAAAGTGCGCATGAGCATACAAATGTGCTGATTAGACTAACTAGTGAAGCGTGTCCAATGATATTGTGCTGGAGTGAAAGTTCTTCCATTCCTTGAAGGCCCGGTTATACATGTCTGTGGTGTCTGGCACCCTCAGTAACAAAACAAACCTCTGTCAGGGCTTCAAGCATCCCTATATTTCCTGTATTTTTTCAATTCGCCTATATTTCCCCCAAATACTTTAGATAATCGCTATAATTTAAAAGACGCTATATTCATTTTAAACAGGTAAACTAAATCAAAAACTCATAGTTTTACAAATTGGAGTGGAATAGCGCCCAGTATTATGTATACTGTTTACAAATCCATGACGCAACGTATTTCACAATAACATTCCATCACACAGACACACACACACACTCTGCTCTCGCTTGCTTCGTTTTTAAAAAAATGTTTTCGAGTTATTTAACAATGTTAAGTCGTAGTCATTCAATAATTGATCGGCTGGTGTGTCAAGCAATAACTCACCTACAGGTGAATGTGAACCATCTAAGACCTCCTCGCAATTAAAGTCAATAATCTCCAAGGGCATGTATGCCACTATATGAACGAGAAGCGATTCTGTCTCTTTGTTACACTGCAAATCTGCCAACGGTGAGCTGAGCTGATTTTCTTGCTCTAGTAATTTCTTTACAGATTCCTTTCTCATTGTTTTTGTGCCTTTCCTGGCTCGGGATTTTCTTTTGGTCACTTCTTTTAAGGATTTTGTTTTGACTTGCGAAATGTCCAAATTTAGATGGCAGAGAAGATGGCAGAGGCTGACAGTAACCTTTTTAAATAGTATTATTAATGTGATGGAATTTCAGTAGTTTGTTGAGCAGCGAGCCCCTGGAGGTGAAAATAGGTAACATTTCAATGACAACGCTTCAACTTTCTCTTGGCCATCACTTGCTAAGTCTTAAACCACCCAGAAATGTGTGGTCTGAAGAATACTCGCCCCAGGTAGAAGGCAAATTTTATTGCAGAATGTAGAATTGTTAATATCATCCAAGGCAGAATGAACGCAGCTTTTGACAGACAGTGAATCAAGACTAGGGACATTTTTTCAAATCCTTCTGTCATCCATGAGCCCTAATTGCAATCAATGCACTGGGTGAGTTTGGTGATTTAGTGGCAACCACTGTTGTTTTTGCACATGCATTGTTAAATTCCCAGTTCTTGAGAGGTACAAACGCCTTATTTTGCATTGGTTTATGTGTTTAGGATGGATTTTACTCATCCATGGAGAAAGGCGCATATCATTATATTTTCCAACATTGGGTATACCTGACTGATTTCGTGCTCATGGCAATAGCATAGGGTACCATATTTTCTTTTCACAACAGCTTTAGCAACTTTTTCTAGTGCTTTAAATGTTTCATCCAGATCTTTCAGCTTGTGTACATTTGAAATCTGTCTGTCTGACGGTTAGTGCTCCTGTGATCTCATTAATAAGTTCTTCCAGGCCAGGCTCACTTTGGGATGCCATCTTGGATTTCTTGTTCTTTTGGGCCTAGCTCTCGCGCAGCTGAGAGAAAATTTGGCCCAATTTGAGGTCAAAATTTCCAAGTGTGGGGTAAAGGGCCTCCTCTTTGCTTTTTAAACTTTACCGCCACAAATCCATGCACAACTCCAAAAATATGCACTTACCGGTAAACAAGCAATTTAATACAAACAACACAGACAAGCTAAACTTACAGTGAAAAAATAATGGAACAACTACAAAACTTTCAAAATTTGTGTGAGCTTCATGGCAACTAAAACATACTGACAACGATAACTAATAAAGCACCACAAAAATGCTAAGCAAAACAATAGAAATAGTAGTTAAAAGATATGCACGATACAAAACGGAAGCAAAGGACTTGACAAAAAGAAATGAATAATGTGGTTCTCTGTGGCTACATTGTCTTTCTCTCCCCATGTTTCTTACTTGCTGTTGAGAGTCTGAATCACTTGACATTATTTAATACATGTATCACTTTGAAGACACAATTGAAGATTTTGATTTTAGTATTATACATGTAAATGCAATGGCTAAACAGTTATGACAAAGATTACAAATACTATAAGACATCTTGAGATTATGAAGAACTGAAGTCTTTCTCAAGTAGATTCCAAATATATTGCACTCATGCATTGACCTTCTTGCCATGTGAACCGGAGTAGTACTGCATTAGCTGGTCCCCGCATAAATTTACTGGGTGTTTAAAATTTGTTAAGGACGTCTTGTATGCCCTTATGTAATTAAGAAGCTTTAAATTGATAAAGTTCTGGTACATATTTAGAACATGTATGATTGACAAGAATGTTTGAATTTAAAAAATATACTCAAATGGTTTCTTAATCAAATCAAGCTGTTACAACAATTTGAAATTACTGACGTAGGTGGCTCACATGCTCAATGCTAATACTGGAGAATTTGCGACTTCTTTTAAAGTGTAATTTTTTTTATAACTTTTTGATACCAGGCACATCTCAAAGTCTTTTGGCAAGACACATTGAAGTGCAAATACCGGTAATAATAACCCAGCCCTACTGTAAATTTCACATTTTCGAAAAGTCCTGATGATTGTCAATTGCAGTGAAAATGTCACTTTCTGGCATTGTAGAGATTGTCATAGTTAGCCCATTTAGCCACTATTTCTTTGGTTTGTACTGGCCCCCTGAGTAAAGAGTTTTTCATGACTGTCTACTGTCATTTTGCAGCATGCAATTGAGTGCATCATGGGGCTTGCACAGAACATAACGTGACTTAGGTATTGCTTTATTGTACATGTGATCAACTGCCATCACTTTTTGATTGACTTTGTTCAACTGTCACTCGAGGCATTGACCACACTTTTAAGTACTGAACTTTTTGGATGTAAACCACAATTCAGTCAATTCAGTAAATTCTTCAGTAAGTCAGAAAAGTTCCTTTGACTAAGATCATCACTGTCAACTTTCAATTGCTTGCTCTTAAGGGGCCCTGCTGAGAAATACATATCCTCAACTTCATAGAAAGTAAGCTAAAGTGAGAGCAAATACTCTTACATAAGACTCATGCCAGTTCTGAGAGCAAATACTAGAATTCCCATACCTACAGGTCTGACCTACCTACTGTACTATTCTGTACTACCTACTACTATTCCGCTGCAAAACAAACTCAATAAAATGTTAAATGAGCTAGACCTGTCATGATACGATTTTTATTTATCACTTAACACTGGTACACTTTATAAAAATATCTGTCTTAAAATGCAAAACATGTTTTATTGTTTTTTTCTGTGGCTACCCCTGATACACAATGGAAAGAAATAAACAGTTAACAAATGAACCTTTTGCAAAAGTATCACCTCCAACTTACATCACATGTCTTGATTTGACACTACAACACTATTAAGTAAGTACCTACCTTTGCTAGTTGATGTTTGGCATAAGTGTTCAAGTGTACCTTGCCGACGTGGCAATTCATCTATAAAAGAAATAGAAGGTAAAGGCCGGCTACTTGCTACATTTGAATTAGATACTACACCAATACTACCCTTGTAAAACTTTGGAAAGTAGCGATGAATTTTATTTACTGAACTTTTTAAAATTTTCTTTGATTTGGTCAGCGCATACAACATACGGTCTTCAAAATAGTTTATAACCAATCCAGCCATTGAAAAATAATTTTTACTTTCTTAGTCTTCGTATTTTGACCTTCGTCCAGCTACAGTCTGCCGAGTTTGTGATACACTCCTCGATAGGAGGCCAAGTTACATTAATCCTCTGCAAACTTTGCTCCAACGTGATGTATACCTGGGAAGTTACAACTTTACTTCCTCTGCAGTTAAAAAATCTATTTAACATATATAAGGTATTGTAATTTTAAAAACACTTTTAGTAAACAGGATTTTCAATTTTCATTGATTTGGCCAGCGCATACAACATGCGGTCTTCAAATTAGTTTATAACCAGCAATCCAGCCATTGAAAAATAATTTTTACCTTCTTAGTCTTCGGATAACAATTGTGACCTTTGTCCAGCTACAGTCTGCCGAGTTTGTGATACACTACGATTCGAATCAATCTTATATGCCACTGATTCTGCATGCAAAATGTCAACTTGTTGCTTCGTCAACTCCATTGGTGGTCGAATCACGCCAACATAATTAGCTGTATTATGCTAAGATAGTACAGCAAAAAACTACACGCTGTCTCATAATTCTAGTGACAACAATTTTATAATTTAGTCGATACAAAATGAACGTAACTCTAAACTAATATTAAAAACTACTGATTTATATCATGAATATACAAATCAGTGTCCTTAGCACCAGAGCTGAGGGACTTTTCAGGAAATAATGCATTTGCAACCATGTTACATGTATCTACTTTGTTTGTGATATCCGGTTTCATCTTGACCTTCCCACCACAGCTTTTAAAGTTTTTGTGCAGTTCGGTGTTTCGCAACTGCAGTTTTAAAATAGGCAGCTTAAACTTATACAGATTTTAGTCTCAAAAAAAATCCTGGGGTGAGCCATTTCTGATGCACAAAAATGTACATCTCCGCAAGTGGATTTATCTATAGTTCAAAAAAATATGTTTTAAAGTCGATACTGGAAGAAGCCAGATGAAGAACGGAGCTCGTAAAATTATAGTTACTCTGGGCCAATGAGAAAATTCGCCATTGCAATCACACAGATATATTAAATATACCTGACCTTTATTATAAATTATTGTGATAAAAACTAAGTATGGCTGCCCAATCTTGTTAGCCAATCGTGGTTATTCTGGGCAGCCATGCACTTAACTCTATTTATGTTATTTATTGTTTTAGCTAATAATTGAATGAATAGGTGCAAATAAAAATGTTGTTGTTGTTGTTAACAGAATCACTGCTAAATTATGGAACTAACATTTCCCCCGCTTGCGTGTTTGGTAAAACGTGGAATGGCGGACGTCGTAAGAGACTGTGGCTATAATACTTGTACAATTTGTCTGAAAAGTTTATCCGTATTTTTCAAGCAATGTTTCTGTGTTCGATAAGGAACTGTAGCTGTTCTTTTGGAATACTAAACTTTGGTCTTCCTTGCATTCCTGTAAAAATAGTTCCCGCAGCATGAGAGTTTGGACATTGCCTTGAAGTAATTGTATCCTTCACCTCACGAAGAAGGTCGATTACCCTCGAGTCAATTCTCTCCGTACCCGAATATCTCAAAAGGATGTTAATCACCCAATCAAGGCGAAATATTATATAATCTAAACCATCAGCTTTGTGGTTTCCCCTTTCGAAACGCCTTTGAATATCCACAACATAACTTTGTATACATTCTCGTACGGAAGCCATTTTCAAAGTGGAATAAATTTTCTTTGCGCGCGAACTATATTGCATTAATATTCATAAATTATAATGTTCAACTGGGTCTTTCCCAGGTTCCACTCGGTTCGCTGATCAACAGAACAGAAATTAGAACGGCGTCAATTTCTGTTCTCTTGCTCCAATTCCTGTTACGTTGTGTAAATTCCGTTCTGCTTGTGTAATTTCAGTCCAGTCTTCCTAAATTCTATTTCGCTTGTTCAATTTTTCTAGTGTTTTCAGAGGAGAATTTATAAACTACAAATCAACAGAACAGAAATTGGAACAAAGTCAATTTCTATTCTGCTGCTCCAATTTCTGTTATGTTTGTGGTTTACAATGTTTAAAATTCCGTTCTGCTTGTTGAATTTCTGTTCTGTTTTCCTAAATTCTATTCTGTCTGTTCAATTTCGGTTCTAATGTATTACAGGTTCTACGTAACAGAATTTGAAACAGGATTTTGGCGGCGATGACCCCTCATACTTCTGCAGGCTGCTGGGTTTCTGAAGTGTTTGGAGGGTACTCAATGCAACATAAAAAGCAGTTTGCTTTCTTTGCACGAGTGTAGCATTTTCCTGGATCAGGATCAACTAGAGGGATATTTCTACCCAAAATCTTTTTACTCTAAAGTATACAAAATAACTATATGAGAGTATAACACGAAAGTTTAATATGGACACTTGAGAGCACAGTTATTTATGTCAATGCTAGTTCGGTAGAAATGAATATTATTTTAAATGCGAGTTTCTCAGCAGACGTCAATAGCTATTTTCAGGGAACGCTTACTGTATGTAAACAATGAACTATTAATCTTCTAATTCTTAGGTTCATTATTTAAAAAAGATTGCCACACAAATACATATATAAAGCAATTCTGTTTGACTTAAATAATGCTTACCGAGAAATAAGTTCTGCCCTTGTGTCCCCACTCTGGTATTTTAGGGCTCTTTAATCTTACCAAAATTGTAACTCGCCCTTCTTGGTCTTTGGTAAGTCTGCTTCATGGATTGGGGGCAAAAATGGTGTATTGAATCCTCATAGTTGACTTGACTTTTGCATTTATTGCATTCCATTTTTAATTTGCCAATCAACTGCAATTTGCAAATCACTCTCGTTGCTGGTTTTACTTTGGAATTATCAAGGTCTGTTTTGCACACAGGACATGCTGCCACTTGGGTAAGGTTGAGAGCATCCATCTTTTAGTAGTTTATCGAACGGTCACATTATCCATTTTTGTTTTGATACGATTCATCCTTTTTTATTGTTTTCTACAGCAATGGAAATTTAGGCCACTAACACGTACACTAATTTAACACGAACAAGGTATATTGCCAGACAGTATAAAAATTGTCAAGGTTATCTTGATAAAGAAGGGTTGTTAAGCGTGTCTTTAAGGAGAATTTGACACCCTCAACTTCAAAGAATCTTCCAAAATGTCCTTGTCTTGATTGTGTTTGATGTCTATCAGAAATTTGTTTTCTTAGCCATAAAGTTACAATCAGGATTCTCTACATGCATTCTTTATAGGAAGGAGTCAATGCTTTATGTAGATAGAGGATTTAAATGAAAGTCACTTCTAATTTCTTTAGTCATTATCAGGTGGACAGTTTGCAAATCAACAGCCATTTCATCTGGTGAATCGCCCCTTTCAAAAAAGGACTGGACTAAGTGTTCCATGGTATCTGCAACGTCCATGCTGTCATATCCCTTCCCATCATTGCACAGAAGCTCAAAGCCGTCACTAATCCTCAGGCCTTCCTCATTGAGAGCTTTCTTGCAACAGCACTCAAACTCACATTCAGAAATTTCTTGGTGCCTTGGATCAAAGCGGTGCTTTATGTGGGAGTAGTCCTTCATCATCGCTTGAACTTGGGTGTGCCTGTCATTGCAAAAAAAGCACAATACATTGTCTACTGCCTCATATGTAAGTAATGCGAGCAAATGGGAAAGCCACTATACACACAAAAACTTATCGCACAAAGGGAGGAAAGGATGGAGGGCTTCTAACAACGTGAACCAAAAGTATTGTATAAAAAACTAATGTGCATGGAGTGAGTGAGCTGAAGTCGAAACGGGGAAGTAATAATAGGAATTGTGATAAGCAGCTCTATGACTAACTGCCTAATACGTTACTTTCTAACTCTTACCTGTCTGTTGCCAATAGCTTGATTGTTTGGCCATCTCTCTCCAAATTTTGCAAACATCTTTTTAATCCTTCTTTTTCCATGCAGTTGGAGTTAGCAACCTCGGTAACCTGTTTAAGTGCGAAATCTAGGATTTTCTCTGTGGGTACATGCATAATAATGTAGGTGCCATACTTCGCATTGTGCCCGGGACTATCACACCTACCATCCCCAGCAAGAACCAGGCTTTCTCCTCTTAATGACTGAAGCAGCTCCCGATGGTGAATTAGGTACCTGTGATTAACAACTGGCCAGAGGTTCTTCCTTTGTACGCTGTTAGAGTCTCACTGTTCGCGGTAAACATTTTTTCTCACCTACTTTCTCGTTTTCTGCAAAATCTTTTTACCACCCAGCCGCCAACATGCCTAATTTTGGCCTTGCCACATGCCCCCATTTCTTCTATGTTAATGACAATGGGCTCCTCCACCATATCTCTGTTAACAACCTCTTGCATATACAATAGGAACAAGTTGTATATCTTTACCACAAGTTGTGACAATAGTGAAAAGTGTACTCTTGATATTTCATCCTCGTCTACCAAGCCACGAACAAGATCACAGTTTGGTCAAGATCATAATTTGGTGGTCACTCTGGTTAATTTTTCTCTTGTTAGCTCTAGGACAACTTCCTCTCCGTTTTCCTTCAAATAACTTTTAATAAACGTAAAACAGTGGTACCAAATGCTGTTCACAAACGTAGTAACGTCAGCAAACTTGCTTTCTAAAAGGCCGGAGTCCACCAGTTCGTTTTTGACTTGGCAAATTCATTCTGAGGATCTTGCTTCTTCAGTGACGTCAGCAGTTCGTGCACTTTGGCCTTATTGAAGAGGTCAGCAGGTGGCTTTGCCAGCTCTGACTCGTAACGCACAAGCTGATCGTATACAACACAGAGCTGGACTGGGTCTTGGGGCACACCAGGAACCTCCTAATACGAACAGGACAGTCTCATCGACAGTCTCTGATGGAAAAATTAACTCCTCCTCTTCTAGATCTAATTCCTTTCTTTTATTTACTGGTTTATTTACTGTCGACAGCAGTCTTCTTCTGGGTGGCCAACATCGGTAAAACACTGCTTTATGACTTCCAAGGGAGGTCTCAACAGCTGCTCACGTTTAAAGTTTAATAACTGTGAATGAGCAACTGATGTGACCTGGGACGCAGCATCATATATTAGGCCCAACACAAATTCATTAATACTATGCACAACCACATGCTGGCATGGTCAATCCCTGGAATTTGTGGCAGGTGACAGCATATGCAACAACCGGAGGATATTGGCAGACAAAACCAATCCTCTCTCCTAGCCTGTTTAGATTAATCCACGTCTCTCTTCTGATAAGAACCGTACCCTCCTCTTACCTTGGCCATGCCATCACCCCTTGTTCCTTCAAAGATTCCAACTGAACCATTTTTCAAAGTGTCCAACTTATTCCACACAAGCATCACCTTACACCCCTCATTCAGAATCAGCTTATCTTCTCCGGCCCACTTCATCATTCCGATGTCACCTTCAAACAATGCCTGCAAACGAATTGCCTCCCCTGGAAGGTTACCAACAATGGAACCGTTAAATAGGACTGCCGGGACCTTCTTAAAACAAATGTGAACAACATTGCCGGCTTCTTGCATGGACAACTCTCGCGACAATTTTTTTTTTAATTTAATTAATTTACGACAACATAGCTACTAACTAGCGATGAAAATTTACTGACTTAAAGGAAAAAACAGAAACAAAAAAGGAGGAAAAACATAACAACAAAAATCACCTAATTTACAAGACTTTTTTTCTGTTTCATAAACTTAGATGTAATACATAACAGCAAGTAATAAATAACTACCCAGGACAAAAGCCGGCCCATTTTTATTAAATTGATTTAAAGTATTATTCTTAGTGCAAATGTATTTTTCTGTTTCAAATTTGATTTTGATCTTTATCTTGAAGCCAGCAAGGCGTGGAAGAATTTGAGATCTTCTGCAAGCCCGGAGTTATAATTGGGCTATCAACAGGAGATAATTAAGTAGGGGACATTCTAAATCTAAGATTCCCAGTAATACATCCTTTAAAGTAAGGTGAACAAATTCGTTTGAAAGCGAGTAGAAGTAAAATTCGCGGCAATTCTGATAAATAAGCAAAACACTCTGGGGAGCAAAGCCCAAGTCTCAGTTCCTTTAATGATGCCACACAGTTCATTTCTACCAATAGTTGACGCATAATCTTGGTCAGTTCGAAGCAATGACAACTTGAAAACGTTAGAATTGAACATAAAATTGCCATCGTCAAACTTGTTCGGAACTGGGCATAGCTGCAAAATTTCGCCAACAATAATGAACTGTTTTCCAGCAAAGGGAAACATGTTGTTGGAATCTCAAGCAAGTTTGTGATGCAAACTATTTACAAGTTTGAAGATTCTGGCACTGGACATGCTAGCCTCGTCCCATATTACGACGTCCACATCTCTAATTTCTTTTGCGACTACTGAATTTCTTGAGAGCAGTTAACTCTTCTTCTTCCACCAGTCCAGGAAATCTCTCTAAGAGAGCACTGAGGTTAGTATTGTCTGCTGATCCTCTTTTAGTTTCATCCAGAATTATTGCATTCTTTACAACTTCATGGTTGTGAGGAAAGTTATTTTTTATGTAATCCAAAGCTGTAATGAAGAAGCTACGAACCTCTTGATAAAACTTCCGTATTCCAGATGTCCCTTCAAGATCTTTGCCGTTAATAAATTGCTTTGTTGCTAAACCAAGTCTCAGCTGGCGGTTTGTGACTTTTTTTTTATTTTTTTATTTTTTTTTTATTGCAATTACAAAAAAGAACATTAATTACACAGTAAAGTTACATACATTTTAGGAATAGGAAAAAAAATTATAATGAAAAAATAAAATAAAATAAAGTTAATTAATAAATATGATAATTACACTTCACTATTACAATTCTCAACACACACAAAGATAGCCTTAAGGATAGTAACATTTGAAATAATAACAATGATGCATATTTATTATATAGGTTTAATTATCCATTTTTTATTAAAATACCGTAGTTATTCGGTTATAAGGCGCACCGTTTTTTCCGAGAAAATCTTGTTTTCTATTGAAAATTACCGCCAAAGTCTAGGTGCGTCTTATAAGTGGATACTTTCAGGAAACAAAAATTTCCGATCAAAGTTATTCTTATGATTTTCAGTAAATATGAAGGAAAACAACGTTGGTCATTAACTTTTACAGATGTGGTGGTTCTTAAAAGAACCGGGGTGGTTCTGAAAAGAACCGTTTGAATTTTATTACTGCTCACTGGTCTTCGGTTTCGCTGTCAGTGTTGAATTCGTTCTCGAGTTCGTCTTCGTCCGCATCCACAGCTTCTCCGCCTTCCGTCTCTTCATCGTAAACAGCGTCATCCTCGGTGCCATCAAGAGCATTAGAGATGCCACACGATTTGAAGGACTTTATGACCATCTTGGCGGGAATCTCCTGCCACGCTTTGTTGATCCACTGCAAGACAAGTTCTTTGCTCGGAGCCTGCTTCTTTCCCGATGGCGTGTATGTAAATGGTCCGTTCACCATCCAGGCCTGATACTGCGTTCGTACTCTTGTCTCGAAGGGCTTGTTCAGGCACTTGTCGAGGGGCTGGAGTACTGGTGTAAGGCCGCCGGGGATAACAGCAACGTCAACATTTCTTCGCGCCAACAGTTCTTTCACGCCATCGGTTAGATGGCCACGGAACGAATCCCAAACCAGCAAAGCTCTCTGCTCCGGAGTGAATCGGAGATTCTTACGGACCCATTCTTTCGTTCCTACAAAAGAAAGAATTACTGGTTTTCACTGTCACGCAATCAAAAAATAAATTCGAAACCATTCAACTACAGAAGCTATGAATTTCAAATATTATAGATGATAAATAGATAAATAATTTCTCCAAGTTTCAGGTCTGTGCGGTGTACCGTTCGCGAGTTATTTTCCGAACCTTTCCACGCAAATTTATAAAGCTTAGTATGGAGCCGCCATCACTGTGTCCTGCTGAGGGACACAGTAATGGCCGCCGTGATGTCAGAGAAACCATCTGGAACTCAATTCTGTTTACAACAGCGGCCATCCTTGGCTTAAGAGCTAGTACACTTTCATACAAACACCACTTATTATATCTGAAATGTTCATTCTGCACAAAATGGAAAGGAAAGGCCTTTTTTCAAACAAAACAGCTTTGTCACGGCACTCAGCTTGATGTCACATACGACTGAGAACTCAAATATTCAAAGTGCTCTGTTTTAAAAAGGAATGACACTATCGATCTGGAAATTTGCAAAAAGATATATTTTTAGTTTATCTTTCGCCTAATGACAACGAAAATTTAGCAGGCCTAGTGAATTTTGATTTCAGAATTTTATGACGTAACATGAAAACCAAGAATAACAATAAAGAATTAGAGTTAATGAAAGCAAACACAATCTCGAATTTTAACAGTCAAACTGCGACGAAACGTAAACAATGTCCCCGACGATCAATCTGGAAGGCGATACATGCCTCAGAGCACGTGCTCGGTAATTTGATTCGTCACAAAGCACAACACGTCGAGTCTTATGAAAAATAGTCTGTAAAAATAACAAAGCGTTACCTTCTTCATCCATCCAGCCTTTTTTATGTACTGAGACCTGCATTCTCCGCGGCACTTGAATTTTGAGCTGACGGACGCCTTTTAAGATGACCTTTGGGGGCAACTTCTCTCCATTTGCTTTCACTGCAAGTGCTACGGTAAAGCTCTGCTTGTCTGCACCGCAAGACATGATCGGCACCGTCCTGTTCCCTGTAAACTCGAGCGTTCTGGTTGCCGGTAACTCGAACCGCATCGGAGTCTCGTCCATGTTGATGATGTGGCTCAGCGGGTAGTCACAGCGACGTCTGGCTCTAACCACGAACCGGTGAAAGGTCACGATCTTGTCTTCCATGTCAGCTGGTAAACGCTGGGCCAGGGTCGTCTTGGCTCGCATGGAGATTGAATGGCGGCGCTTCCACTTCTGATACCAGCCGAGGGATGCTTTGAACTCGGGATCGGTGCTGAGTTCCTTTGCCTTTACACGGAGCATCATGCCGTTCAATGAAAGACCTGGGTAAAAACAGAAAACAGTACGATCAATAAATGTAATCAACAAAAGATAAACATCGATCATCACAACAAATTACCGGAAGCACTTAAAAACAAGAAAGCATTTGCTAACCTTGACTCCTTTGATCAGTAAACCAGTCGGCCAACAGCTGATCCAATTCAGGATCTTTTGGTCGGTAACGGCCCATGGAAGCGTGTTTGGCTGTCAATGTGTGACTTTTTTTTGCCTTTTGTTTTTAAGCGTGTGACTTTTAATCTTTTGTTTAATCAAGCGTGTGTCAGTATTTGTTTATGCGCGTGTGACAATTTTTGCTTTTGTTAACTAAACTCAAATTAATACGCGACTTTTTCGCTTTGTTTAGTGACATAAATGAACTTGATGAAAAGTGTTTTCTTGGCTTTTTGTTTATGATGGTGTGATAATTTTGCTTTGCTAATTAAACTCAACCATTTCACAACCTTTTTGCCGTTGTCTACGAACATGTTCCGAGTTTATTACTGATTTTTAAGTAAACTTGAACGGTCGATTGTCCTCAGTTTATGGTGCGTCTTATAACCGAGTATTTTAGTGATATTTTCAGTTTGAAAACTTGACACAGTCGAGTTGCCAAGTTTGGGGTGCGTCTTATAACCGAGTGCGCCTTATAACCGAATAACTACGGTATTCTTTTTTTGTGATTTTACTTTCTATTTCATACTTAATTTTAATTAGTTCATGGCGTAGAATGCCTATTGTTCGGCGGCTTATAAACCAACTAAAGCTTTTCTAAAAATTTCAGCTTTAAAAAAGAGATTAATTGCTACCTACCATCGAGCGAGATAGTCCACCGGTGGCCTCGCCTGAAAATTGGTGCAAATGTAAATGCTTAGTGTAAGAGCTTGCTCTGTAGCATGGGTTAGCTAAAATTCACAAGTTCCGGAAATTTGCCAACTTATAGTATACAAAATTAAAATTAACTTTCAGTAATGCTGTTTTTTTTTTTTCAGCTGTTGTTTGCTTCTTTCTCAATTTGATATATCGATATTCGTTGCCCTATAGTATGCAGGAATTAATTTACTTTGTCTAACAACTGAAGATGCCCCTTTAAGTACGACTGCAACTCCTCCATAAAGTCGAAGACATCACTGTCATTGAATGTAAGCTACATGTACAATGAAACTTTGAAAAGCTTTAAAGCAAGAATTTATGGATCGGGTTGTAACACCATAAATACGGCAATGATGAGAAAAAACCTCTTACCGATCGCGATCTTTGCTGTTCAGCCATACCGGCTGTGACGAGTTACAAGATGTGTGACTAAAACAGCAGGTGTGGGCACTGGGATCTAGAAACGGCTGCATACCTTTGGCAAGCGGTTATTATACAGCAACTTTGCGTGCATTTTCAAAATAATGGCTGCGTCCAAGGCTTGCTGCCCGGTTTGAACGTTGATTGTCTTGAATGGGAGTTTCTTGTCTGAGAGGTAAGTCTGCTACTAAATAATAATGATAAGACAGACAACGCAGCCCTACTGCGTTGTCTGTTTTTGTTTCATAAGTCGATTGTTTTCTAATCGAATTTTGCAAAATTAATTATGGTTGTTCGCATGAGTTTTTCAACTTTTCGAAGTCACACATGTAATTTTTTCCTTAAACGTAAGGGGTTTTACTTTAAAATCAGAACTTAATCATTTAAAATCAACTAGTCAGAAATCATAGTAGATTTGATTGTTTTAATATTTTTCAGTATGCTGAATGACTGTGTCATGTCCTTGAGGTAGTGGTATAAAAAAATTATATAAATCCTTGGTTGTTTCTTTTCCACCTTGACACCAGAAGGCATTATCTTTTTTTTAAGTACTTTTGTTGCTGCCTTTCATATTCATGCAACGTTTCCTTGACATCACTGAAATATTTGCTTTTTATAAGCTCATGGATTGATTTTATTGTCAAATTTGTTGCTAACAGGCTAAAAAGTTCAACCCTGTTATAATAATTTTGGACTCTATTTGGCCTCAAATGATTAAGGTTCTGCTTTCAAATCTTAGCTTTGCTATAAAAACTAAACTTCGCAAATGTTGAAACCGTGGGTTTCTTGTTTAACTTGTTCTCGGATCCCACCTAACCAAAATAAAGTTTAGCCCCGGTCAAAAAGCTTATGATAGTCAATGATAGCGCAGGAAAGTTAGTGGTCAGACAAGAAGATGAGTTCCAGCTACCGTCAACTATCATCCCCATTTGATCAGGGCTTAAGAAATAAAACCACACAAAATTTGTCAGTTAATAAATACTTTATTTAATGTGACATATTTTATAGATATAAAAATGTTTAGAATATGAATCTCTAGTGTTTGTAAAGTTTATAAATGAATTCTGAAAATGAAAATTTGGTTGTCTTCTTGATAATATGTATAATTCTACTGTCATGTTTTTTTTTTTATATTTTCGCTTGATAATGTTAATTAACTAGTAAACACATCATGTTATGGAATGTTCATTAATCTTCTCTGGGCTGTGTTGTTTGTGTGGAAATGCGTGGGTAGTCTCTGGCTATTTGTTGTTTGCCACCATTGCACCAGAAGACTTCATTTTTTTTCATGTACTTTCTAGGCTGCCTCTCATATCCTCCTAAGTCTTCTTGACGCTTCTCGACAAGGAGCACACTTGTGCTGGCATCCCACCTATTTATCTTGCGGTGAAAGAAACGTCGTATGTCATCGTTTTTCTTTTCTACACCTGGTAAGTAAAAGATTTGGTAACTGTTACTTACTTGTTCAGTCAGTGGGACAAAGCCCTGGACTGGAGCAATATTGTTTTTTATTGTTCTCCAAAATAATAAAAAAACACACATTCATTACCTTGGCCGCTAAAGTTCTTCAAGGACACTCGCCAGGCGTCCTTGTTACCTCCCACTTATCATCACGGGCTTGCTGGCAGGCCTAGACCAGGTATGATCTTGGCAATGCTGGCTTTTGTTGTGACAACTCGTGATAGGCTTGTATCGACACTGAAAATTTATCCATAATGTAGAGAATAGACTTGACTTTGTCCTTCTCTTCTTCTGGAAGGTTTTTGTAAAACTGAGCTTTCCTTTCTGAAAAGAAACAAAATGGTCTAACTTAGTAAAGTTTGGTAGTTCTGTGATCACATGTGTGCTATAAGGTTAACTCACCTTTACAACTGTCTCCCTGATGTCCTTGCTCGCTGCCCTGGCTTTCTGAGTTTCTCTCGCTGACCGGAGTATTTTCTTTTTCAGCATCATCTGTCAAGCAAGAGAACAGAATACGGCTATACCTGTGTTTGCTAAATCATTTTCTTATTATTCTTATGCATCATACTAAACTGCAAAGTTAGTTTACCTGTTTGGGTCAGGTTTATTTCATTGACCATTCCATTCCTGTCTTCAACCATTAATGACTGGGGGATAAGGCCATATGTTTTTCCAAACCACAGCGCGTCTTGAGCTTTATTTCTGCCAAAAAGGAGAGTACATTGTAAACAATATTATATTTTAAACTGATTCCATTCAAGCAGTTCGATTTATTAGCTAATAATTGTCAAAAAACTTTCCTTGGTTACTGAATTGTTTACATGGTAACCGTTGACATTGGTTGTAAGATTAAAGTTCGACTTACTTAATTTGAGTTAAATGTCTTTGTTGTTGCTTCTTTCCCACAACTGCCAAGTCTTTGCCAGTGTGTTCAAGATTTTTCCTCATCTCTTCGTACAAGGAAGCCGCTTTTTCCTCCGCATTCTCTACCATGACGTCGAAGGGAGTATGCTCGATCTCCTCTGGTTTTATGGCGACCTTTAGCCAAGTCTCTGCTTTTAAAGTTTTTCTTTTTTTCCGTCCTTAGTGTTTCCGAGTTTTTTGAGAAACCACCGAACACTCGCCAAGTGCATTTCCTACTCTTTCTTAAGCAGATGGTCTTAACCCGTAACCAAGCGGCAAGATGCTCCATTGAAGCAGGTCAAACACTGTCCGTGGATGTCCGCAAACATCTCGCCATTTTAACACTGCTTCGCCTTTTATTTGGAGGTAAAACATCAGGTTGCTTTCGTCAACGAATGGAGGAACCATGTTGATTAGTAACGGATTGATCGGGTTTTCAAAGAGCTCTGAAAAGAGCTCCCAATCACTAACGATTTCAAAGGTTTCCATTGCGGTCGGCGATTCGAATAAGTTGGCTGGTACACTCAGTTAGGTTTTAAAATTCGCGCGAAGTGTAAAACATTTTCCACTTGAGTGCCTGTTTTCAATAGGTATTGTTTTTCTCTTGGTGACCATTGTTATTCAATCGAAGGCTTAAAACAATAGCCTACTCACTCGAAACGCGCCATTTTCAAACGCAAATCCAACTAGTAGTTTTCAAACCGAAAAGAACAGTGTTTCCTTTTCACTGATTTTTAAACTTTAAACGGATTCTTGTAAAGAAAAGATTGAAGTTTCATTTTCCATGCGTGCATTTAAAAAAAATTCAGTAAAGATTTGTAGAAATTCGCTTTCAAAAACGGCTTCCATACGAAAAAAGGCCAATTTTACTGTATTTTCAAGTGCAAAAGAACATGCCTTATGCTTGTTCAATCTTCTTCGTTTTAGCCTTTCATTGTGGAGACAACATTCATCTTCAAAAATCCGCACATGCATTGTAAGATATTTACTTCTCTACATCAGAGAAGCGAGTTTTATCAACGCTACTGGGCCGATTTTGGCCCTTTCTTCTCTTATTGTGGGCGCGCTCGTGTTCAAATTTGCCCCTTCACTGAGTATGAATAATTAACGATGTCCATGCATTCTGCCCCATGTTGTGACTTGAATTGTGGGGTCGTTGTAGTTTATTTCAAGGAATAAGTCTGCCTTACAGATAAACTGGAGGTCAATACACTGTCCCAATTACTCTTTTGTTAACTTTGTTATACAGTCACCAACTCTGTGAATCATGAGTTCCACACATTCTAATAGAGCTGCAAAGGCGTCAAATATTGGCAAGACTTTGTGCAAGAAGAGCATGTAAACCTTTGTCATGGAGTGGTTTAACTTTACCATTAAATAATTTCTTTTAATTCTTTTTTGCCCTCCTTCTCTGTCACACATGACACAAAATAAGACTGTAAGGCCTCATACTGTCTCAAAATTCGGTCCACGCATTTCATGAGCGACAACCAATGTGTACTGCTGTGTTTTAGTATTTTCCGAGTTTTGACATTACAGAACTCTTGATATTTTTCAACAGGTCCTTCATTTTGAACTTTTATCAAAGTGGTAATATAGGTAGATTACCAACTGTTCCACATCTATAGACAGTTTCTTGGCTGCCTTTTTCGCGCATAAATGGGCCAGTTGGTACGCACAACCGATAGGATAAACACCTGGCTTTATCTCCGCAATCTGTTGAAACACACTGTTGTGTTTGCCCAACATAACTGATGCATTATCTCTTGAAAATGCTATGCAGTTTTGCAAATTGACATAGTAAATTCTCATTTTGTAAACAAAATACTTATTTCAGATATTTGATAATGTCACTAATTAATAAACAGTTTTCAAATTGTGCCAAATTTACTATAGTAATTGGATCATTAGTTGGTGCATCAGGTTGCTAAATCTTTCTGAAAATTTATTATAACAAGGAAGAATTCAATTGGAAAAATGAAGGGAACTAAAAAAGCTTACATTGCATGAAGTACTGGCATGGAAAGAACAAGACAGTCAGAAATTCCTTTCTCCTTGATCTGTAATGCCATTTCAACAGTGTCAGCTTTGTGGGCACAGTACACTATTCCACACTGCCCATCAATATCACTGCAGATAATCTGCTCCACCTAACGTGAAGATCGCGTAGCTTCGCAACCGTTTGACTGCCAATGCCGAACATGCGGACAAACGCAGTATCCTGAAGTTTGAAATTTTGGTCCACACGTGAATGAAATCTGACCTCTAAAGCACCTTTTAACCTCTTAACAAAAGAATGGCCTTAAATAAGGACTGTGGGCGTTTGAAAAGGCTAAAACACTGCACAGTGAAGAAAAGGCGCTTTATAACTCTGACTTTGCAGGAACGCAGACGGTAAATTCCCAAGTTATTTAAGGAAAAAATTACCAAATGTGGTATTGTAGCAATTAACTCTTGAAATCGGGCAGGGCAACGAGTAGTAAAAAGAACAACACAGCTAACCTTAAAAATGAAAAGAAGGGGGAGCTGTATCCACTAAATCGCACGATGCAAGTATTGATGGTGAGCATGCAAATAGTGGAGGGTGGTATGATAATTCAATACATGACCCCTAGCAGTGACCTCAAAATCGTGACATTATGTCACACAACACACCTCAACAATAAATGTCGGCCAGGGTTGAAGACATAAAAACCCTATTTGCATACAAATACTTCCTTTAAAATAATAGAAAAACAAAGATTGTTTCTGGGCAAGGCATTTTGACCACCTCATGGGTGTCCATCTGGAGCACTGTGCAAATGGTTTGCAAAGTCTGTTCTGTAGCTGTGCCAGTAAGTGCAACAAATGGCAAGTTGTACTTTCTTAACACACCCAATTGCTGATAGGCAGGTCTGAAGTCCTTACCCCAGGTATCCACACAATGTGCATCATCAAAAAAGAGATTTATTATTGATCAACCAAAGCAAATGTTGACTTAACCATTGAATAATACAGGCCTGACTTTATTTTTATATTAAAAAGTTATCTCAGAAGTGGAAATTAAAATTGAACAGTTCACTTTGGTAAAGACGACATGGCAGCCTTCTTTGCTTTACGAAGGACATCTTTGCTAGGTTTAAACTGGTAGCATTTTAAGTTATGAAAGAGGTTTATTTTGGAAGCAATTAATGCGGAAAGTGTGTTGACCATCATAGAGGATCGCATTTCAGTTCTGTTCATTCATCACTCGTCATCTCTAGACGCACCTTCTCCACCAAACCTTCCCTTTCTTTCTTCAATTTTGCATCGTTAACTAACATCACTCTCTTCTGTTCAAGACTAAGGAAGAACTTGTATGCCTTGCCTGAAAAGTGTATTAAGCCCCTGTTTCGGTATTGGAGATTCTCCATAACTTCCAAGCTTTTGGGGAATTCAGAACCTGCCTCTAACTTGTCATATGGCCTAATCAACGCTTCCTCAATGATCTCACACAACCGTTTTTTTTCACGGATGTTAGTCTCACTGTTCGCCGTTAACAGATTTTTTCTCAACTACTTTCTCGTGTTCTGCTAAATCTTCTTTACCACCCTGCCGCCAACATGCCTAAATTCGGCCTTGCCACATGCCCCCATTTCTTTCTACATTAATGACAATGGGCTCCTCCACTGTATCTCTGTTAACAACCTCTTGCATAGAGCAGTTTTCAATTGAGTGTCGTAAAACCAAAACCAAAGTAATTACTCTGGCCAATCACAAAGGACACAGACAATCCAGTGAACCAATCAAAACTCGAAGCAAATACATGTAGCTGGCACGAAGCGCGGGAAAACGTGCGCGAGCGAGTCGCGATTGGTTTTGGTTTTACTTCTGATTGGCTAAGAAAGTGGCGCGAGATTTTTAAGCCAATCACTAAGCGTAGTAATTCAAAACCAAAGCAAACGCAATTTACTTTCGACACTCAAGTGAAAACCGCTCCATACAACAGGAACAAGTTGTATATCTTTACCACGTGTTGTGAGAATAGTGAAAAGTACACTTTTGAGATTTCATCCTCGTCTACCAAGCCACGAACAAGATCACAAAACTCTTCACTGTCTATAAGTTGAAATAATTTGGTGGTTACTCTGGTTAATTTTCCTCTTGTTAGCTATAGGACAACTTCCTCTCCGTTTTCCTTCAAATAACTTTCAATAAACGTAAAACAATGGTACCAAATGATGTTCACAAACGTAGTAACGTCAACAAACTTGCTTTCTAAAAGGAGGGAGTCCACCAGTTCGTTTTTTGAGGATCCTGTTTCTTCAGTGCCGTCAGCAGTTCGTGCACTTTGGCCTTATTGATGAGGTCAGAAGGTGGCTTTGCCAGCTCTATGCACAAGCTGATCGTATACAACTCTGGGCTGGACTGGTTCTTGGGGCATGCAAGGAACCTCAAAATACGAACTGACAGTCTCATCGACAGTCTGATGGAAAAAGTTAACTCTTCCTCTTCTTCAAAGTCAATCAAAGCAGTGGTAAAATGTCCCGTGGATGAATCCATGTATCTGAATCTGAAAAATGTTTTTTATATGGTCATTGATGTAGGCCCTTTATTAGATTAAATTTACGCTTCGACTAGGTGAGTGGCTTGTACCAGTACATGTAAAATTAAATGTCTTAAAATCTGTATATTCCCTAAATAAACGAGAGAAGGACTTTGTAAACAAAATACTTATTTCGGATATTTGATAATATCGCTTATTAATAAACAGTTTCAAATTGTGCCAAATTCACTATAGTAATTGGATCATTAGTTGGTGCATCAGGTTGATACATCTTTCTGAAAATTAATTATAACAAGGAATAATTCCATTTGAAAGAATGAAGGGAACTAAAAAAGCTTACATTGCATAAAGGACTGGCATGGAAAGAACAAGACAGTCAGAAATTCCTTGATCTGTAATGCCATTTCAACAGTGTCAGCTTTGTGGGCACAGTACACTATTCCACACTGCTCATCAATATCACTGCAGATAATCTGCTCCACCTGACATGAAGATCGCGTTGATTGTTCATTTAAATCAAATACATTGTTAAAAAAGAAATTTGGTTATTATTATTTGAATACTCTTTTAGATACTACATTTTAAATTTATTCATTTATTATTGCCAACTGTAAGTATTGTTCTTTTAATATTTTCTTATCTCCTGGTTGCTACTTGCGTATTGCTTTGTCTGGACGTTGAGCTAAACAGCTAGTCAAGAAAGATGAATTTTGAAAAAAATGCGCCTAAGTTGCTGAAATCAATATAATCAGGGCTTTGTTCAAACTACGTGGTTCATCAGAGCCGAATGTATCTCTGTTTCTGTAGCATACAAAATAAGAATTATTTATGAAACGAGTGGTGGTAAGAGGCACGGAGGGAGAAAACTCCCTTACCCATGAACACCATACAGCTGGGTGCTTGTCCTTTATTTTGCACCGATTGATATCGTTGCATGGAAGTCCAGAGCATGTTGTTTTAGTGTGCTCGCCTTGGTGACAATTGTTGCAAACTCGAACTCTTATCTCTCCAAGAGAGCGGAATTTTTTTTTGTCTCTCGTTCAGTTTCGCTAGTCCATCCTTTGCACTTGTTATTTGCACTCTAAGCATTTGAAGATTATCCTCGATTTCTTGTTGTTGGGCGTTCAAAGGGCTTTGCTTGAGAGAGAGAGTTCTGGAAGCTCATTGCAGTAAAATTCTCTGGCCCAGTATGTCATGCACGCAGATAGCCGAAACATTTTTATGTTTGAAACAAAACAAGTTGCCTTTTTTAAACATATGGCAATGATCATAAATCTTGCAGAAAGGGGGAAGAAAGCACGTGTGATAGCAATATGAAAACATATTTATTATGATTTGTAGAAGTTAGCTGTTTATTACATTTCACCGAAAAAAAGTTTATTAAAAAAGTTTCTTTGTACCAAGATAAACAGTAGAGTGCGGTCTGGTACATTGCAAAAGCAGAAAGTTTCAGCCGCAACAATGTGGAACAACTACCAGCAGCATAAACTCATGAGCTTTTAATGCAAACTTTTCCTAGATATACGTTGTTAACACATGAAATCCTTTGAGTGTAAACAAGCCCGAGCAGAGTTTCAGTTCAGTCTTGGTAACTTGACTTGATTATTTATAAACTCAATATTTTAAACTCAACAGCTGTGTGTTACCCGTACTAAAACAATTTTAAACACAGTACATGCTTTTTTAAAACAGTAAAACCCCAGTAGCTCGACTCTGAAGGGAAACGAAACAGTTTGAATTAGTGGGGTCTCAAGTAATTGGGTTCGATAGAATATTCACTTTGTCGAGTTAAAAATTGATGGTTTACTGATTTTTCATCACTTCAATATACATCAAAGTGCAATTTAAACTTATCTTGTCAGAAACTCTAACACGATAATAAATTATTATGATAACCGTGGAAAATGGCTGTCAAATATGTGATCTGTCCGTTGCTCTAATCAATGGGCATCAGTGGTGAATTCCAAGAATCAGAATTCGAGTTACCAGGTTAAATTTGACCCAAATCTTGATCAAGGGAAACAAAATTTAGTTTAAGTTAGCAGAATTTTTGAATTATTAGAGGTCGAGTTACCAGAAAAAAAATATGCGATCTTTCCATTTGCAGTGTGATTGTTCCAGGGTTTGTTTAGCTGTCTCCAATTGTTTTCAGTGTTTCCACCATTTTTGAGTTTCACTCAGTTATTTAGCGACCTCTGGGTGTTTATCCTTATTTCTGCATTTTTAGGTGGGAATCGCATTGTAAGCCTCAACATGTATTTTTGTTGTGGCCACTCTGATGACAATGTACACAAACTGAACCACGCCTCACAGTTTGAAGCAAATCATTTTCTCATCTCATTTGTGACAAATACTCTTTTGTGCTTGATGATTGCACTGCAAGCAAACTAACATTTTCCACAAGTTCCATCTTACATCACTTAAGTGGAGAATCCACAGCTGTTAGCTGTGTTTTTGTTGGTCCACTGGCAGTGTGCTTCGGCTGTAGTTTCCCCCGTCTTTGTTACGTGCCTTAGCATAGAATAGCCTTAAATTGGCATCCAATTCTGATTTCCTTTTAAAAATAAAAAATAAAAATAAATGAATGGGGCTTTTCAGGGCCAATGTAAACTAACTCTGAAACAAATATTGTAAATGAACGTAACATGGTTAAGAATCCCAACTGGCAGGAGGCAGACTTGTTGGCTGTTTACAAGCGTAGCAGAGGAGTTGAGTTCGGGGCTACCGAAAATAACACCAGCTAGTGGTCGGATTTCAAGTTCGGCGCTCTAACCACTCGGCCACGCTGCCTCCTTTTCACAGCAATATCGCCATTAATTCCTCTTGCCAAAGCCCATACTGAATGAAAAAAGTTTAATTCAAATGCCTGGGGTGTTGCCTGGGAGGGGGATGTTGGACTTTCGATTTGACTGGTGTATTTGGTTATTTTACATTATAATATTTCCTTTTTTTAGCAATCAGGTTAATTTATTATCTGAACTCAACATATGGAGTATCCTCAGGCAAGTGAGCCGAAAAAAAAAAAAAAAATGAGTCAAGTAACAAATGACATTTGACATACCAGTGATGACAAAATAATATAACAGAGAATCAACAATCACCTGAGTGTAGTCATGGCCATTTCGATGTCTCCTCCTCCGTTCATTTATGACATCAAGGATATGTTGCCTTATGCTTGCTTTGTCAAAGCCTGCAGGCTCATAGGAACATTTAGGAACAATCTCGGCCACCAAATTTTCGAGTTCTTCTTTAGCGGCCGGATCTTTCTTGAAGTTAGGCATTTCATTTCCAGGCCAGTTTGCAATCGCTGCTTCTGACACAGCTTTTCTCCTGGTAGATGAATTGGTAAAGAACAAAGAAGTCCATTTAAAATTGTACTTTCTACAACTACTAAAGAACAAGAAATCTTCAATCATTTGGACAGGAAGGTAACATTGGATTCATATTTATTCAAGAGCTGCAAAGCAGTCAATCCTTTATGTCACACGAAACCTATTGCGATTAAAGAACGGTCGACTGATCGAACATTCAAAACAGGGATTGATGAGTGTTTGGAGTTATAGGGAATGGTAAAATTAGTGTGAGTTATTTTTACGACAGTGTGCATGATATGTACTAATTAAAAAATCAGCAATTAACCTGAATCTATTAGGCCTTACTTTGCTTTGTAGACTCGTTGGTCCAATGGTGACAATGATTTTACTTCTAGTACAGTAGGTTTCTTGCTGCGCCTGTACGCAGCCACTGGAACTTCGTCCACTGAACAAACTACGTCTTTCAGAAGTAGTTGGTCCCCAACTGTAGCTAATCCACATGCTTCATACTGAGCTCTCGAACCCTCTCTGGCGAGAAGTTTTAACGCCTTGCCATACTGGGCATTAGGTACATTGTATCTGAAGCTGACAGCTGACGCCTTTTTATACTGGGCATTAGGTACATTGTATCTGAAGCTGACATCTAAGATTCAAGCAATAAATCAGATGTTTATGGCATGATTTTAGACATATGTCTGCATTAAGAACATTGTCGTAAGTAGTGTTAAATGCTGCGTAGTAAACTAACCTTGGCTAGCCAGTGTTACTACTCAGTGTGGCACTTTCAGGGTCTGTTTGAGTGCTAGCTGCCTAAAAAGTGAAAAGAAGTTGGATTATGGTTGGCTGTAACTGATTTTTAAATGGTTGTTAAATAGTGCTAGGGGAAATTCATATAAAGTTTCAGAGAGAGGCAAACCCTAGAGATTGATGTGAGGGATCGTCTTGTTCATCTGTTAGTACAATGTTCATAAAAATGGAATTGAATTTGCCTTTATATATCCTACGTTGTTTATCAAAATTGACTTGATAGAAGGTTTTTCTTAGTATAACAATACTCTTTGGTAAAACCTGTTAGATGGATAAAACTAAACTATCATTGTTGTCATCTTGTTTCATTGCTAAAGTGGATTTCTTGCTACAATCTACAGCAGCATTTTTTGGCTTAAGTGTGCAACAAGGAAAAATCAAGATGCATAGTGATATTTGGCCATGAAGCTGATATTTTCAATGCCATTTGAAATCGCATAACTTGGTCAGGTGTGATTTTTAGATTATTTCAGTGTAATGTTTAATTTAAAATCTGTTTAATTCATTGACTCATCTGCTGTTTTCTCTGTAACAGTTTATAACAGTATCTAGAAAAGAAATAAAAAACGTGCCCGAGTGCATTGTTGAGTTATATAAGAACGCGGGAATTTTTAAGAACACGAGAGAAGTGCATAGAGTAGCACGAGGCGCAGCCAAGTGCTTCTCACACTTCTCGAGTGTCTTTAAAATTATCAACAATGCACGAGGAGATTGTTCTCAACAATGCACGAGGAGCAAGTTTTTTTTTATTTCTTTTATGAAATGTAAACAGCCACACTCTAATAACGACAATTAAACGAAAAAACAATTTCGAATTTCAATTCATCAACACGAAATTTCTCCTTACATTGTACGTGCTTTTTTCTATGGCTTAAATGCTGAATGAAAAGTAAAACGGTTCCTTTTGTGGCAAGAAACAAACGTTTTTTTACATCAAAAACGATTCTGAAGAAGTTATTGAAGGTAAAAGAACCTTGAGAAACCTGAAGCAGTTCACTGATTTTTGCGTTCAGGGGACTAAAAATTAATTTGAACAGGACCGACGGTGCAAGAATTAAACATGCCACCAAGCATTTCGCTGTGAATGGCCGTGGTGGACTTTCGGTTGTGTGTTTCGACCACTGTGCCTGGCACTGCTGTTTGGAGCTCACTATCAGGATTATCAGTTCGTGAAGACTTCTTCTTGTAATGCACTGGACAAAACATCGCTGCATTTTCTGAGCTGGGTAGACGACGGGCAGGAATTGTAGTGCTGGAGACTGTTCGGGTTTCTGTGGCACGAAATAATCGCTGTCGCCCGAACACAGTGGTTTGTGTAAACTTTGGAAAGCCTGGCTGCTGCACTTATTTCTTTCATCATGTTTCCGAGAGGGTTGACACCAAATGGACGGTTTTTATACCATACGTGGTGTGTGATGGCGGATTCCTTCCAGTCGTGCCGAGGTTGCTGAAAAAGAGCTTCGCATTTCGGATTTAGCTTGGAGATGTACAAGCTCAGGGCTCGATAGCCATCGGTCTCACTCTATGTTTCATACATACGAGCCATCTTCTCAAAGCTGGAATGGTCTTGAAGTCCACCACGGTGGTTTTTGCTGGTCTCGTCGTGGGTCATAGTGCCTGCCTTGCTCATCCACTGCAAACTCAAAACTTGTCGGCTTCAAACTTCTCTGCCCCTCTCGACCTCTCCTACACCAGTACAGGACACCATGAAACCACATGTTTCTCAGCAAAGACCGTGGATTTGTACAGCGCAAATTAGGACCAGCTTTCAATTTCTTCAAGTTCGTAATAGGGATGGCTTCTTTGTGCTGCACATTTTCCTTCCCTTTGCAGTTTCAGGCTCTTAATTTTGGCATTCAGCATACGGTTGGAACTTGAAAATGCAGCCGAATTCAGCTTCAAACTTCTCTTGTAAGGTGGGTTGTTCAAATGCTTCTCTATTGCATTTCTGAACGAAATTAGAGACGATTTACTGTACTCTTCTCCTTTTTGCTCCGTGCTTCTGTATAAAACTGTGCCAAGCTGTCGTCAAGTTGTTTGTCGTTCATCTCCTCTAGTTTTGGCAGCACAGAGACTTTTTGTGCACTCCATTCTGAGATAGTTTTAACTGGGTCTTTAACTAATTTGTATTTCGAAGTGCAATGTTGCTTTTCTGTTGACAAAAATGTAAACAAGCTTAAGTGTAAACTCTCTTATGGAACGCTGTAATATGCTTTTGTTCGTAATTTTTATATTTCTGTATTAAACTGGTTTTACGTTTTTAGTGTTTGGGATGTATATGCAGTCCATGTTCACTTCAACTTATATTTATTGTGAGTTTCCTTACCTTTGAAAGCGTTAACAGACCAATTTGTCTTGCTCTTCGTGCTTTTGCTTGCGTTTCCATCAAAAGCCGGTTTCTTTTCACTTCAGTTAGTTCTGCAAACCGTTTCTTTTTTTCAACAGGTGCCTCACTTTGAGACTCTTCAACACTGTCACTTTTGTTGGTATTCAGGAATTCCAACCCAAGCTCAACCGTGGAAATTGTTCAGCCATAATGGCAGACAGGCTGGTTGTCAAATTTTTTCCTGGCAAAAAAATCCATGACGTAGCTTGCATGTATATGTTGAGTTATAACACATGTGCGTGACGTAGGCAGACTGCTTTATGGAGTTATAATAAACTCAAATGGACCAATCATAGAGCTGGGAATAACTGGAGCATTTTATAATGACTTATAGAAGGAACGAAAATGTATACACTTAGGCCCGGGTCGCACTAGAGCGAATTTTGTCTGTGTAAGTCATAAATATGTCAACACGTAGCGTAAAATAAGTGCGACCCCAAGTTTCAAAATCTTGCCATTTTTTTGCGGATCGCCAAATATACGCCAATCTTCAAAGAAGCCGAAGTCCTGCCTCGGAGGCTTCCAAATTTTGGCAAAACAGACAATTTTGTTTTTCTAACCATTAAACTGTCATATTACCCAAAACATGTTTGGATAAAATTACGTTTAGTTTGTCGCTTCTAGTTTGGCAAGCACAATCAATGGCGGGACAAAATAGCTTTTTACCCGGTCCATCTGGCACTTTCTACAGTTATTTAACGTCAAATTAGGAATGTGAGCGGGGCTTCTATCCAAACCTCTATGAACCGTACCCTGGGTCTAGTTCTGGTTACTGGCAGCACGAACAGATGGCGTTTGCGAAAGAATCCTCCGTCGGCGCAAGGATGGAACAATCTCCTCCGATCGCAAATAAAGAAGCCATCAAAAGTAGGGCAACCGGTAACTCAAAAGAAAAAAAGAAGTACGAAACAAGCCGTGAAAATAATCATATGGCGAAGATCAATATTTGCACAATTTGCGCGCAAGCTGCTTTGTTGTATGTGTCGTGTGACGAGCGCTTATTAGATGGGTTTGTGATTGACGTATGTGACAATCAACAAAGTTTTGGTTAAAAGATTTAGGTTTGATGCGACCTCCGCCAAAATTTGGAACTTGCAAAATTTTGGCCAATTTTTTCCTCACCAAAATTTGGAAAAGATTTGATTTTGCTCTAGTGCGACCCGGACCTTACCTCTTTCCAGTGTTTGTGGTGTTCCTTGACTTTCTTATATATGTGTCAAAAGCGTTGTTAAAATGACTTGCGATTTTTATATGCTTACTTGACAACTGCAACATTACTAATAGTAAACTATTATTTCATATTGTTTTTGTATACTGTATTTTCTTAATGAAATGCTGGGAACTCGTCTGGCGTTTATTTCAAAGTTGCCTTGGTGAACCCAGCGTTTATTGGAAGTTGGTGTGACAGTGAGCACTAACAAGAAAGAAAGACTGTGTGTTAGTCATGACAACACAAACACGAACAGCCTGAAGCCTGGGCTGCATGCCAAAACCCTTCAAGACACCAACCCCCTTTTTTTTTTAAAAAAAGTTAGCAATTTTGACCGTGCGTTTATAAGAGACCGGGGGTCCAGTGTTTAAATGAGAAAATAGGGTTTTAGAAAATTGAAATATGTTGCATGTAGTCTTCTTCACTTAAATTTGTATATAACTATTAAATATTTGACGCAATTGGACTTGAAGCAAATGATGGGTTTACCTTTTGCAGGTTTTGGAGGCACATAGCATGGCGTCTACTTCTGATGTAGTCTAGAGTACATCAAGCTGTTAAAAAATGTGATTGTCATTTAATGGTTGAATGAACTTGTAGTGTTATATTAGGTACTATCAGATACGGTAGGTGTACTAAGAGCAGAATTGAACTTCAGTTCTGTATCGCAATTTGTATTCATTAGGATTGTGTGCTTCCAGAAAATATCCATACCCTCCAGGGAAGGGATTTGCCCTATGACCCCCCACCCCTCTGGAAATTCCAATTTAGCTTCATACATTGCTTTAAAGTTTTGAGTCTTTGTGAGCCCCCCTCTCCTCCCCGGAATTTCCAATCCCTTTTGTGAGGGGAGTATGGATATTTTCTGGATCGACACATTATTTAATAGAAACATAGTATTTTTAAAAGAAATTAATAATATTGAAAGTATTTACCAAAAAGTTTCTTACCATATTCCCTGGCCATAGTGGCTCCATTGATGTAAATATGTTGATGATGTTTTTACAGTGGTTTGATGCCCACAAGTAATCTTGTTCCATGACATCATCTAAAAAAATAAGCGTTGTGATATAATTGTAGGTGTTACTTGTAGTAAGCTATAGAGATTATGGCATCTACTGGTAGTCAACATATAAAGAATGGTATTAATTAGAACTAAGATAATTTTGCATATTCTATTATGACACCTAGTGAGTGTATTCCTTTCATGATTTTTATCAGTTTTAAGGTTGCTACTGTGTGCTTAAGTTAATGGGATACGGGATACTGGGACCCCCCCCCCTAATGGGGCCTAAGGTTTCTGCTGGCAAATGTCTGTAGTGTAGTGCTGGTGCAATATGGGGGATTGTAGTGAAGTTTCACTTCCTTCTCATAGCCTGTTACATCATTGCACAAATTTGCTTACAGCCTGGATGAAATTTTTATCTTTACTCTTAAGTTTCAAAATAATGCCATTACACACCTCCTTTACTTTATTTTGTTAAGATTGTCAATGTTGTGGCAAGCAGCAAAGTCAATACTTGGGCTTATATCTGCAGTTGAATCAAAGGGGCAATCTTCTGAGCAAAAGCCCTTATCATCACAGGCAACTCCATTTTTGACTGCTCAACGGTGGCGTTTTGATGGAGACTTGCATAGAATGACATTGGTTGGGTATTGCGTTCCCCCAATGCCAATACTTCAAAATACTGCCTACCAGTTGTTGATTTTAAAGTAACCATATTTCGGTAATGCAACTGGTATTTCTTTATTGTAGCAGCTTGGTGTTTGCATAGCTTTCCTTGTATGCCTGTTGGGCATTCCCTAACCCCCCAGACTTATGTCAACACTAAAGAAAACAGTTTTCTTTGATGTGCTCTTGACAGTGTAGAAAACTTTGCTTGGGTCAGCAGGTGTAATGTTTGCTGCTCGCAAATTGCTCACCCCCATGCCCTTGAACGGAAGAGCTATATTGCTGTCTAGTTGTAAGTGTGCAGCATCACAGATGGGATCAAGGAAAAAAACTTAAATGAAGGGAAACAAAACTATTAATTGTGAGATGGAAAAACCACCAAAATAGAAAATGTAAAAAGGTTTGTTAGACCAAGCAAAACGAAATAAAAAAAAGTAGTACCAAGTCTCTCGTAGCTCAGTTGGTTAGAGCGCCCAACCGGTATCTGGGAGGCCATGGGTTCGATTCCCGTCGGGGACTCAGATTTTTTCTTTGTCCCACGCTCGTGTCATGTTGAATAATTTCTTCACTAGTACCTACTTTGTTATAACAGGACAATATTCAATAAAACCATGAACGAAACTTTATGTTAATTTCACTCCACAACAAACATTAATATCAAAATGAAATCTACCATGAAATTAGTCAACTTAACGTTGTATTCGAACTGATGGTAACAATGATAAGAATGGCACACCCTGAAACTTAGACCTTTGCCATTTAATGTGTTATTATGAAAGCTGATGTTGTCAAATGCTGTTGCCAGGGAGAAGTCTTAACTAAAGCAAGAACGTGCTTATTAAAAGTGTCATTGACAACTGAACTATCAACTCATCTGAAAAAAAAAAACTAAGCTTTTCATATTTGAAAGAAATCTCATTTTTAGTCTGCCTCTAATTTTTGACAGTTTCTTTAAGAGCATCAACAAAGTGCATCAATATCAAACCAGACTGGCAAGTAAGATTTCATACTATCTGCCAAAAGCAAGGACTAATTACGGCACATTTGACATTCGTTTTTTCGGTGCTAAAGCTTGGAATGCCATTGATGACTCACTTAAATCTAAGAGCCGTGCTTGTTTCAAAAATCTCTTTAAAAAATGATTATCTCCAACTACTAACTGGTACATTGATAGAGAAGAATATTATTCTACATGACACGAGCGTGGGACAAAGAAAAAACCTGAGTCCCCGACAGGAATCGAACCCATGGCCTCCCAGAATACCGGTTGGTCGCTCTAACCAACTGAGCTACGTGAGACTCGCTGTGAGCTGGGCCATTTACTAGGTTGATATGTGACACGCGTCCTGCATACTGCTAGGATCAGCAATGTCGAAATCATCAAATTTGTAGTAAATAATAAAGATGGTAGATTTTAAGCTCGGTGATAAATAGTGAAGAATATTATTCTACATGACACGAGCGTGGGACAAAGAAAAAATCTGAGTCCCCGACGGGAATCGAACCCATGGCCTCCCAGAATACCGGTTGGGCGCTCTAACCAACTGAGCTACGCGAGACTCGCTGTGAGCTAGGCCATTTACTAGGTTGATATGTGACACGCGTCCTGCATACTGCTAGGATCAGCAATGTCGAAATCATCAAATTTGTAGTAAATAATAAAGATGGTAGATTTTAAGCTCGGTGATAAATAGTGAAGAATATTATTCTACATGACACGAGCGTGGGACAAAGAAAAAATGATGATGATGTACTTTATTTTTCATTTTTGTGTGTGTACATACACGTTTCTTTTTTTGTTCTCTGTCTGTGTGTGTGTGAATGGAAATCGTGTCCCGTTTTTTATACTCTTTTCCGCTTGGCCCAGCCACTAAGCTCGATTAGCCTTAACTATTTCTAAGTGACTGTGCTCTTTTTACCGAATGGTAATGAGGTGTAGTGATGATTCGCGAACTTGAAGTGACGTGTTTCCGTCACTCCATTCTGATATTAAACCGCAATTAATTCATGCATTAACGTGCTGACAGAAAGGTTGTTTAAAACGCCATTCAGCACATGTCAATCAAAAACAAATTATCCTATAACCTCATTCCGCAGGGTCTCTCTCTTTCAGGGAACAAGGTTGAATTTTTACAAAACAAATCGAAAGAGGTTCAATTACACTTATCCTCTGGTGATAAAAGAGAATAGAATTCGCTCTACGAAGCCGTAGAGCATACTCTATCAATGACCCATTCACCTAAGAAAACATTCAAACGCAAACGAAGTGAGATTGTGACATAACTGATAGCAGCTATAAGCTACATCAGCTACATGCAGTTACCGCGTCTTTATTGTAAACACAACATTCGTGCTGCACGATTTTGTTTCGCGTCACATTATCTTCGTGTCACGTCATCCGTTTTTCATCTTTTTGAGTCGTGCAGAAACGCGCATCTTTCTCAAGTTTTATTCGCTGCTCAAAATAACGCTATACGTGCTGACAGAAAAGTAAACATATCCACAAAACAAATTTACCTAATGCTAAATGGATCAAAGGTAACACTTTTGTGATGAAATAGAATTCGCGCTACGAAGCCTGAGAGTACGAACCATCAATGACACAATTCCCATGGAAAAATAAAACATTCAAAGGCACATTATTGAACGCTTATTTGAAGAAAAAAAAACTATCAATGACCCATTCACGCAAGAAAACATTGAAAGGCAAATTAAGTGAAATTGTGACATTACTGATAGCAGCTGTGAGTTACACGTAGTTACGGTTAAAAAATTATTACGCTCGCCATAAATAAATAAATAAATAAATAAATCAACTTTGTTTTACGAGGGTTGCACATAACAGTCTTTCGACTGACAAACCTGTGGCCCTCGGATTCCCGATCGAATTGGAATTTAGAGGTGTTGATTTTTGTGGAGGGAGGAAAACCGGAGAACCCGGAGAAAAACCCTCGGAGCAAGGACGAGAACCAACAACAAACTCAACCCACATATGGCGCCGGGTCCGGGAATCGAACCCAGGTCACATTGGTGGGAGGCGAGCGCTCTCACCACTGCGCCATCCCTGCTCCCGCCATGTGACGTGTTGTAGTTAACACCACATCCACAGCTTGAATCCACAGCACGTTTCTGTTTCGCGTGACGTCACCTCGTGTCACGTCATCTGTTTTTCATCTTTTTGAGTCGAGCAGAAACACGAACTGCTCGGGCGTATCTTTCTCTCGAATTTTATCCGCTGCTCAAAAATAACGCTATACGTGCTGACAAAAAAGTATAGATATTCACAAAACAAATTTACTTAACGCTAAAAAGGATCAAAGGTAATACACTAACCGGTAAATATTTTTGTGGTGAAAACTGAATAGCGCTACGAAACCTGAGAGCACGAACCATCAATGACGCAACTCATGTGGAAAAATAAAACATTCAAACGCAAATAAAATGAGATTGAATTACTTTATTGGACACTTATTTAGAAAAAAATGCGAAGGTCGGCACTTCATCGAATTACCAAATTACCATGAGGTTGCTCGAAGAGCCTTTGATTTTATTGTTAATTTTTCTTTTTGCATGTATTTACTCTTCTGGGCACGAAATAAAACGTTGTTGTTGTAAAAAGGTTGATTCTTTTCTGGATTAGACGAGAGAATTAAGGACAACAATAAAACAACCATAGAGTAAGCAACAAAGGAACTTGTGTCCATTCCATGGGCATACAAGCAAGATTGACTGAACTACAAAATTATATTTGAAAACGTGTTCTCTATTCTCTAGATCTAAAGAAAACCTCTCATGCCAGTACGTCAAATTCTTTTTCAATGTGGCATTTATGTGCTTCTTTACTTTAAGCAACTTCCTGTCGGACTCTAAGATGATGAAGTCAGCTTTGCTTTACACTCTGAATTCCTCAAAGCAATGCGTGCAGCACCATGCACCATGCACCATGCACCAATCGATATTCACTTGTGAATGCTATTATGTCATTTGGAGGATCGGTGAATGAGTTTTGGCATGAAATCATAATTTGTGGGGCGCGCCTTTGCTATGACATGTAACACAGTTTATCACAGTTTATTTACTATTTCTTTTATATTGTTTTTCATGATGGGGTCTGGCCCTCAATCTCTGTATAAGCCTTGATCACTCTGTCTGATTAGGTCCCTATTGAAGATGACCTTTAACTTAGCATTTTGCCCTTACATTTTATTACTTTCAATAATAACAAATATTGTCAGTACTTTAATCTTTTAACGTCATTTGTAGGTGAGGACAGTGAATCAGAACATGCAACTCATGTGATACAGTTTGTTTTCCTGAGTGATGGTGGCTTTAGGTTCCCTATTGCACAATGGTCATCAGCAAACTGCACTCCCAGCGATCTATACCATCTGTTCTGGGAGGGTGTCCTGAAGATGTTAGAAATTGGATTTGAGTAAGTGAATCAGTTATCTCTATACATTCCAATTCATACAGAAACAGTTAACGGTAAAAAATGTGTCTGCATACAGAAAGTTGTTTTTATCAGGGGGGTCACTTGTGTCAGTTTTTGCTTGGTACACTGCTGCTTCAGTGCCCACACCCCTTTATAGTCTATTTCTAATGTTCTTTTGTTCGGGGGGGGGGGGGGTTTGTACTGTAAAGATATTCCAAGTGTGCTGAAGCTAACTTTTATTCTATCTAACAGTGTATCTATTAAACGAGTACAGATCAGTACAAGCACACGTGTATGATTCTGTCCAGTCCTCACGCGCATGCGCAAAACCTGATATGTTTACATCTCCACCCTGAAAACTTTGCCGGGTGAAAGAAACTAACTTGGCCTATAAATTGGAACCTAAACAACACAAGTATTGTTCAAACTAAATCCAACGCAACAAAGTTCTCAGACGGCTAAGCTGAGTTGTTCTGGTTAACAAAGTTTAAAGGTCCAGCCTTAATGGCTTCTTTACAACGCGACCACTTCTGGTTGTCAAATGCTGGTCGGGACTTCCCTCAGCAGCTGTAGCTGGTTTCTGGGGTGTCTGTGGTAATCCTAGTGACGGGACTTGGTGGGATGTAGATGTAGGTGCACTGGACTGTGGTGGGTTGTCTTGGTTAGAGAGCAGTTGCCCTTCAAAGCTTGCTGGTACTTGGCCTGACGGTTTTAGCTGTATTCTGTTGCGCCTTAGTTCAGAACCACTGTTTGTCTTTACAATGTAGGATCTTGGGTGGTTCGTTTCCTCTTTCACTTGCGCGGGAGTCCAGGTCTTGGTTTTTGGTTGAAACACCGATACCGGTTGGCCTGGTACTAGCTTTTGTAGCTCACGTGTGGACTTGCCATCATGCTGCAGTTTCTGAACATCTTGGCGGTGCTGCAGCTGATCTTGGTGGCATTCTTTTGCTTGCGACCGTTGGAGTTGTCCACTGCTGGGTAGTTGTGTGCGATATTCTCTATTGTTCAGCAACTTGGCTGGTGATGGTAAGTTGCTGTCAACAGGCGTGGCCCGGTATGATAAGAGTGCAAGATATGGGTCTTGCCCTGCAGCCTCGGACTTCCTTAGAAGGTTCTTTACGGTTTGTACCATCCTTTCTATAAATCCATTGCTCTTTGGATACACTGGTGAGCTAGTAATGTGATTGATACCCCATTGGTCACAGAACGCTGCAAATTCCCTGCTGCTGTATTGAGGGCCATTGTCAGATACCAGGGTTTCTGGTATGCTGTGTTCTGCAAAGATTGATTTGAGGTGGTTAATTATTGCAGCAGATGTCGTGGAGCTCAACTTTCTAATTATGGGGTATTTGCTGTAATAGTCTGCGACTATTAAGTATTCGGCACCTAGATAGTCGAACAGATCACATCCAAGCTTCTGCCATGGATAACTGGGTACATTGTGTGGATGCAATGCTTCTTTTGGTTGCTGTTTGGAAAATTGTGCGCATGTCAGACAGTTCTCTGTCATCTCTTTAATGTCTCTTGATATGCCTGGCCAAAACAGGCTGTCCCTTGCTCTCAGGAGACATTTCTCCGTTCCCATATGTCCTTGGTGTATGATTTGTAACATCTGTGGGCGTAGCTTACTGGGAATTACGAGTTTGTGTCCCTTAAGAATGAGGCCATTTTCAACACTCAGGTCCTCTCTGAAGTTCCAGAACTCTTTCAGGTCTTGTGGGCATTCATTTGGATATTCTGGCCATCCATGATGCACGACATCTTTTGGGTGACTGAGTACAACGTCTTGATCAGTGCACTCTGGTATTTCATCTAGTTTGGCAGGGCTGGCTGGCAGTGTTCGAGAGATCGTATCCAGTTCCACCACGGGGACTTCATTGTCTGCTACAGGGGGCTCCATGTGGCTAATCCTGGAAAGGGCATCTGCTATCACGTTGCTTTTTCCTTGAATGTACCTGATCTCCACGTTGTATTTGGACATTTTAAGTAGAAGCCTCTGAAGACGTGGTGAAGTGCTTGATATGCTCTTCTTCCAGATACTTTCGAGTGGCTTGTGGTCGGTTTCAATGACCACCTTCTTACCAAACACGTAATAGCTTTTCAAGCGACCAACAAGTAGCAAGTAACTCTCGCTCTATGTTACTGTATCGAGACTCAGTTTCAGTAAGCGATCGACTGGCATAGCATACTGGTTTTCCTTCTTGCATCAAGACACATCAAGGCCTTTAAGACTCGCATCAGACTGGATAAGGTTTTCCTTTTCGGGGTCGTAATAGGCTAGGACTGGTACTTCAGTGATTGCTTGTTTGAGGTTCTGAAATGACCTTTGGTGTTCCGGTTGCCACAAGAATGGTACATCTTTTTTCATCAGCTGTCGCACAGGTTCTGACACTTGGGTAGAATGGGTGAGAACCTATTCAGGTAGTTAATCATGCCCAAAAAGCACTGCAGCTCTGTAAGGTTCTTCGGGGAAGGCATGTCACGGATTGCTTTTATTTTGGTTTCGCCAGGGCGGATCCTGTCGGGGGTCCATGTCATTGTGAGCCCGAAGAAGGACGCTTCCTTCACTTTAAACTGGAATTTGTCTGCGTTAAATCTCACATTGTTCTCTCTTGATGTGTCAAGGACAGTTAGTATGTGCTGATCATGATGTGCTTCGCCTGTACCATAGACAAATGTGTCATCTGCGATACCGCTGAGCCCTTCCAGTCTGCCAAAGAACATATCCATTTTTTCTTGAAACACATCTCCACTGCAGGTAAGGCCAAATGGAAGCCTTGTCCATCTATGCTTTCCCCATGGGGTGTTAAAGGTGCACAGCCTACTGCTCTCCTCATCAAGAGCAACTTGCCAAACTCCGCTGTGTGCATCAAGGATACTGAAGTGGGTAGAGCCACTGACTTTTGGTATCACATCATCTATGGTTCTCACATAATAGGGGTTGCGTTTGATTGCCTTATTGAGATCCCGAGGGTCCAAGCACAGACGGATCGACCCGTTGGGTTTTATGGTAATCACAGTGGAGTTCACCCAAGGGGTATACTCATTTTGGACCTCAACCAGAATTCCGGATTCTTTTAACTGGTCTAGCTCTTCTATGTAGGCTCGCTGTAGTTGTACTGGAACCTGCCTTGGGGCATGCTGTACTGGGGGAATGTCAGGGTTAGTTTCGATGTGGTATGGGGGTCCTGGGAAGCGGCCAATTCCTGTAAAGACATCCTGATACTCTTTCAACAGATAGTCTTTTGTCAGTGGGAAGGGGTGTTGCTTGCCTCTGATGTCAAATAGTTTAACAGTATGTACATTGGGCATTTGCTTTTCACTTTGGACAACATTCTGGGTAGTTGCATTTGTGCTGGCTGTGACTGGCCAGTTGAGCTTTAGGAGGTTTAGATCTTGTGCAGACATGTTACCAATTATGGCAGGACCATCAACGTCAACAACTTCTGCTTGGATGACTCTGGGGTTGGGATTGTTAGGACCCTACACATATATTTGGCAAGATCCAAGATTTGGGATCTCTACTCCACCATAAGCAGTTAACTTCACTGTAGGTTGTTGTAAGCTTAGTGTCTCAGGGCTTAGTTGCTGGTATAGGGACTTAGGTATAATGTTTGTTTCAGCCCCTGAGTCTATCTTACAAAGTGCATTCATTTGTTTTCCTTCTGGCTTCAATGCCAAGGAGACTTCTAGCAGAGCGTTCTCTCTACAGGATACAACATTTACATTCATGGCCAGAGGTGTTGCTTCAATTGGGCCCAGGAACACATAATCACCTAACAAGAGCTCTTAGAGCTTACAGCTGCGCTTGTCTCTTGTGCACTTTAGGGGAGCCATGTGGGGGGAACAAAAAAATGCACCCCCCCCCCCCTTAACCCCTTTACCTGCGTCAAACAATGTTGCGACTGACAAACAAGATGGTAACAAAACACCTTGCGTGAAATTTCATGGTTGACTAGTTCCATCCGAGATTAAATAGTTTTCTTATATGCTAATGGTGGTCAAATTTAATTCCCACGATCCTGATCCGTGAAACAAAAAGAATATTTTAAATCAGCATTCAACACCGGCACATTCCAGGACACAAACGTAATGTAAATAAATGTAAATTCTTGCCGGCTAAAGCGTATTTTTTAAAGTGTGAAATTATAGTATTTTCTTCGATTCAAACTCTTCAAAATACTTCACACTGAATTTTTTAAGTAAAGACCAAAGGATTCGCAAAGATTTCAAAGGTGGCTGGATAGCTTTGAAAAATTACGTGACTCGAGGTCTAGCCGATCGAAAGTGAAACTTGTCATGTCAGCACATTCTTTTACACCAACGTAATTGTATTTATTCACAGATTCTGTCCCGCTGAATTATATTTCTCTTTGAAAGCGTGGAAATTTATCATTTTCTATGAGTTAAACGCTTCAAAATCGAATAATTCACACTTAACAGTCTTTGTAAAGACAAAAAAAGAGAAAAAGATCAGAGAATACGCAAAGTTGTCAAAGTTTAAGAGTTGTCATGTCAGCTAGCACATTCTTTGACAAGAACGTAATGGCATTTGGAATTTCCCTAGCCTGCCGAATGACGTAAGCGTTACAAGTCAGAGCATGTTTGTGAAGGGAATTTTTCTTTATATCTCTATAATCCTTTCAATGGCACAGCCAAAAAAAGATTACGCTTAAGAGAGAAATACTTCACAATATATTTGTTAAATAAAGACCAAAGGATTCGCTTTACATTACGTGACTCGATGTCTACCCGATCGAAAGAAACTTTTTGTAGTACCAGCAACCTAGGGCAACTTTTGCCTTCCTTGGCAACTTTTGAGCAACAAATTGATATAAAACCGATCCAAACCATAAAAAGGTGGTATCATTTCGTAGGATTTTATTAAAACTGGTTTTATCAAAACTGATTTTATTAAAACTAAGGATATACAATAAAATGGCAATAAAATAACACTTGCTTTACGCCCGCGAAATCTGGACAGCGGTTTTCTATTTAAATCCAGCGGTTACTCGCAGCAACATAGAGCCTGCCGCCGGCCATCTTGGTATTTAAAGTGCGAGTAATAGACGCTGGGGCAACTCTTACTAAACCTGCAAGCGCTTTAATTTCTAAAAAACGCAAAATTCACTCTGGAGAGCAAGCAACTTTTCTACATTTTGGTGGCAACTTTTTGATATTTGAGCAACTTTAGAGCAACGTTTGGGTATATTGTGAAGCAACTTTTCCTGAATTTACCGGCACAATCTATTCATGCCTACTCACAAAGGAGGGGAGGGGTCATGGAGACCCCAGCCCTCCTCCCCCTTGCTATGTCCTTGGTTTTTCTTTCGTGGCTTCGGCCGCTGCCTAATAGTATTGGGGGGGGGGGTTTTGGGGGTATTTTTTTCGGTGGGGGGGGGGGGGGGGGGGGCGGCCCAAGCTTAATGAAATGACCGCTGGTCAAGGGGAACGAGGGTGCAAAATTTCAGGATAGAACTAGAAGTTTGACGGAAAATGGAAACTTAGTTTAGTGATTGAATACAGAACGTGAATACAGAAGAATTAGTACATTCCGGCATTTGTGATGTGATGGAATTTTTTTCATTCATAACAAAAATACAGGCGAACAATGTAAAGGGAAGAACTTTTTTTAATAGCAATGTCAAGCTTACGTATACGGCTACTAGCTGTATGGATCTAAAACGTGGAGGACAGGCAAGGACAAAGAAAGTAGAGGCGACCTTTATCAAAACTTGTCTATGAACAATCCTATACGTCGGGTACGTTGGGCAAATACCATCACCAACAACGATCTGTGGTAAAAACCGAACTAGACGCCTGGAGAAATTGGAATTTCGAAGAACTTTCATCGAGGCGGGAATGGTATGGATATTTTCTGTAACCAAAATGAATATGCTTACATGTATAAAGGTCATCTAACGGGAGCAATTAGTTTTTGTTTTGAAGAATATGACAATGATTTGGGTGTTATATATATGTTTTGTTGTTAGGTTCAAAAGGATTGAGATGATGGACGTGTTGCTACTGGACTTCATCATTATGGGAAAGAGAATATATTCTATGCAGATTTGGCTCTGAAGATTTGCTCAGGATGCTCTGGGTAATTTGACTGTATTACTGAGGGAAACAAAGAGTGCACGAGTAGAGGAAAGTTTTGGAATAGTAAATTTTGACAAGCGTAAATGTGGTGCAAAAGGAAGTCAGAATGCAGAATCAAGTTGCAACAAAAGACTGGTTTTGTGACAGTGAGATACCGATTTTTAAATTGAGACAAGTGAGATTGTGCATTTTCTGGCAGGGCCCCCAGATTATACATAGAAGACAACTGATGATGAAAATGAAACGTAAGATTTATTTATTGCATTTTTTTAATGTAATTAAATTTTGATTTAAGGTTATGTGTCAGTCAAATCAAAGGTTTAACTCCCCCCCCCCCTCTTGGCAGTGATACCCCAGGCATTTGACGCGTTTGCCATCCCTGGGTAAGTGAACATGGGTTGATAGATCATGGTGGAGGATGAAATAAGGTATGAAATGGCGAGTTTAAGGCCTTTAAAAGAAAAGATTGTCACTGTGTGACAACTTGGATAAAAAGTGAAGGGTTACAAAGGCTTTTTCCTGTATTTTAGAGTTGTGTGCGTGAATTAATTCTTGGAAAAAAGGAATTTTTAATGATCTGAAATGGATCTATGGTGGGGCATTTGAATGGCTTTTTGGCTCTGGGGAACACAAATTTGAACACAAATTTTTCAAAAATTAAAATGCCTGGGGTGTTGCCTTGGGGAAGGGGATGTTGAACTTTTGATTTGAGTGGTGTATAAGGTTATTTTACATTATATTTTACATTATTATTTTTAATTTTTAGCAATTAGGTTAATTTATTATCTGAACTCAACATTTGGTGTATCCTCAGGTATCAAGTATCAGGCAGTTTAAGTGAGCTGAAAAAAAAAAGAAATGAGTGAAGTAACAAATGACATTTTGTAGTATTTATATATGTTTTATAAAAAAAAACTTTGAAGAATTTTAATAGGACCATATCTTTTTATACTGGGCATTAGGTACATTGTATTTGAAGCTGACATCTAAGATTCAAGCAATAAATGAGATGTTTATGGCATGATTTTAGACATGTGTCTGCATTAAGTACAGTGTTGTAAGTGACATTATATGCTGCGTAGTAAACTAACCTTGGCTAGCCAGTGTGACTACTCAGTGTCAGTGTCACTTTCTGGGTGTGTGGTAGCTGCCTAAAAAGTGAAAAGAAGTTGGATTATGGTTGGCTGTAACTGATTTTTAAATGGTTGTTAAATAGTGCTCAGGGAAATTCATATAAATTTTCAAAAAGAGGCATTCGAACGTACGTGGGACCAAAAAAAATTGAAGTTTTAATTGATAGATTTTTTCATTTTTACGCAAAACATAGATAATTGTCAAGAAAAGTGATCCGTTTAAAAAAATGTGGGGGTCACCGACCATCTAAGAGAGTTAATTGCAAAGTTCAAACAACGACTACCAGCCCTATATGTGCTTAGAAAATGTCTTCAGTGCGCACACTCGTGCATGGCGTGGCGTGACATTGCGACATGAATTACGTGCGCAGTTAGGATGCGCATAAACAATTAGCGCGAACGTCCTTAAGTGTGCAACAAGGAAAAAATCAATATGCATAGTGATGTCTGGCCATGAAAGTGATGTTTTCAATGTCATTTGAAATTGCATGGCGTGGTCAGGCGTGACTTGTAGATAATTTCAGTGTAATGTTAAGTTTAACATGTGTTTAATTCATTGATTCATCTGCTGTTTTCTCTGTGACAGTTTATAATAGTATTTAGTGACTGAAAGAAGGAACAAAAATGTATACATTTACCAGGTGTTCCCAGTATTTATGATGCTTCTTTATCTTCTGATAAAGCTTAGCCACATACTATAAAATAGATAGAATATATAAGTCAAAAGCGTTGTTAAAATGACTTGTGATTTTTATATGCTTACTTGACAACTGCAACATTACTAATAGTAAACTATTATTTCATATTGTTTTTGTATACTGTATTTTCTTAATGAAATGCTGGGAACTCGTCTGGCGTTTATTTCAAAGTTGCCTTGGTGAACCCAGCGTTTATTGGAAGTTGGTGTGACAGTGAGCACTAACAAGAAAGAAAGACTGTGTGTTAGTCATGACAACACAAATACGAACATCCATTCAAGTTATGTTACTCCCGGCATTTTCTTTGAACATTTATTAAAACTATCAAAGTGGCATACTGTACTAGTAAGTGTTCATAGTAGCGTACTATTTACTTGTTAGCTTGACTGCAAATAAATGTCAGGATGCCGATAGAACACCGCCGGCTTTAATTTAAAAATTAGCAATTTTGACCAAGTGTTTATAGGAGTCCGGGGGTCCAGCGTTTAAATGAGAAAATATGGTATTAGAAAATTGAAATATGTTGCATGTAGTCTTCTTCATTTAAATTTGTATGTAACTATTTAATATTTAAGGCAATTGAACTTAAGGCTGGGGTTTACCTTTTTGCAGGTTTTTGTTGCACACATCATGCCGTTCACTTGCGGTGAAGTCTAGAGTATAAACACATTAAGCTGTTAAAAAATGTGATTGTCATTTAATGGTTTAATGGACTTGTAGTGTTATATTAGGTACTATCAGATACGGTAGGTGTACTAAGAGCAGAATTGAACTTCAGTTCTGTATGGCAATTTGTATTTATTAGGATTGTGTGCTTCCAGAAAATATCCATACCCTCCAGGGAAGGGATTTGCCCTATGACCCCCCCCCCCACCCCTCTGGAAATTCCAATTTAGCTTCATACATTGCTTTAAAGTTTTGGGTCTTTGTGAGCCCCCTCCTCCCCGGAATTTCCAATCCCTTCTGTGAGGGGAGCATGGATATTTTCTGGATCAACACATTATTTAATAGAAACATAGTATTTTTAAAGAAATTAATAATATTGAAAGTATTTATCAAAAAGTTTCTTACCATATTCCCGGGCCACAGGTGTAAATATGTTGATGATGTTTTTACAGTGGTTTGATGCCCACAAGTAATCTTGTTCCATGACATCATCAAAAAAAAAATAGGCGTTGTGATATAATTGTAGGTGTTACTTGTAGTAAGCTATAGAGATTATGGCATCTACTGGAGTAACATATAAAGAAGATTAAAAACGATAATTTTGCATATTCTATTATGACACCTAGTGAGTGTAGTCCTTTCATGATTTTTATCAGTATTAAAGTTGCTACTGTGTGTTAAGGTGTTGGATAAGGGAAAAATTTTTTTTTTTTTTTTTTTTTAAAAAAATATGTCGTACTGCCAAAATACAGTCTCTAGGGTCCCCCCAAATGATAGCACCTTTTCCACTTTATATGCATTCCTAAGCTAGGAACTTGCTAGTTGGCTTAGCTAGCCTGCCTGTAGTCACGATGTGTATCTTTTCACACGCTCCAGCAACCACAATTGATCCATCTTTCACACCAGGTTTCTGGATAACACTTCGTGGGGTAGCTATCAAATTCGCGGCTTTTCCAAACATCGCTTCAAGGATGGCGGTGGGTGTTTCCTCTTGGAACTGGTTAGCACAGAAGACGACCACCACAAACCGCATAATATCAAATCCAGGCTTTAATATAATTATTCGATCTAAGAGAGATACATTTAACGTCGTGATTAGAACAAACATAACCTTATACTTGATTTCGTAACAGAAAACTCCACAGCAAACTTAATCAACCCGATCGAAACTTACTTCTGTGGCGGGTCGTTAACATCAGTTGTACTTCACTTCACAGGTTAGCTTTCCGATTAGCTTTCCTTACAAATTCTCAGTCCTGGTTAGCGCATTTAACAGTGACGACAAAACAAACGTCGTTCTTACTTCAACATCCGATTTTACTGAACTGAACTGAAATATGTTTTTATAACCTATTGTGTAACACTTTGAATAAATGTCTAGATCAAATGTCAATCAAGATTTTCAATCATAAAGTAATCAAGTAAATGTCTGTCAATAGGAGACAACGCCTATTTGATCAACGAAACATTCTCTCCGCCCCGATAAGGGGTGTCTAGTTGAACTCAGTCTAACAGTCTTTAGTCATATCCCTCTGCAGGGTAGATCACTGCTATCTTGGTGACTGGTCGATTGTACTCCCCGGCTGATGTTTTCACTTTGACGTTGCGCACACAACCGTCCGTTCCAGGATGAACTTCAAGTACTCTGCCGATACTCCAGTTACCGCGGACAGCATTGTTATCAGCCATGACTATGACATCATCGACTCGTACATTACGGCGCTCTGCGTGCCATCTCTTCCTCGGAACGAGTGTCGGGAAGACGTCTCTGGCCCAGCGTTTCCAGAACGAGTCCACAATCCGTTGAATGAACTCTACCCTGTGCCATGGATTCTTCGTCTCCTTAAACGGTCCCTGTGGTACTGTCGATGAAGCTCGCCCTAGCAGCATGTCGTTTGGGCACAGGTACGCACCGTCATCCAGGTCGTTAGGAATGTGACCGATCGGGCGTTGGTTAACGAGGTTACCGACTTCCATCAGACAGGTGTATAACTCAAACGGCGTTAACACTTGGTCACCGATGGCAGCTTTCAGCGCTTTCTTGCACGTCTTGACGAGAAACTCAACACAGCCATTCTGATGCGGAGCTGCAGGTGTTACAAACTTCCATTGGATTCCCTTTTCTGCACAAAACGTCTTCAGCTCGTCAACATCCCAACCTTCGATCATCTCTCGTAATTCTCTCTCTGCTCCAACCATCTGTGACCCATTGTCACTCATCAGGAGCGCTGGACGACCTCGAATGGAGAAAAATTTCCTTAAGACTTGCATGAACTCCATCGTAGACAAGTCCACGGCTAACTCCAGGTGGACTGCTCGAGTGATCAGGCAGGTAAATATTACGCCATAGTGCTTCATCTGCTTGTTTCTTCCAATCTTGACATTGTAAGGTCCGAAGTAGTCGCATGAAGTATAGTAGAATGGCGGGGTATGCAGAGCCAGACGTAGATCGGGCAGGTCAGCCATCAGTTGCTCCTCGGTCTTATGCGCCATTTCTCTGCAGAAAACACAACGGGATTTCACCGATTTGCTCAGCTTGTTGGCCTTCAGGATCCAGTACTGCTGTCTTATCTTGGCGGTTGTAGTAACCACTCCTGGATGGCCGAATTGATGCATGTGTCGCGTTATCAAGAGTGATATCCAGTGTGTACTCGGGAGCAGGGCGGGGTGTTTCATTTCGTAGGACACAATCGCTTTGTCCAGTCTTCCTCCAACCCTTATGATTCTCTTGTCGTCAGTGAAGGGACTCAGTGTCTTGAACTCGCCCTTTGCCATGCGATCATGTAGGCTTTTCTGTGCATCTTTAATCCAGAACATTTCTGCTTGCAGGAGTTCCTCGGGGGTTAACGAACCCTGGCGCCCCTCTTGGGCGTGTTTCCTGAGACGTATTTTCTCGGTCAGTCTCCTTATACGCGCTGTGACTCTAATCAGTCTCCTCCAGCTGGAAAATGCTTGAGGGTCAATCGGATTTTCAGCTATCTTCACCTGACAAACCGCTTCTGCTCGCCGGCGCTCCATGTGCTCTTCTGGGGGTGCCTGCACTGCGTCTGGCTGTGGCCAGAGTTCTTCCGGAAGTCGTAGAAACTCTGGTCCTTCACTCCATCTCCCCGTCAAATCCTGAACGCTGATTCCTCTGGATAGGTCGTCAGCCACGTTTACCTCACCAGGAATATGCCTCCACTGACTTGGTTCGGAATTACTTTGAATCTCTCCAATTCTTGCAGATACGAACGGCTTGAAGGCGCGTGAAGGACTCTTTATCCAAGCCAGGGTGATAGTGCTGTCTGTGAAAAAGTGGACGGACTTGAACTGTATCCTAGACTCCTCCCGTATTGTCTTGGCGAGTCGGGAGGCGAGTACCGCTGCTTGCAGCTCGAGGCGCGGGACGGTCAGCTGTTTGAGGGGGGCCACTCGTGACTTGGCAGCTATTAGTTTAACTTCATAAGTGCTGTCTGGATTCTTCTTCCTGATGTATGCGCAACACCCAAAAGCTTCGGTGAATCTGAGAAGACGCACAGAAGTGGCGGCTCCACGGCTCAGGTTGTTAGAAGACACCTTGCAAATGTAACATTGCCAAGCTCTTGCATTTCATCCAGGAGTTGCACCCACTTTGTCTTCACCTGTAGCGGTAACTCATCGTCCCAGTCGAAACCCATTCGCCAGAGCTCTTGCATTCCAATCTTGGCGCGGATGGTGAGCGCAGCTGCTAATCCGATGGGGTCGTAAATCTTCGCTATGTTCCTTAGCAACATTCTCTTTGTTAGCTTGATTTCCTCCATTCTTTGATGATCTGTTGCGAGAGCTTCAGGAGGTCTGAACGGACTTTCAGGGAGATGGTGTCTGTCGCACTATTTCATGCTGTTCCTAATACACTATCTTCTTCTCCAGAACTCGTTGTATGGAACACCTTCATTTCTTCTTCGCTTGATTCCTCGCTAACGGGTGTCGATGGTTTGTTTGATTTCCAGTTTTTCACACTGAAACCTCCCTTCCTTAAGATCTTGTCTAAGTCTTCAGCTACCTTTCGAGTTTCTTGTACTGTGTCCTCTGAGTGGCAAATGTCATCCATGTATACGTCTTCCTTCAGCACCTTCGCTGCCTCAGGATATAACTCCTCGCCTTCCTCTGCAGTTTTCCTCAACGCAATTTGAGCCATCGCCGGTGCGGGTTTATCTCCAAATGTCAAAACCGTTTTGACATAGACATCTGGCGGTCTTTCAGTTTCCATGTTTCGCCATAGATAGCGATGAACGTGTTGATCTGGCACTTCCGGTATTAAGACCCTGTGGTACATCTTGGACAAGTCTCCCATTAATGCACATTCTCTCTCCCTGAATCGCAGAATAACTCCAAACAAGTCATTCAACAAGTCCGGCCCTTTCATCCAGTAGTCATTGAGAACATGTCCTTGATAACTGGAAGAAGAATTGAAGACAATACGGATTGGGGTGCTTCGGTTTCCAGGGCGAACTATTTCATGGTGACTTATGTAATGCACGGGTCCCTGATAGCTTGTCCGTTCGTCCTCTGTGAGCTTCCTGGCGAACCCCATTTCACACATCTCATTCATCTGCTTGTTGTACGCGGTAGCGTGCTCAGGATTTTTCTTGAGTCGTCGCTCCGTAGCCTCCAGTCGTTTTGTTGCTACGGCCATGTTATCTGGAAGAAGCCTCGGGTTCTTTTTCCAGGGGTATGGGACTAGCCACTGGTCTCCAATTTTCTTACATGAACTGCTAATAATCTCAGCCTCCTCTCTCTCAATTTGACTTAACTTGTCCGCGTCGCAGATGCAGGGTTTCACTTCTACCCCCATGGCCTCGGTCTTCCAAAAATCGGTTAACTCCACTGGTGTTGCGTACGTCACGTGGTAGATTTGACTGGCTGCCTCGGTACCTGATGAATTGCCTCCAAATAGTACTCATCCTAGGGGTGTCTTTCTTGCTACCAGCTGTCCGGACTGCTTTGTTTCGCCTGTGTTTAACTGGGCGTGGTCGATGCCGATGAGCAGGTCAACCGGTCCCTTTCCGCGGCGAATCTTCTCGTTCTCTATACCGAGCTGCTCGACCATTGGCCGTATCTGCACTGGTGTTACATCGTCGCTGATGTGTGTAATTCCGATTGCCTTCACAGAGTACGTGTTACCACGGTCGGGAGTACAAACTGGTACCTTGTAAACTTTAGTCGTAATCGTTTCCTCATCTCCACCAACCTTTCTGATCGTTATGGAAGTGTCCCTTCCTTTCAAGGCTAGCGAGGCGGCGGTTTTCAGAACCAGTTCGAGTCTGACAAAAAATAAACCCAAAACACTCGGCTATAAGCCGAGACCCAGTTTTTCCTTCAAACTACAAAACAATCCACGTGTAGCAAATCAACATATTAAATTTTGTTAAATCACAACTACATGTATGCAATCGAAAAAACAACAAAAGAAATTACTAATAAATGGTGAATTTATTTAGATCTGTACATACGCGTGACAAAAAATTCACCTGAGTTTAGAATCCCATCTCAAACAATCACGCATTCTTCTGAAGAATTAGTGGTTATCGATCATCATACCAAAAGCTACTAGTTTTCAAACAACTAAATCTTCCGATGAAAGTTGTTGCTGAGGTAGAGACCGTTCAAAACAACTGCAAAGTTGCCAGAGAATACGGGATGAATACTGTTCAGTTCGTTGCAAAATATTTCACAAGTCGCCAGTGAGCAGATAAAGCGGATGAACTTTTAGATGTTATCAACACGAAACGCCATGCTGTTGTCGGTATTTGTCGAGTATTCTGAATTCAATCAAACTTTCGAAGTGGTTTCTTTTAGCAAAGAAGTCGTGGTATTAAAAGTTTGTAGTTTTGAACAAAAATATTACATCTAGCCAGTAGCCAGCCGCTATCTGATAGATCGTGTTACAATGTTTGCCAAGCGCGTGAGAACAGCCGCTTCTGATTGGTCAGTTTCTGACGTCGCCAAAGCAAGTCAAAACAATCGATTCTTTCTTTCTTCTCTTGAAGTGTCACGTTAGCGGTGATTCTGCATAAAACTTTTAAAAAGCTGAAGGAAAAGAAACAGTCTCAGGCAGAAATTTACTTGTGGAAGAGATTGCGAGGAAATTGTTCAATACATCCAAGATTTTGAATGATCTCGACCGCTCAAAAGACGATCACGCACGCCGACAAAATAATATTCCAGAGCGAGCCGATGGATGACCGCAGTTCCAGCCTACTAGTAAATAGCGAAGGAAAGACGAATGAAAACTTCATTCTAACTTTAAAAATGCTTCTAAGAAATAAAAATTTTTTTTAAAAATTTTTTTTAAATTTTTAAATCCTTTTTAAATGAAAGTAAATTAAAATTTTTTTTTTTTTTTTTTTTTTTTCTTTTTACAATATTTATATTTATATTTACTATTATTTATAAAAATATATTTAACGTTTCTTCACTAAACCAAATGGCTTTTTAGGAGCCGCCATTTAAATAAAAGGTAATGAACAAGAATTAATAACAAATGCTTGTTAATTTTCTTTATCGATGATCGCTCGGCCTATAGATGAAATATGTATACATCGACAGCACTGTATGTCAAATCGAGCCAAGCCAGCGAACTTGCTTAAAAACCTTTCGCAAATGCCACGTGAGTACCCTTTATATATGTTAGTTGCGTGCTTTATTCGCTTAATGATCAATACGTACCATTTTTACTTAAATTCGGCATGCATTTGTGGAGTCTGCACGTAGAAAAGCGAACTATTGTTGAGAGTCTAGCGAAATTTATTGTCTCACCTAGCGAAATTTCGCGAATTATCGGTGAGGCAGCGAAAGTATTATTTCGTTTGTCTCACGACTTAGTCACGTGTGATGGAGATCGCAACGTTTCGACTGCATACTGCTAGTCTCTTAATCAGGCGATAAGGTCGACTGGTTGTGCGTTAGCTTATAAAGCACACGGCTGCGCTGTGATTGGTTGGTTTTCAACAGCTCTGATTGGTGCATTTCGATCCTTAGTGTTCTGCATGCTGGTGTACTGTTGCTCCCTATAATAATAATAATAATAAAGCCCTCGGCGGTCCGCAGTCGTACAGTTCTCCTGTTGTTGTGTTTTTTGATCGTGGGCATCCATGCTTCAGGAATTTCAATTCCACTGTCCCTGTTGATATTATTAGGGTGAAGTCTTATGTGAATCGCCTCTTTGACCCGGCGTGTGTACCAGTGCGAGTCACGATCAATAAACTTTACCTCATTCCGAAGCGGGTAGTGTCCGGTGTTGTTGGTATGCTCTGCAATGGCGGAAGTCTGGGTGCGTGCGAGTCGGATGTCCCGGTCGTGTTCTTTGATCCTATCTTGCATAGGTCTTCCAGTCTCGCCGATGTAAACTTTGCCACATTCACAGGGAATCCTGTAAACAACGCCATCTTGCTTAGTCGAATCAACAGCGTCTTTCGGTCGTACTAGTTGTGATCGTAATGTAGTTTCCGACTTGAAAACAGCGCGTACGCCTTGTTGTTGTAGGCAGCGGCGAAGTTGCTCGGAAAGACCTTTGACATAAGGTAGAACGGCAGTAGATTTAAACTCAGCCACGGATTCAGCACTGGTGTTCAGTTTTCTAGTCTTGGTGATCTTCTGCAAGAAAGAAAAAGGATAACCATTAGATACAAGAACAGATGACAGATGTTTTTTCTCCTTGGAGATTACAGATGGTTTTGTTACGAGGCGTTTAGCGCGTTCGTAAAGACACTTTACAATACCGCGTTTTACTGATTGAGGGTGATGTGAATCATACGCTAAGTATTGCTCAGTGTGTGTAGGCTTCCTGTATACGCTGGTGGTGAGGCGGCCGTCTGGTTCTCTCGAAACTGCGGTGTCAAGAAAGACAAGTTTGCTGTCACTCTCTGTTTCCATGGTGAAGCGAATGGAAGGCTGCTGGTTGTTAAGATGTTGTAAGAAGCTATCGACGTTATGTCGTGAAATGTCGCGAAGTTCGCAACGAATTTTTTCGCGAACTTTCGCGCGAAAGTTCGGGAGAACAAAGAACGAAATTCGCGCATTTCGTTTGCATTACTTTTTCACAATACTGTAAACCAACTACTTTTAAAGCATTTATAAAAGCCTTGACCACGCTCAAAAGCAGTAAGGACGGTTCATAGGGTAGTTATAGGCGTAAAGAATCCGAATAGTATGCGTGTACGCTGAAAATAATCTTCCTAAAAGTAGTGGTGGGGAAGTCTCCATGCACAAGGAAGTATGCTTATGATTCATTAATACATAAAGCTTACAAACATTTCTGTGCTACTTACCACTCATAACTGCGGCTATTCCTGCTAAATTATCTGAATAATTATGCTGGAGTTAGACCTGTAAGCTTTCCGAGAAAAAAAGCAAAAAGCATTCTGAACACTGATATTGAGAAGTCATTGACAAATCCATTTTGATTCTCCTGTGATTCTTGTTTATAATTAAAACTTGGAGAAACTGGGCCCGAGCCGGAATGGTCAAATGGAACAGAATCTTCGGGTTACTCTGATTATCCGGAACATTAGGACAACCTTGCAAGGTTCTCCTAACGTTTTGGTTGAATGGAATGCACCCCTGGTCTTTTTATCCCTGCAGCCGTGGATTGCACCTTCTTTTTCCAATCCTCTCTTTAATGGTGGTCTGGTAACTGTTCAGATTTGAGGCCCCATTAGGGGTTTTAGGGATACAAGATATTTGGGTAAAAATTATAGGGATATGGGATATTAAGAGAAGAGATTGTGGGATATCGAGCTAATGGGAATTAATTAGAAACGGGATATTTAGGCCAAACATTAATGGGATACGGAATACTGGGACCCCCCCCTAATGGGGCCTGAGGTTTCTGCTGGTGCAATACGGGGGATTGTAGTGAAGTTTCACTTCCTTCTCATAGCCTGTTACATCATTGCACAAATTTGCTTACAGCCTGGATGAAATTTTTATCTTTACTCTTAAGTTTCAAAATAATGCCATTGCACACCTCCTTTACTTTATTTTTTTAAGATTGTCAATGTTGTGGCAAGCAGCAAAGTCAATGCTTGGGCTTATATCTGCAGTTGAATCAAAGGGTCAATTTTCTGAGCAAACTTGTTCATTTTGCTGTGTTTTAGAGCAAAAGCCCTTATCATCACAGGCAACTCCATTTTGACTGCTCATCGGTGGCTTTTTGATGGAGACTTGCATAGAATGACATTGGTTGGGTATTGCATTCCCCCAGTGCCAATACTGCAAAATACTGCCTCCCAGTTGTTGATTTTAAAGTAACCATATTTCGGTAATGCAACTGGTATTTCTTTATTGTAGCAGCTTGGTGTTTGCATAGCTTTCCTTGTATGCCTGTTGGGCATTCCCTGACCCCCAGACTAATGTCAACACTAAAGGAAACATTTTTCTTTGATGTGCTCTTGACAGTGTAGAGACCTTTGCTTGGGTCAACAGGTGTTATGTTTGCTGCTCGCAAATTGCTCACCCCATGCCCTTGAACAGAAAGGCTATATTGCTGTCTAGTTGTCAGTGTGCAGCATCACAGATGGGATCAAGGAAAAAAGTTAAATGAAGGGAAACAAAACTATTAATTGTGAGATGGAAAAACCACCAAAATAGAAAATGTAAAAAGGTTTATTAGACCAAGCAAAACGAAATAAAACAAAAAGTAGTACCTACTTTGTTATAACAGGACAATATTCAATAAAACCATGAACGAAACTTTTTTAATCCAAGATCTGGGGTGCTTACCATTTACATGAAACCACCCGGATGAAAATTTCTCTATTTATGGTAAGCGAATTTCCATCCGGATGGAACGGGAAAAACGGATCTTGAACCATCAACCACATCCCATACGGAAACTTGAGCCCCCGATAAACTATTGTAGCGGTTGATACGTTGTAACCTGCGATCAGGCGTTCTTTTTTCTTTTTACGAAAGCGAGAGGGAAAAAAGAACGCCTGATACATTTATTTAACCGGCCGCCAGCTGCCCCCTTATTTAAATAAACTAATGTGTCGTCGAACTGTCAAACCACTCTTTGTAGTTGGCGGCAAATTCGAGACTCCGATTTCCACAAGGCGTGAAAAACGTCTGGAAAAATTGTACATATGTACAGCCTGTATTTTAACTTCGCCGTATTGAGATAAAAATGCTTTTAGTAGCAAGGTGAGATGGCGCTTGCAAACATATATTTATCAGTTGTACTAGATGCTGTCCCTTTATTTCAGCTTACACACAAAAAAAGGAATTCACCGACAAGAGCTGTTTTACGGCAGATACGATCGGTCGCTTTTGTAAACATTCCAACATCTCTGGAATATTGTTTTCGAAGAACAATAAAAACATCTTCACGGAACCAAAATTATTACGCATTGTCGCTCACTCTATTTGTTCTGCCTTCAGAGAGTTACACTTGAAATCTGTTAGGGCTTCAGCTAACGTAGAAAAGAGCTCGTCCTCATAGTAAAAGTGACTCGTCTTTGCCATTACCAGCTTCTGACCGGAAGTCTCGTTGAAATACGACAACCAATCAGTCCACACCGCTCCATTGAGTATTGTTTCTCGACCAATCAGACAAAAAACGAGAATCTGGTTTTTTTACATGACTTTCGACAAGCAAATGTATCATGCCCTCCTTCCCCCGCAGCAGTAGTAGGGAGGGAGGGTATGATTTCAGGTTAGATACGTTGTAACTATGACAACAGTGTTTGACAATAAAGCGCTAATTAAAAATGGCATTACACGGGATTTTGTGCGCTGTTTTGGACGAAGATGACTCTCATGAGTTAAAAGAGGCCCAGGTACTTGCTGTGGCCTCTACGGTCATTAGACAAAGTCTAAGTAGGATACAAGGCTAGAAACAACTGTGCCGTCCTATTTTGGCGACAAATTTAGGAGTCATTTTCAGATGACTCGCAACGCTTGTCAGTTGCTAACTCGTGAAATTGTTGCCTCTGGTCTTATTTATTTGGGCTTAAACCACTTTGTACGTGTTCCAATCCCACCTGCAAAACAAGTGTTAATATATATGGATGATGGCTAATGGTGAAGAGACTACAAGGCAAGTAGCCGAAGAGTATTGAGGAAAGTTAATGCTGCTGTTTTGTCCATGCTTCCGTGCTATATCAAATGGCCAAATGGTAAGACTAAACTTTGATTTTCTCAATTTTATTTAGTATTCACGATTTAAAGGTGCAAACAATCCTATCCTAAGTATCTTCCGTTGTTTTGTTTCTACGGCTGTCAACTACAGTTTTAGCTGGATCGATCGCGACCATAATCAGCTTGGCTGTATCGTTTGTTAATCAGTTCCTGTAAAACGAAAATGTGGACTACAGACTGCAGACTAACCCGGCAGACCAGGGATAAAATACCTTAACAAAATAATAAATTAACGAAAAACGAGCCGTGTATTGTACTACCGTCGGTTCCAACTTTGCGTGATTTCAGGCGTTTCGCACGAGCGATCATGAAACAGAAGAAGTGACAAATTAATAGCAGTGGTATTTGTCTGGTTTACAAACGCAATAGACTTTTAAAAATTTGCTTAGGACCTTCAAATATCTTTACAATGCCTCTGCTGTGTATAAAAAAAGTTAAATGTGGTCAAATTTATGTCAACAAAAAAGTATTCACCGTCTGAAATTTTATAGTAAATGGTTTTATGGCCTACGTCAACACACTCGTTGTATGGCTTTATGACTCATATCTTGTTATTTTTCCGGCGCTGTCTGGTATGATATTTCCCATTTGTCCAAATAAATACGCTGTAATTTGAAAATAACACTATTTTTTGTGACAAAATGTCAAGAGTGACCGAACTTTGGGCAATTTCTCTCATTTTCATCACTGCCGCAAACTGTATATTAAATTTTTGAATTACTTGCAGTACATCTGAATCCCCTTGTGACAAGTGACAAGTATGCTTGTTGGCCACTTTCAAAAGCTAGAAGCCTCAAAAGCTGATTAGTGGGCATGGCCAAAATCAACTTTCACCCCTAAAGGTCCCTAAAAGATAACAATACCAAATTATGTAGGCAGTGGAGTCACGGTTATTACCACTTTTGTTGTTACCTCCGTTACCTCTTTAAGTTTTGCTTCCAGCTTTGCCCATTTTCGGGCACACTGATCTGCTGAAACTTTCAAGTCTGCTTTCTATATGAGTTGAAACTTGCAGAGATTTTTTGGAATACTTCCTTTTTTGTGGTTTTGCCATTGTTAAACAAACCTTTGTGCTCTTTCCAGCAACAAATTAATAAATTAACGTGTCTGTCTTCCCATCGATCTAAATTCTGATTAGTTGATGATGATGATCCTATTTAACATTCAAGAAGAAAAAGAAAAACATGAATTAAAACAAGCTAAATTTTACTTTTGGTCAATCAGTACTGTATTATTTGCATGATAATTACATTAAATGTCCCCATTTATTATATCAACATGCATGTTTATAACCGACCTTCCTTCAATTGAACAATATACATGTAACCTTAAACTTATTGATTATGCGTTCACTGTGCCAGTATACTGCTCCAAATTATTTGTGAGTCTCATTCAACTTCCCCTTAACTGCAGCGTGAAGTTTTTTTGACTTGATAATCAATATTCTGACAAAACATCCTTTAAAAGAAAGAGTCGAATCAAGGACATAGACCGAACTTAAAGTTACAGAGGTTAAAGTTATCAAGTCTAAATTTAAGTTGTATTAAATTTGCACTTGAAGAAATATTGTAGGTTCGCGGCCTGAGCCTGTCGATTTGATGTTTCTGCGTCTTTCTTGAATGTAATTGTGCTTGATTTGGCTTAAGCTTAAAAGCCTTAACACCGAAAATGATACACTGCGAATGTCGGGAACAAAACTAAGCCGATAAAAGCGACAAGATCAAGGGAAAATTTTAGTACGGATACGATAGCAGAAATTGCGATAATACTCAGAAATCATTGAACATTTTAAGATTTTAGACGAAAAGGCCAGTCTTTATTTCTATCAAAATGCTTTAATTAAAGGGGACTCATAATAATTCTTAGTAATATTAACTTAAATGGGTCATTCACAGATGTTATTTAGCAGTTTTCAAACTCACCTTCGTTTCCCCCATAGTCCGCCATTTTGTTTGTCTAGCAAGAAAAATCTTGAAAAGAGCGGAAAGTTGAAATGGTTCGCACACCAACCGGGAAAACCAAAAAGAGCGGGAAATGTGGATCACCTTACACGACCGCCCACTTTTCCCGGAAAGTTCAGAACCGAATGGTGCGTACCATTTAATTTTCCACCCGGAGATTCCGGTTTTTCGGTGTAAATGGTAAGCACCCCTGTTATCTAATCATGTTAATTTCACTCCACAAATGAAATGAGTCAACTTAACGTTGTAATCGAACTGATGGTAACAATGATAAGAATGACACAACATGAAACTTAGACCTTTGCACATTTAATGTATTATGAAAGCTGATGTTGTCAAACAAATGCTGTTGCCAGGGAGAAGTCTTAACTGAAGCAAGAACGTGCTTATTAAAAGTGTCATTGACAACTGAACTATCAACTCATCTGAAAAAAAACTAAGCTTTTCATATTTGAAAGAAATCTCATTTTTAGTCTGCCTCTAATTTTTGACAGTTTCTTTAAGAGTATTAACAAAGTGCAGCAATATTAAACCAGACTGGCAAGTAAGATTTCATACTATCTGCCAAAAAAGCAAGGACTAAAAACGGGAAATTTGACATTCATTTCTTCGGTGCTAAAGTTTGGAATTCCATTGATGACTCACTTAAATCTAAGAGTCGTGCTTGTTTCAAAAATCTCTTAAAAGAATTGATTATCTCCAACTACTAACTGGTACATTGATGTACTTTATTTTTCATTTTTGTGTGTGTACATACACTTTTCTTTTTTTGTTCTCTGTCTGTGTGTGTGTGAATGGAAATCGTGTCCCGTTTTTTTTTTATACTCTTTTCCGCTTGGCCCAGCCACTTAGCTCGATTAGCCTTACCTATTTCTAAGTGACTGTGCTCTTTTTTTATTGTTAATTTTTCTCTTTGCATTTATTTACTTATTGTAAAACTCTTCTGAGCACGAGAAAAAGATTGATGTTGTTTGTTGTTGTTGTAAAAAGGTTGATTCTTTTCTAGATTAGACGAGAGAATTAAGGACAACAATAAAACAACCATAGAGTAAACAACAAAGGAATTTGTGTCCATGCCATGGGCATACAAGCAAGATTGACTGAACTACAAAATGATATTTGAAAACGTGTTCTCTATTCTCTAGATCTAAAGTAAACCTCTCATGCCAGTACGTTAAATTCTCTTTCAATGTGGCACTTATGTGCTTCTTTACTTTAAGGAACTTCCTGTCGGAAGATGATGAAGTCAGCTTTGCTTTAAACTCTGAATTCCTCAAAGCAATGCGCGCAGCACCATGGTTGTGTTGCGGACTGGCTTGTGTCTTTTAACACAGAAAGTTCAGCTTACTCGAGATTAATTGAGACGAACCCACTGGTTTGTCACTGTATACATTTCTAACCCTGTCTAAGGCTGTCTTTTACGAGTAATAATTTAATGCCATGGTATGTTTCTAATGGGCTTTAGTGTTTCTGTGTATGGCTGGTTTCTCCCAGACGATCACCCTATCTACTTAACATACAAACGTTCAGTCAGATTTACTAAGATTTTCCCTTTACACAGTAACAAAGTTTATCACAGTTTATTTTTCTATTTCTTTTATATTGTTTTTCATTATGGGGTCTGGCCCTCCAATCTCTGTATAAGCCTTGATGTGGATATTAATACCATTAATATAAATCTAGACAGTAAGAGACGGCTCAGTAGTTTTACTGGTCGGACCATGCAGTTCTATTTAACAATTAGACGGCAAGCTCGAGGTTTCTACCGGCTGATAGTTGGCGAGGGGCGAAGCCCGGAGCCAACTATCAAAAGCCGGTAGAAACCGAGAGCGAGCCGTCTAATTGTGTTAGCATAACCCACTGACCGATCTATTAAACACAAAATATAGCTAGAGTTGATTTATTGAATGTTTTGATTGATAAAATTCAGCGAAAACTAAGCGCGCGCTCCGAGAGCCTTCTACGGATCAATAGTAGGCACCTGTGTAGCCAATCAGATTGCGCGATTACCAATAGTAGGTCAGTGTGGTTATGCTAATTAACAATAAGATGGCAAGTTCGAGGTTTCTACCGGCTGATAGTTGGCGAGGGGCGAAGCCCGGAGCCAACTATCAAAAGCCGGTAGAAACCGAGAGCGAGCCGTCTAATTGTGTTAGCATAACCCACTGACCGATCTATTAAACACAGAATATCGCTAGAATTGATTTATTGAAGGTTTTGATTGATAAAATTGAGCAAAGACTACGCGCGCGCTCCGAGAGCCTTCTACAGATCGATAGTAGGCACCTGTGTAGCCAATCAGATTGCGCGATTACCAATAGTAGGTCAGTGTGGTTATGCTAATGAGCAATAGTTGTATAGATGGCATGAAAATCACAAGACATTAGACTAGCCAATAAAATAGATCCACGAGCATGATTACACAATGTTATGTCGACATTCTTGTACTTTACAAAGCTCTTGTGACTAGTGTATTGTACATTTCTAACTATCGTAGCAGCAGTGCCGTAGAGCTCGGCCTTTAGCAGTTTCCAGTTTCGCTTTTACTTCGATATTTTTTCTTTAACGCAATTGTACTCATCAGCCGTCAGTTAAGATGTCAAATTCCGGCAGTACTGAAGATCTTTCTTCGAAACGAACGCCCCGTTGTACCGGTTGTAGCGCTCCATTAAGCGAACACGGCTGGGGAATCCCCAGTAAATTCTGCGAAGGAAAAGAGAGGAGTTCGCCTTTGAAAAGCCGTGACGCTGCCACAAACCTCGGCTACGAGAGCATCGACGCAGAGATCGGTGCGTTGGAAGATGAATTGGAACAACTTGATCTGGAGGAGCAGAAGCAGGCAAAGTTACGCAAAGTGGCCTCCTTACAGAAACAGGTTAGCGAGAAGCGAACGAAGATCCAAGCCGCCGCAATGCAAGCAGACGATGTGGATTGTGAAATCCCCCAAGTACCACGACAACCACCAGGACCAAGCAATATTTCAGCGCTGAAAAGAGCCGTACCTGGAACGCCGCTAGATGGACTTTTGCAGCCTCTTCTGGATCCACTGCACAACGCTGCGATCACCACTGCAGACCATCTTCCAAGCTGGAACGGCCAAGTTCCAACAGCTCCCGCAGGCCGAAACAACTCGTGGCTGGAAGCAAAAACATCGGAGATGTTCCTGAAACCAGCACATCTACCCAAGGGTGAGAAAGCTTTGCGAATTATTGACTTTGTTGACAATATTGTACCGAGGGATGACGAACGAACACTTTCCGATGGCGGAAATACTAAGTTAATTGTGTCTTATGGCCCTAAAAAACCTAGGCTTGAACAAGTTACTTTGAATCAGTGGGTGGTTAGTAACACTAGAATTTTCTACAATCTCTTAGCTAGCCATAAGTTACCATCGCTCGATGATATTCAACATTATCTAGCTTACACTATTAAGATCATGGAACTAGCTAATAGGTTTCAGTGGGTCTCAGTCCTTAAGTATGACGATGAATTTCGTCTGTTGCAAGCTACCTATAATTACCCGTGGAGCTTCGACTCCAATCATTTACACACGGTATTGTTAGAGCCCATTCCCAAGTCACAGCTAACAAACCGCCTGCTTAATCGCCCTGGGGATCGTAACACTAATTTTGTATCTACAACTTCTGAGGGACGTACTATCTGCCGCAGCTTTAATAGTACTAGGGGATGTAGTTTTAGCAATTGTGTGTACGAGCACGCGTGTAACCGGCGTGTTGCAGGGGGGAAAGCTTGTGGCCAAAGTCACCCGGGGCATTCCCATAGTTCGCAAACTCCGCAATTTCAGCAGCAAGCAACTAGGCCTATGCAGCAATCCTGACTACCCCCTTTTAACTCGCCTTTAAACCAAGCATTGTGGCTATGCGAGCTTGCGGGCGACGAAGACGAGGCATTTTTATCCGATGGCATTGTTAATGGTTTTTAGCTGGCAGACATTGGCACTACGTTCACAGCAGTGGACATGCAAAATTATAAATCGGCAACTAACGCGAACGCAAGAGATAAAGTTGAGCAAACTATCCGCGACGAACTCAGGCAAGGCAATTATGTTATCACTACCGTTAAACCTACGGTTGTAAGTGCATTGGGAGCTATTCCCAAGCCAAATTCTACCGAAGTGCGCATTATTCACGATTGCTCTAGACCGCATGGGCGTGCGGTCAACGATTATATTACTACGCGCTCCTTCAAATTTCAATCACTAGATGATGCTATTAAACTTCTTCAACCAAATTATTACATGGCAAAAATAGACCTTAAGCATGCTTACCGTTCAGTTCCCATTCATCCGGCAAACTATCAGGCAACTGGCTGCAAATGGCGTTTCACAGGGGACAACTTTGATACCTTTTTTTATGACACTCGGCTTCCTTTCGGCGCTAAGAGCTCGCCCGAGATTTTCCATCGTATTACACAAGCAGTGCGACGTATGATGGCCAAACGGGGTTATCATAATATTATAGTCTATCTTGACGACTTTCTCGTTATTGGAGCCACTAGGGCAGAATGCGAGCAAGCGTACAACACTCTGCTGGCGTTGCTTCAGGATCTAGGCTTCACCATCAGTCAACACAAGCTCGTTCCGCCGACGCAGCGACTGACCTTTCTTGGTGTACAACTTGACACGGTCTTGTGCACTATGACACTACCAGCTGAAAAACTTATGGAGCTCCAAACAATTGTGTGTACCTTCCTTAACAAGCGTTGTGCCACCAAGAACCAGCTGCAGAGGCTCGCAGGCAAACTCAACTGGGCTTGTCGTGTTGTATACGGCGGGCGCACTTTTCTTAGACGTGTGCTCGACACGATGAACTCAATGTCAGCCTCTGCGAAACATAAGTTGTCTGATTCCTTTTACCGCGATATCTCATGGTGGGTAAATTTTCTCAAAGTCTTCAACGGCACGCGCCTTTTCTTAAATCAACAACCGACCGTGGATGTTATGACTGATGCATGCTCGCTCGCAGCAGGGGGATATTTTCGGGGCGATTGGTTTTATTTTAACTTTGCACTGGACAACCCAGCATGGGCGCATTTGCACATCAATCACAAGGAAACGCTAGCTATCATTTTGGCAGCAAAGCGCTGGGCCCCCCTGTGGGCTCATCATCGAGTCATTATACATAGCGACAACCAAGCCGCTGTACAAATTATAAACAAAGGCACCACCGGTAGCTCAGTCATAATGGACGAGTTACGCGCGCTTTTCTGGCTGTCAGCAATTTATAATTTTCACATCAGTGGGGTTTATATCGAAGGCTCCCGCAACTCCATTGCGGACGCTATCTCTCGACTCCATGAACGCCGGAGTCTATTATGGTTTTATTCTATCCTGCGTGACCGCTTTCAACAACAAGCGGTCGACGACCTCGCGTTGGACGCTCACATGTCTGTTTACAGTAGTTTTTTCATTTCTTCTAGGTGCACGCGATCCTCAACTGGCCTTGCAACTACGACAGGAAGTGTCTGAATTTCGTGCGCACTTATTTGCCGAATCCACTAAGACCACTTACAAAACACACCGTGATACATATCTGCGTTTTTGTCAGTACATGGGATACAGCCTTGTACCTGCCCAGCCTGATCACTTGCTGCAATATGCCGCTTTTCTCGCCAGGAGCCTCAAGGCTGCTTCTATCCGGAACTACCTTAATATTGTGGGCTTACTACATAAAGAATTTGGCCTTCCTAACCCGCTACTTAATAATTGGCCTCTTAAATCGCTGCTAACTGGTATAAACAGGGTCAAAGGACTAATGCCTAACCAAAAACTACCTATAACACCTGATTTATTGCTACGCCTTCACAGCAAGTTAGATTTTACCGCCAGCCTTGATGCCTCATTTTGGGCTATCTGTCTAGCTGCTTTTTACGGTATGTTTCGCAAATCTCACCTCCTACCTTCAGCCGCTAATAAATTTAATCCTTCTAAGCAATTAACAAAGGCCGATTTTAAGATCTTCCCTTGGGGTGCACTTATCACTATCGATGGAGCAAAACTATTCAATTTCGGGAACGAATAGTGGAAATCCCGCTACCATATATACCAGATTCAGCGCTATGTCCAACCACAGCCATTATCAATGCCTTTCGGTTTACATCGTCTTTCTCTACTGCGTCTTCGCAAGCATTTAACTGGGTTGACGACTCTCGCGTGCTCCATAATTTTACCTATAGCCCATTCATTTCCAAGTTGCGGCTCCACCTCTCCTCGCTGGGGTTCGACCCTACACTTTACGCTGGCCATTCATTTCGCAGGGGGGGTGCTTCCTTTGCCTATCAGTCAGGCGTCCCCATAGAACTAATTAAGGCTCTTGGCGACTGGCGTTCCGACACTATTCTAATCTATTTAACCATGCCTTTAACAGTTCGTTTACATTCCGCTAACATGCTCTGCAAAGCTATTTTACAACATAACTCACATCACTAACTAATTTTATTCTCCTTTTTCTTTTTACTTTTTTTCTTTTTTTTTTAACCTTTCACATTCCACTCACCTTCTACCTTGGGTTTGGGCCTTTAGTTATCTTATTTAACAGTGATTGTAATATAGTTAAGTGAAGTTATGTATAATTATAATAAACTGCCTGATCCCAAAAGTGGCTCAAGAGTCTGTTTCTGTGTTTAGGTGGATATTAATACCATTAATATAAATCTAGACAGTAAGAGACGGCTCAGTAGTTTCACTGGTCGGACCATGCAGTTCTATTGAGCAATAGTTGTATAGATGGCATGAAAATCACAAGACATTAGACTAGCCAATAAAATAGATCCACGAGCATGATTACACAATGTTATGTCGACATTCTTGTACTTTACAAAGCTCTTGTGACTAGTGTATTGTACATTTCTAACTATCGTAGCAGCAGTGCCGTAGAGCTCGGCCTTTAGCAGTTTCCAGTTTCGCTTTTACTTCGATATTTTCCCACCCACCCACTTCCAGGGCAGTTATGAATTTGTGTATGTAACTTTGTAGTGATTTCAATCTGTATGGGCCTTTAGTTATCTTATTTAACAGTGATTGTAATATAGTTAAGTGAAGTTATGTATAATTATAATAAACTGCCTGATCCCAAAAGTGGCTCAAGAGTCTGTTTCTGTGTTTAGCACTCTGTCTGATTAGGTCCCCATTGAAGATGACTTTTAACTTAGCATTTTGCCCTTACATTTTATTACTTTCAATAATAACAATTAGTATAATTTCAGAGGTGATTATAAGAATTGAAGCATTCTGATTGGTCGAGAAGCTCGGCTTATGAGGCTATATTCACCCCGCGCGAGGTGATTATAGCTTTGAAGGCTTGGTTACTTAGCCATGCCACCCTTGACATCCAGGCAAGTAAACATGGCCGCTTTTGCTGAATGAAGATTTCTTTGATTTGAAAGAAACCCGTCTAAGTCCTGGATATTTTAAACACTGGGAATTTTTCAAATTAACTACCAAGGCTTTTGGACCGAAAATATTTTCAAGAGATGGTTCTCAAGGCATTAGAAATGATCCTAAACACGGCGGTTTTGGCGATCGATGAGAAAGTCCCGACGTTACTAATCGAACAGTTCGGTAATCGAACTTGATCGAACTGAATCGAACTTAATCGAACGATTCGGTTCGATTAGTTCGATAATCGAACAGAATCGAACCCAAAACTTTGTGTGAGAGAGTTCGATTCCGTTCGATTTCCGAACTAATCGAACCAAATCGAACTTAATCCAACACAAAAGACAAATCTTAAATTCACCCTCATACAACCAGATAATTGAACAGTCTGTCTAAGTAACAGTAATAAATGAATAAATTTTTTATTTATGGACTTTCGGCAAAAAAACCCGAAACGCAAAGTTCAACAGACAATAGAAAATAAATCCTCCTTCACTCTAGTTCTATTTCATGTTATCAACCTATGGAGTCCCAAGTAGTCTGCGTAGCTGGCGATTTCGTCGGAAAGCACGCGTGGGAGATTACTGCGAAGACTCGCCTTCTTTCACTTTGCCGATTGTTTCTAGCGACCTTGCCGCTCACTCGCTCCCCAACAAAACCGTCAGCTGCGCACACTATAACCCAAGCAAAATATTATAAACTGAAACAATGCTAAAAAACTGTTTTCAAGTTATTTGACATAAGTTAACCTAACTGCAAAAAACCCGTCCTTGAAAGCGGAATTCGTTACTTAAGATTATGAGATCTAGATAACGTGCGATAAATGAAACCGCCATATTTGCAAGGAAAGCAATTAAAATTAGCAACAGAGTCGTTAACAGTATGGCAATCTCTAAAAAAAATTCAGCGATTTCAGCACATAAAAGGTCGCTCAACAGCTTAACACATGCAAAAAATCCTTCAATGAACTTAAACATGTTCACATCTACAGAGGTGGCTAGAAAAAACAATATAATGATCAATATCTTTAGCAAGCGATGCCGTCTAGAATCAAAATAAATAACTTGAAAACGGCATTCTGTTCTAAGGACACTGTTGAGCAACTTCTCTGAGCCATCAGCTAGGTCGTTTCCTAGTCTGTCTTCTTCGCTCAATGTTTGCTGTTCTGTGAATTCCTGTGTTATGGTCGCTTGCAAGCAAACGTCGACTTCTGTAGATTCAGTACGATTTTGTCGTTTATTTCTTTGCTCGCGGACTTTGTTTATAAGAACTTGTTTTTTATCAGATGTTTTGAAGGGTACTCCTGATTCGGTTAAGATTTCGCGAAGAATAGCAACAGTCATATCTTCAGGATCACCCGCCTTTTTTTGCTGGAGCCTGCTTTCTTTTTCTTTTTTCTCTTCAATCTGCCTTTTTTTCTCAATTTCTCTCATTTGGGGAAGTAGCTTTGAGAGATTCTCGTGATCTTTTTCCGATAATGTGATTGTTCTTTCGTCGTTTATTGTCACCGTGATGGGGCTTATACATTCCTTGTAATTACACCAAATATACTTCTTACTTTCTCTGTAATTTCTCGATAGTTTGGTGTCATCGCCTTCCACTGTCCTGATTTCATCGAGTGTCAAAACACACAGCTCTGTAAAGCCCTGCTGCTTTTTAGACTCTTTACGATCGATTATAAGCAAGGGGAATAACGAAGAAGTCCTAAAACCTCGCAACATTCGTACAACCTTTCCAATTACAAGTCCTGTACTTGGACGGAAAATAGCAACATATGATTCCAGACTTAATGTATCAGAATGAAGAGTCTCTGTTTGTTTCTCTATAGAATCATAAAAGTTTGCCCTAGAAGTTGTCATCCAGCGCGCAATTCTTCCAGAATTTGGTTTATAAACTTTTCCTTCTTGCAGTGAAAGGAAATGTGCTATATGGAATACCTGGCCGTCATACTCTACATAGTTTTCGTTTGACAACAATCTGTTATGAGTTTCTTCGAAAGGAGGGTTAGCGATATTGTCTCTTTCTAAAACCCCGCCGTCTTCAGCAGTTACAGTCACTTTATCGGTGAACAGGTCATCAGAATCATGATTCGGACATACGAATTTGTATCTTTCACGTTCCTGTGTAGACTTGAAAGTCACACCCATACATGATTCATGCCACCATTTTAAACAACCTGGATATTCACAACCAATCCAGTGAAATACTCTCGGTGGTCGATACAGAGGATCTTGGAACTTGCACTTTCCTATTTTGAAATGCTCGCAGTTTTCTGGTGCATCCTCATCTTCTAACTCATTAGCCGTGTCATCTCTGCTGCACAGATTCTCCGCAATAATTTCAGTTAGAGTCTGTGTTGTACTCGATCTACTAGCATCAATATGTTCTAAGAGTATTCCGTTTTCAAGATCCACAAGCTCTTCCATTGACAAAACATCCAACTCGTCTGGAGCGTTTTCGTTGGTGATGTATGCAGCCGTGCCGCTATTAAGTATTGTAATGTCACCAGAATGCTGATGTTTAAATAGTACGTTGGCCTTAACAAGTGAATCTATCATTGCAAGTTCTTTCAATGTCTTGACCACTTCTTTTTCTGCTTCTTTCATTCCGAGCATTATTTCTGCTTGTAAATCGGTAGGCCAGGAAGTACTTTTGGAGGTTCGTGCCTTCTTTTTCTTCAGTTCTTGAAGTTTCTGTACCCTTCCAGCAATATCTAGCATGTCAAGAAAACTGAAATTATTTTTTCCACGGCAAAAACATCGTAGGTAAGAGAATAGCTTTTCACAAATATCAGAACTGAAAAACCAAGGACAGTAGGGTACATCCGGATAGTACTTGTGGAAAACCATCATGCTGAGAATAACGGAATGGCTTGCAAGAATTGTGTCAGTAAATGTCTGATCAGTGATGAAATGTTTACTGTTGTCGTGCCCTTCTACATTAAGCCATTGTTTCCGCAACCGTAAGAATATAACGGCAGTCCACGCTAGTTTAGCTCGTTCTCGAGGTTGAACAGTCTCATCAGTATAGGCTCGATATAATGAGTTGGCAATCGCCAAATAAACCTGCGTTGCTTTTGTTCGATCATCGCTCCAATCAGCTAAACACTTGCGAACACTTGGAGATAAAATCCGGACAGCAGCATCTACATTTTGCTTGTCTTTTACATACACATCTGATTTCCACAGGCCAGACTTAAGTTTATACTTTGTGTATATTTGCATTAGATGCTCACACAGGACATATCTCTTTCCCAATATTAAAACTTTTCGTGTGTTTAATATTTGATTTCGCCACTTCTTTATCAGATGTCGCCAGTCAGGAAACATGATCGAAGGAACTCGTAAATCCCCAAAGTCTTCTAAAGTGGCAGAAAAGTCAAAGCCATCATATTCTAAACCTGGCCTGTTTGTATTGACGCCGTTCGTTAAATAACTTTGTAGGTAAAATTTACGTACTTTGGAATCACCATCTGCACCCAGTCCCACAACATGCATTCCATTCTCAGCTCCAAATCGTTTGGCCGTGGAGTACCATTCATTCACAGTCTCATAGTTCTCCCCTTTCAATACTGGACGCAGAGCAATGATGTAAAAGGGCTCTGATTGTTGTAAAGGTGACAAAATAAGTGCGTTAACCTGATTTGCTTTGGTTAAGGATTCATCTGACACTATATTGATTATGTCCTCGGCAGTCCTCACGTTGACTTCTCCTTCTTTTGCGAGTCCATAAACACTATTACCGCGCACCCTTAAAGTTGGTACAACAGGCGTGGCATCAACAGCGAATATATATGGCCCCTTCACACCAGCACTGTCAAAAAAATCTTTAGCTTTCGCGAAAGATGATGACTGCAACTGACTCGGAATCATATAACCTAAGCGTGCCGTTTGATAAACAGCGTTTGCTCCTGGCCCACCTATTGACATTCGCACTTGAGCTGCCAAACTCGGACCTCCATAGTCTAGAATTAGAGCAAAAAGGGACTTTGTGGCTTCCGACCAGCGGCTACCAGTACCCTTGCCGGCATTGTGCACTAAATCTTTAATAAACTCAACGCATTTGTCAGCATCACCCGCTTCATTTGGCCTCTGGACAAGCCCCGCAAACTTTTCTACACAGGGTGGAAAGTCTGCATGTTGAGGGATTTCAACTTTTTCAGTTTGTAACAAGATGTGCACCGTTTGCTTTGTTGCTAAATAATTACATAAAGATCTTGCATTTCGAGATAATGTTGTTTGCGATTTGGAATTTATACCTAAAGACGTGTAAGTCTTGTGTTTTAGTTCTGAAAGTATTTCGCGTTTTCGATCATTCCATTTCATGTCCACGATTACCCCAGCCAAATGACCAGTATTTGATTTTCGTGAGCTTACTGCAGCAGCGTGGAATGATTCAAGTGCTTTTACTTCGTTCGACTTTCTGGATTCTCTTGATTCCTCGTATGCTTGAAACACTGCAGCGTCGTCTTTGTTCTTTCTTTGATAATTTTGTTTGAATTCATAGTTCATTGCAGCGAGTGAATGGGCAATGGCTGTACCAACATGTTCTTGAAGTTCCTTTTGCTGTTTTTTCACTTCCTTGAAATAAGAAGTAAAAACTATTAAAACTCGAAATCATTTTCATATTCACAAGTGTGCATACCAATTACTCGTACGTTTACTTAAGAGATAAACGCGGATCGAGGTTTCTTGGGTGGGGTCATGATAAGAGAATATTTTAATGAGCAATAATTAAATTCAGTTGTTAAGAACGTTAGTTATTAGACCTGCCAAATGTGTTTTTATTATTTTTCATTTCATCTCACTTTGCTTTTGCCCTGTTATGTCTGTGGCACTGCAAGAATATCATTCCGGGGCATTTTACGTACTCATTTCACCCCCTCCCCCTTCATTCAGTATTCACCCCTGTTGCGAGATCATTACGAACTACAACAAAATACACCCAGTACAAACCTTGAGAATTGTATCTCTTTCGTAAATTTTTGCAACTATGCTTGAATCATCTTGAATTGAGTCAGAAGGCGGCCTAACACAGGTATCCTTTGGTCTCAAACACGTGAGAGATGTCCCTTGCTGTTCCTGAGACTCTTGAGAGGAGCACCCTTTGCTCACAAAAAAACTTGACAATGCTCCTTTTCCTATCAAAAAAAATATATATACATGTTACGAATAAGCGTAATCGCGTCCCTAAAAGTAACCTTCGTCTTTGGCGCCGGCAAAATGTTCTTTCCTCTTGAAAAAAGTCTCAGAGGGAGGAAGGCACTTTCTGATAAATGTCACATACAGTTTTCGTTTTGACAGCCGTTTCCGGTTAAAATTTCAATTTACTCAGTGCAACACAGCGAACGTTTTCAGTTATGGCTTCCACGAGCTCTGAATCCGAAGAGGAAATTGTTGTCAAAATCACTGTCAGAAACAAGGAAAGACTTTTACGCAATTTAAGAAATGACGATTCTGTCGTAACCTTTGAAGTCAAGCCAAATGTTGTCACTGTGGAGGATTCCGATCAGGCCCAACAGACCCGGGAAAGCGACAGTCCAAAAGAGCTTGCTACACAAATGAAATTGTGGCTGTCTTCAAAAAACCTTACTCAGTCAGACCTCGCCAAGTACTTAGGAAGAGCTAAGTCCACCATCTCAGACCTTCTTAAGACTTCCCAAGAAGTCATGCCGACAGGGCATGGAAAAGCACTCTGGCTAACAATGAAACAACTCCTCGAAGACGAGGAGAAACAGCAGGAGCTGATTGGTTCCAATTCCAAAGGAAAGAGAAAGAGAGGTAAGCTAGAAGCTAAGGTCAACAAAAACCCTGGACAAAAAGCAATAAGAATATTCTCTATTGAGTTTAATCAATTTCCGCATTTCAGCTGATTGGAAATCGTAAAAACTTATTGTTTCCCGACAGGCGCGGACCACGTCTCACAGGCGACAAAACCGACAAAGGAGGCCCGAGAGGAGGGAAGCAAGCCTATAGAAGAATTCGAAGATTGGAAACTACAAGGGCTAGACAGCTTATTCCAAAAAACAGGAGGAAATTTGGAGCGAGAGTCAACGAAAAATGCAGCTACCTTGTTCAAACTTTCCGAGAAACAGGTATGTTATAATTAATTTTGACCTACATGATTTTTTTAAAGATACCACTTGGTAATCCTCATTTATTATCCAAGCACATCTTATCCGGTGAGTAGGAGTTTCAGAGTGTCTTCTGATGAGGTATTTTCCTTGGCTTGGCTCACTTATTTTAATTCTTTTTTCGCATTTCTTGCACTCAAAGATAGAGTTATCACACGCGCTTCGTTTAAGATCGCCGTGAAATCCTTTCGCCTCCAATTGATCGGTAATTTCCTGCAGTGGGGATGTTGGTGCACAAAAATATCCTCTGATTGCCACGAAAAAAGCCAAGAAATATATTATCATCATTTCGTAAGAGTTCTCAGGAGCATTTGCCTATTACTTTCCCCTCCATCACGCATAGAATTAAGTCAATGGTATTTCCGGTATGTTATCTCTTATCGTTTTAACCCGGTTTTTTTTTTTTTGGCAGGTAACCACATGGTTCCGAAACCACCGTGCCAGACAAAAGATGGGCAGGTACACCCCGGGACAGCTTTCGAAAGAACAACCAAATCAGCAGATTCCAGGAAGCGACCAGTAATTCGGCCGAGAAATAAAAATAAAGTGAAAGTTGCTGATTTTTGTTGTCCATCTTTTGTTTATTTGGTTGTACAAAATCGGGCTCCTGAAGACCACCTGCGTCAATTCAATTTATTTCCTGTCGGCTCCGTCATTGCCAATATAATATCCAGATATATCTGTCACGTAGATATCCTCCGCTCGGCCTCGGTGCTAAAAACTGTTTGTGTTTAAGGCAAAATTTCTTATGATTAATGAAACAATGATTGATTTTTGCACAAGAACTTGTTTTCTATTTTTTATTCTTATTTTACGCTGAAGTTCATTTCCACCAAGTACTCGCAAAACTACTTAAATAATTCCTATTCACGATACCCTACTTTGTAGAATTTCCTGGAGAATTTAAACCACAATTACGTACGTGACGTCTCGTCAGTAACTCCCGCAGTAACTAAACATCAAGGTCAGATCACGCGTGGGAGAAGTTTTGAAGATGTCGGAAAGCCAAGAGCACGAGAAAAATCAAATAGTTCGAGTTGAAATTCGGTGTGTTGCCAAAGGTTATCAAGAATGCCCTTTTGTTGTAAATGAAGGTGAAGAGTTTGTGGCACAAAGGAAACATGGGGCAAGAGGAAGAGCGTTCAAAGTAACAAATGCACGTGGTCAACTGGGGCATCTCGAACGTGTGCTTGTTGCACCTTTCTGGCCAATTCGGGAGGAACTAAAATGGTAAGCAGTTTATTGTAAGTTTGACATTTGACACAAAGCTTCTCGGCCGAACAATTATTTTCTAGGAGGTAAATCCTAGAGTTAATCACTGTTTTAATCCCGTACATTTTAAATTTTTAGTGTGGTTACTGGACAACCATTTGACGATCCCAGAGGACGCTGGCGGGTTGGCGGGGGAATAAATGTTCCACTCAAGGTCCAAGTGCAGATGACGAGAACTAAAGCCAGAAACCTATCGAGAGCCTTGAATCAAATTGGAGTACAAAACACGTTGAAAGAATGTGAAGAAATAAGCGACAAATAGTAATAAAATTGACATCAATTTCCTTTCTGTTTATTTATTCGTTGTTCTGGGCTAAACAACCGCGCCTGTGACACTCGTATTCACACCCGTTTATTGGGAACATACCGCCATTTGCAGCCAAATGTAATTAGACCGTGAATTTTACGACCGTTGTTTTTTAATCAACATCCATTTTCCATGATTTTCAAATCGAACCCAGTCGAACTTAATCGAGCCTAATCGAACTTAATCGAACGTTCGATTTAGTTCGATTACTCAAAATTTTTTGTGAGAGTTCGATTCTGTTCGATTACCGAACTTAATCGAACCTAATCGCGTGATTACAGTTCGATTCAGTTCGAGTAAGTTCGATTAATCGAACGTTCGATTTGGTTCGATTAGTAACGTCGGGGAAAGTCAGTCAGATCGATTGAGCAAACATTATTTAGTTCCCTTCTCACCGGAGCTACTCATTTTCGAGCGGATTCCCACATTCGCTTAGAAGTCATCTACAATCATACAAAGGTAACGGACATCTATCTTTCTCATAGTGTTTGTTTTGTTCTGTTTTATTGCTTTAACTAAATAAATTCTGATTGTAATCGATGAATTAAACTGGTTTACACCGTATGCAAGCGAACACTTGTGTTTGCCGTTTTCTTGTTTGCTATCGTTATTTTTTTAAGCTCTTGATGATCACCTCTAAAAATTATACTAAAACAATTATTCGCCTTATGCTCAGTGATTATTGTTGAATAATCACTTCGCCTTAGGCGAATAATTGTTAAATATTGTCAGTACTTTTATCCTTCAACGTAATTTGTAGGTGAGGACAGTGAACCAGAACATGCAACGCATGTGATACAGTTTGTTTTTCTGAGCGATGGTGGCTTCAGGTTCCCTATTGCACAACGGTCATCAGCAAACTGCACTCCCAGCGATCTATACCATCTGTTCTGAGAGGATGTCCTGAAGATGTTAGAAATTGGATTTGAGTAAGTGGATTAGTTAGTCAGTAATCTCTATACATTCCAATTCATACAGAAACAGTTAACGGTAAACGGGGTCTGCATACAGAGCTGAACAACGTAAAGAATTAGTTGTTTTTGTCAGGGGGGTCACTTGTGTCAGTTTTTGCTTGGTACACTGCTGCTTCAGTGCCCACACCAGTTTATAAATGTTTAGTATCTGTTTACAAAAGCCTTTTCAACATTCAAAAGTTATGGTTAAAACAATAAGGGTTTAAAAATTATAGCTGAATAAATGATAATTATGAGCCTATTTTTTTTTCAAATATAGGATATACTGGTGTGTGTGCTGGATGGTGCAGACTGCAACAGGCAGTTCATCAAAATACATTTTGAGGACAAGGACCCTGCCAATAGCGAGTTCATAACAACAACTATATAATAACCTGGATTCTGCGTGCATTTTGATTGGTTCTTACTTATGATCTATTAGAGTACAGACGCATAGATGACGTCACGCGGTGGTGTGACTCGCGTGCGTTATCAGAGTTCATAGTCCAAATCAGAGTTGTTGGCAAAGTTTTACAAACTTAGGCTGCATTCATTATGTATCCTACGGGGGGGGGGGGGGGGGTGGGCAGAGGATTTTAGGGGGTTCTCAAATTTTTGGAGCAAAAAAAGGGGGATGCTTATTTTTTGGCATGTACTAAAACCCGAAACAACGAAACGAAACCACCGAAACGACCGAAACCACCGAAACGAAACGGCCGAAACCACCGAAACGAGCGAAACCACCGAAACGTAACCAGCGAAACCACCGAAACGAAACGACCGAAACCACCAAAATGGCCGAAACGAAACCAGCGAAACCACCGAAACGACCGAAACGAAACGGAAAGCGAAACAGCCGGAACAGTCAAACGGAGGTTGTGGAGTAGGAGTCCTGGGAACAGGTTAGCATGTCGGGTTTGTGAGGTCACAAATTCGCGCCAAAACCCGAGTGTAAGATGGCTGAACGAGAGGGCAATTCGGGCAAGAACGATATCAAAAAAAAGGTGGGTGTTTTTCTTAGCTTTCGAATGGTAGGCAAGACACAATACTTAGTTTAATGTCTACAACAACAGAAATGGAGTTATTGATAGTGTGACGAGCAGAAGTTGTAGATTCTTTCAGATTCTTTCCGCCGATCATCGTTCACGTTCATGGACGGATAAAAACAAGCTTACTTGCATTTTGTCACCCCTAATACCTAGGACTTACCTATAAAGTAAGCTTACATGGAAATCGTTGATACTTTTAGATTATGAAAGAGGTAAAAGGAATAATTGTTGCGTACCATAACTGAGGATAAAAGTAATGTCAAGTTTTATAATATAAAAGCTTAGTGACTGACTTGATAGTTGGTAATTTCTTTAATACTCGATGTCACTAGCCAACAACCAGCTTCTAAATGTATTTTACGGTACTTTAACATGACATCTATTCCAAATGCTGCTTGCAGGAAAATTGCTTTCTACCCAGGCTTTCTACTAAACTGAGTTGCTTTGCAAAATCACTGTCAATGATACAAGCAGTAAATGTATAAGGTCATATTGCGTGACCAAACACGTCACGCGATTCATCACTCATTTCGCAACTTTAGGGGCATTCTGGGCAGGGTTTAATAAAATGAGAGACTATTTTGTGCCATTTATGTATAAAATAAAACAAAATACATCAACCCCGAACCCCTCTTTTCCCTTAAACACATCTAACAATCACAAGAAGTCACACTAATTTAAATAAGTATTGTTCTACTAATAAATGGGAGGCATTTTGGTCAATAAAATTGTTTGCTATTCGTGACACTATGCCATGCAATAATCTTTCAGATTTGTGAAACAAAGAAGTTGTTAAAAGAACTTGAGAAGAAGAGAAAAAAGAGAAAAAGGTTTGAATTTTATCAAAATACTGATGTCAATGACATGATGTTCCGGCCCATTAATAATGTATATTAATATAAGTGTTCTGTCTATTTTTGGATATTTGTTATTGAACATATTTCTTTTTACTGCTGACTCATCAATTAATTACAGTTATCAGCATACCGCATTATTTTCAGACTATTGAGGAACCATAATTAATTTTTGTACATGGTTGGGTTGGGGGGTGGTGCTGGGATTTGAAGGTGAGCCATATCAAACACTATGGCTTTCGACTGAGGGTTGACAGAAAAAATTATATGATGTGTTAAGGGGGTCACTCAAAATGATTCCCCTTAATGATGGCATCTATAATACCTGTGGTGGGAGAAAAAGTCTGCAGGAATGCTTTAAATAGCAGTCCTGAGGTTCTGAAAGTTTAATTTTTTCAAAGAAATCATGGCCCCAGATTCCCCCCCCCCCCCCCCCCCGCCCGATCTTGTTGGGTACCAAACAGCATCAACTAAATATAGTCAACCTGGTTAACAGATAAAAGAGTGAAGGCAATGTCAGCTCTTTTTTGGGCTTAATTTTTATGACTGTACAAGTGATGCAAAAGGGGCCAGGTAAACAGTTCTGATGAAGAAGGGGTTAGATAGATAGATGGATGACTTTATTTATTCATGGTAGTTCCTCTCGGTAAAAGTCTATAAACAAATATAAGAATTAAAACTATTATGATATGAAAGAAAACTACACGAAAAATGACCCAAGCTAAACTAAGTTCCTGCCTATATCACAGGAATTATCAATCATAGTCTACCAGCCCCTCCCCTCCCCCTTTCCCCTTCAAAATAAATGATCTCTGAGAATAAGGATTTTGTTTTGCAGTGTTCAAGGTGTTGACGCGAAATTTCCTAAGTTAGAATATTCACACTTTGGAGGAACACCAGGTGTAAGTACTCTTAACTAGTTTTGTTATAAAATAGATTAATGACATCATAACAATGTTATTACTTAACGCTCCCTTCTCTTTGCCTAAACAACTCCTAAATGGATAGTAAGTTGGCAATTGGCAGATAGAAAAGTACAGTGTAACCAATACGTTATTCGGCCAATCTTCAGTTTTTCTCCAAAGAAAGTTTAATTCTAATTATAAATATGGCTCACTCTTTTAGGGGAGTAAAGCAGAACCAGTATATGTGGACTCCAGCTCAGATAATGACAGCTTAACAGGCGCTGATGATACTGGTGGATTGAGTGAATTAGATGATACCGACAAAGCAAGTGTTATTGGACAGCACAAGAGAGCAAGTAAAGTTGATGATGCCGTCAAAACAGAAGCGTATGAAGAACGTATGATAACTAGTGATACAGTGGGGAGGTCGTCTTGCCAAAAAGAAAATGATGATCCTAGTTCCCAGCCGATGTTGGAAAGGGCTGTGAAAGGCTTTACTGCAGAGCGCCTACTTGGCATTATTGTGGGAGAAGATACGCCCGATGAAAAAGTTTGCAAGCGTGTGCCACGGGGAGTTCGACATCATGCGGCATTTGTTGTTGACACTACGTCTTTGGAAGCAGATATTGTCAGCTATGGAGATGACAATGGTAGCTGGACTGGCCACAGCAAACCAAGACGAAAATACTGCATTGAAGTTGAAGATGATACTGGTATGTTGACAGCCGAGGAGTATCAAGGTGAGCTAGGAGATATCCAGCACTTGGACAACAACATCTACACCTTGTGTCGTAACTATTTTCGCCACGCTCACACCCCAGAGTTTAGAAAGATGTTTGCAACAGTGCGAGATTGTGAAGGTAAAGTAATGCCGTTGGCAGTTGTCCAATACTATTTCGAAGGAGGCATCGAAGTACCCGTGAATCTAGCAAAGCATGGGAATGCAAAAGATAAAAATGCTTCGCCTTACATGCGCACATCGCGTCCGGTTCTTCACAAGCTAAAGAAAAAATGCTCCACTGAGACTTGCCGAAAGGCTGTAGAAGAATGCTTTGAAGACGGTGGAGGAAGCTCTGGTATTGAAGCAGTGGCTGATGTGCCTAGAAATCGTAAACAGGCATACAACCTCAAACAACAGATTACAAAGAAATCACAGCGTCATGAATTCTATGACGTATTGGAACTTTTGAATAAGGGAACATTTGTTAGAGATTTTGCATTTCAGCGGTCGACATCACAGAGCCGTACTCGACCCCGATCATTTCAAGCAACAGACTTTCAGCTCACCCAGCTTTCTCGTATGTGTGCATCCCAAAAGTATGGTTCAGTTCTCGGTGTTGATGCCACCTTCAATTGTGGTAACTTTTTCGTTACGCTCACCTCTTTTCAGCACCAGATGTTTGTCAACAAACAATCTGGAAAACATCCAGTCATCATTGGGCCGTCGATTATCCATATGACGAAAGAATTTGAAGACTACCATTATTTGGCAAGTAATCTCAAGTCCCACTGCAAGAGCTTTGAAGCCTTGACAGCGTTCGGAACGGAAGGTGAAATTAACTTGGCTAATGCGTTTGTGTGCGAACTCCCAGATGCAGTCCATCTTAGATGCAAGATTCACCTGTCAGAGAATATTGATGGCAAGTTGCGCAAGCTATCTTTTAAAAGCGATGCTCGGCAAAACATTCTGAATACAGTATTCGGAAGGCGCAAGGGCGATTCAAAAACAAAAGCACTCGTAGATGCCACTTCAGCCAAAGAATTTGACGAGATGCTTGACGCTTTGGAAACAGAGTGGCGCGTGTTAGAAGCCACCCAGCATTCTGGTGAGCCCCAGTTCCACTCGTGGTTCAAACGCCACATTGCAATGGTCATGAAAGACAACGTGATCGCTCCTGTCCGTGAAAAAGCAGGTCTTGGTAGCCCTCCGGAATTCTATACTCAAAACACGCCAGAATGTTGTAACAGCATGGTCAAGAATAATGCCGGCAGAAAGAAAGAATGGGCAGATTTCTGTATCTCTTTGGAATCTGCTGTCCAAAGCCAAGAGCAAGAGTTGGTAAAGGCAGTACACGAGATGGGAGAGCTACGATTGAGTTCTGATTTCAAGCACCTAGAAATTAAAGCTGACAAATGGATGGGGATGAATTCAGCCCAACGCGATGCACACATCAAGCGCTGCTTAAACAGCTCACTCGACAAGCTTGCAAAGACAGTTGACAAAGACTCTGAGTCAGTGGGAAGTGCAAATCAAACCACCCTTTCCGTACCCTCTCAGGACTGTGGAATCACGACGTTGTCCGGCAGCAACCTCCAGCAAATGTGGTGTTCTGCATCGAAGATCTTGGAAGAAAAAGAAGGAGTGTTGTCAGTGCCTTGGGACAAAAGCGGAACACAACGGCTCGTCTATGATGGTGAATGTGCACCACCCTGCCAAGTTAGCGTCAATCCAGGTGGGGGTCTAAAATGTTCGTGTCAAAAGTTCAAGTCAGCTATGATCTGTGCCCACTCATTGGCAGTTGCAGAACAAGAACTATGCCTTCCAGAGTTTTTGGCAAAAGTGGGAAAGAAAAGAAATGAGCCTGACCCATATCACCTTGTGAGTAACGATTTGCCAAGATCTGCTGGAAAGAAAGTGTCGACAAAAAGGAAAGGCAGAGCTAATAACGACAGAGGACCACTAATGGAAATCCAGTCCTCCTGTCCAGCTACACCATCAAAACGCATTCCGGTTGACGATTCCAGCTCCATGGCAGCTTCTGCATTACTACAATTGTCGGGATCAGGGTCGTCAACCACTAATGACGACTATTTCTCCTTAAAGGCTCTGGAGGGTACCCAAGTCAGAATGTGTTACGGCTGTGGCCAGGCGATACGAGTACCTCCACATGTCCCGCCACCTCCGCACGACTTGTGTGTGGTAAACAGAGAATACAGGTCTTTCAAGAAGCCAGATGGAGGTCTCAAGGTCTCCCTGGAACGACAAAACTGCCACTACCACCTGAAGCCAAGCTGTGTTAAAAGAAAGCACCAAGACTTTCTTCCGTCAGCGCTAAGAATCCCTCCTGAAATAAAGCCAAAACTTACTGCAGTACACTGGAAGTTGCTCGAGAATGAGTTTGAATTTATGGTTTAAACTTTCACAAACTCAGTCTTAAAGTTTAAGTGATCATATATGAAAATACAAGTCAGTCGAATCAAGTAAACACGTTAGCCGTTCAATTTTTATTGGGTTTGATATAAGGTTATTTTTTAATTGGGTTTGGTGTAGGAAAAGTTAGAATTCGCAGACTCGTCAGACATTTCATTAGCCCCTTACCCAAGTTCTCGTTTTTAAGTTTGTTTCTTTTTTTGTTTTAGTAAATCACCTGTTATAGTAAATCATTTGTACAAGAGAAATTTTATGCTGCTCCACAGCAGTTTGTTGAGGTATTTTTGCTCGTTCGGTGAAACCTTTTTGTGTACTGACAATTCTCAGCTTCTAATAACGAGCAGCAGGTTTTTGTTAGTAAAAGCCTACGGTATACGTCTTAGCTAGTCTTGCCGATTACCAATTCTTCAGTTCTAATGTTGTAGTTGTAGGGAAATGAAGACGTTTAGAATGATCTTTGTCTTCACTGTTTTAACTTTATTATTTGTTCACATTTCGCCATGGACGTGATTGATTGATACGTTTGGTAAGCGATAACTTGACTCTTTGAATGTGCTATAACTTTCATGTGTAACAAAAAACTCATCGCCGATACTAAGACACATTGTTGGTAAACAATTGTATCTCTTTCCTAGAAGCAATTATAATGTGATAGTACGTGTTGGACGGTGCCGGTGATGAAATGTTCCGTTTACAAACAACAGCAAAAATGTATTTATTAAAAGATTGTTGACTTTGAATTTGGTATTGCAAATCCTATTTCCTGGGGGTGGGGAATACACTAATAAAGTATAACTTATACACTAGGAAATATTGAACGCCGACATCAACCAATACTACATATTTGATGATTACCAGATCCGTACTGCGCGATGTCCACCTCCAATGCCTATGCGAGCCTCACACGAAGGGATGTTTACTAGCAAAAATAAAATTCCGAGAGAAACTTACCTATTCTTCATTATTGGGGACAGATATTCCAATCCACCATTCCAATCCGACGTGTCTTCAGCTTGTCCAGCATCCCTGAACGAAACGTAATGGCGGACTATATCACTTCATGTACGCTATTACCCAAGCGTAACGTAACAAATTCAAAACACAAAAATAAAAGGAAAACAAACCCCGAGACTGCGCAGTAGGGACAGGAAATCAGCTGCAGGTTCCCTGTTAGTAATTGTTAGGATACATGGCAAGACTAAAGATATCGGGGAGCCGATACTACCATGGGTGCCCTGGAGGTATTTTTATCTGTTATCATTGGAGGGGGGGCGGGGGGGGGGGGCAAAGTAACTTCTGGTATCCAGGGTATTTGGCTACAGAAGAATTAGGAGCCGTTTTTTTTTGGAATGTTACCCAATGCTCGAGCTGCGGAGAAGACTGTCATTTCGGTGGTTTTAGCCGTCTGGTTTCGCTGGTTTCGGCCGTTTCGGTCGTTTTGCTGGTTTCGGCCGTTTCGTTTCGGTGGTTTCGCTGGTTTTGGTGGTTTCGGCCGTTTCGTTTCGGTCGTTTCGCTGGTTTCGTTTCGGTGGTTTCGCTCGTTTCGGCCGTTTCGTTTCGGCGGTTTCGTTTCGGTGGTTTCATTTCGTTGTTTCGGGTTTTAGTACATGCCTTATTTTTTGTAAGATTCTGTCTACCTTTTGCAATACTGTAGTTTTAAAAAAGTAAAAAAAAAAATAATAAATACAAGGCCTACTTTGGGCTCTAAAATCGCCGTATTTTTGGGCGATTTTGCACAATTTAAGGTGATTTAAGGCTACTTTTAAGGCGATTTTGTGCGATTTAGGGCGATTTTAGGGCCCAGAGTAGGCCTAATACAGCAGCTTCTTTCAAGCATTGTAAGCAACAAGGGTACCTCTATTATTCTGAGAGACTATAGTAGCTATTTGAAGTTTTCAAGTAGTGTGCCTGGCCTGTAGATGTAATGTTTCGATACAGCATAGAAAGTAAAACATCAAAAATGGAAACATTTAATGCAACCTCAGCCTAAGCAGTGCAACTTTATTGAATCAATGAATGCAAAAGAAAACAATGTAATTCAGTGCACAGTTTTATGAAATTGAACAACAAATGTGCACTTAAATGTTCAATGAAAGGATATGAACAATATGACTGGATTACGTCCACGTTTGAAAATATGAACAAGCTATTTTTTTTTTTTTAGATTTTAATTCATTCATTCAAACAATGTAATACAAAATGAAAAGAAAATTACAAGCAAAAGGGAAAACAGAAAAAAATATTAAACTAATAATAACACACTGTTTATAACTAGTGGGGATACATATGAAACAAAAGCCGTCAGTAGTGACCACTGATGATTAACAAGAAACAAATACTACTTACTTAAATAAAAGGAAATTACAGCAAGGTTTACAGGCTAGGGACGTTAATTACAATTTGACTTTACATTTAAGTTTTCTGACGGATATTGATTATTCAGTACATGTTAACAGACACACTGGAAAGACGTTAAGGAGGAGCGCATTTTTCTATTTTCCATTGCAGCAACATTTTTCTCCTGAACTCTTGAAGATGGGGTTTTCTTTCAAGCCTTTTACAGTTATATAAATATTGTTTAAGGTAAATGATGAACAGGTGTAATCTGTGTTTTGTTGGGGGATCAGACACCTGATATGTGGCAGTAGCGGTAATATCATTGAAAGTTATCTGTTTACTCGAAAAAAAGAAAGCAGAGCTATGAGCTTGATTAAACCAAGCAAAAGCGTCCGACAAAAAGGATGTTGTAATGTTGCAATCTAAAACAGCGTGTTCAATCGAATCGGGATTTTGACAAAAAATGCATGTTGCGTTATCGGCTAGACCATAGTTTTTAAGTTCTTTCTTTGTAACGATTATTCTATGAAGTAGTTTGAAGGAAAACTGCCTTAGCTTGTTATCTCGTGAAGATCTATAGATGAAGGAAAATTTGTTCTTCCAATCAGAAAAGTCTTTAGGGAACTTATCTTTCCATTTTTTGATACCGGTAGGTACAATGTTGCAGTTTTCATTGAAGAGTTTATAGTAGTGTTTGCAGCGCATGTTTGCTAAAGTTATTTCCGACCCAGCTGGAGAAAGAGCTATGATGGTCGAATACAGACTATCTGAGGACGGCTTATAGTCTTAAGCTTTCTTTTTTAAATTTGAAGGAATTGCTGCAATCAACTGAAAGTAGTGTAAATAGTTTGTCTTAATCTGAAATTTATTTTGAAATTCGCTAAAAGACAGGAAGTTTCCGCTTGAGTCTAAGAGGTCTTGTACAAAGTAAATCCCTTGGTCAAACCAGGTTTTCCAAAATAAAGGGTTATTTTCTATAGTTATAGTCTCGTTATTCCAAAGTATATATTCGCCATACGGGAAAAGGCCTTTACCTTGTTTTAATTCCTGAAAGTAAAACAGAAGTTCTCTGTAAAAGAGAGGCATTTTTTTGTCTATGGAGACAGGATTAAAATTACACCGGAGAAGAAATGACAAACCCCCATATTGTGAAAGGTAGTGATTTGGGATTGCTTTCCATACATCTTCAGAGTTACTCAATAGTCTGCTAATCCAGGCCAGGCGTAAAGATTTAACAACAGTTTCAAAGTTGACAAAATTTACACCTCCATGCTTAAGCGGTTGGTACATGACAGCTCTCTTGATTTTATCTTTTTTGTTGTTCCACAAAAAAAGAGAATAACTGAGACTGAACCATTTTGATGACGTTCCCTGGGACAGAAAGCATAGATGCTGCATATATAAGTTGAGAGACACCTAGCGATTTAGCTAGAAGCGACTTTCCATAAAGGGTAAGATCTCTTGATAGCCACAAGTTCAATTTGGTTTTCATTTTCCGGATTTTTGCGAAAAAATTAGCTTCGATGTTCTTTCCTTGATTGTAAGATAAAAAGGCTCCGAGAACTTTAATCGGATCCTTGGTAGTTCTAAAATCAAGAATCTTTAAGTTACTTTGTTTCATAGATCCTAGCCACATTGCTTGAGTTTTCTTTTTATTTAATTTAAGTCCAGAGAGGGACCCGAACCAATTTAAAATTTGTAAGCAAGACTTAAGAGAAGTCGTATTGTCGGCAATAATAGTTGTGTCATCCGCAAACTGTGAAATTTTTGCAACCGTATTATTTGGAAGTAGTATGCCTGTGCAAGTTGGGTCTTGACGGATCTTTAAACCTAGTAACTCAACCGCAAGAATAAAAAGAAAAGGACTAAGAGGACAGCCCTGTCTTACCCTCCTAGATATTTCAAAGTAATTTGTCAGGTAGCCACCATTCAATACGGCGCTTTGAGAGCCATTATAAATAGTAGAGAACCATTTGATGAAGTTTGAACCGAAGTTAAAAACTTTAAGAGTATCCAGAATAAAACTCCATTCTAAAGTGTCGAAAGCCTTTTCAAAATCGATAAATAGAAAAATTCCAGAGAGATTCTTTTGATCTAGGTCTTCCATTAAGTCACTCATGAGTCTTATATTTTGACCTATGTATCTCCCTTTAACGAATCCCGTTTGGTCGCCATGAATCAACTTGGGTAAATATTTTTCTAGTCTCAATGCCAGAATCTTAGTCAGAATTTTGTAGTCGATGTTTAGAAGAGATATAGGTCGCCAGTTTGTCAGATCTGTCAGGTAAGTATCACCTTTAGGAAGGAGTGTTATTGTCCCTCTTCTCTGGGAGATGGATAGTATGCCTTTGCTGAAAGCTTCGTTATACGAATTAAGAAGGTCGCCCCATAGAAGGTCAAAGAAAGCGACGTAAAATTCTTTTGTGAAGCCATCTTCACCTGGAGTTTTGTTTTCAGCAAAACAGTTCAGTGCATCTTGTAGTTCTTGACATGATAAACTTTGATCCAGATCCTCTTGTTCTTCCTTGCTCAATCGGGGTGTATTGATATCCTTGATGTAATCACTGAAACCTTTACTTGGCTGCGATGTTTGTATATTATCAACCTTTGAAGTATACATATTTTTATAGAAGTTTTCGATTTCCTTGTTTATCACCGTGAAATTCGAAGTGATCTCCTCATTTTCTAATTTAATCTCGCGGATACATTTTTTATCATAATTAGTCTTCTCTAAATTATAAAAATATTTGGTTGGTTTTTCACCATGTTCCAACCATTTTGTTTTTGATCTAAACATAGCCTCTTTTCCTCTGGATTCGTGAATTTTTTTCAATTCTTCTTTAGCGGTTTCGTATCTGTCAAGTATGACCTCATCTAGCACATCGCTGTTGCAAATTTTAAAGTCAAGTTCTTGTAATTCTTTCTGAAGAGATTGCTCTTTGGTCTTCTGTTCACTTCTTTTTGTTTTGAATATTTAATGGTTGTGGAGCGGAGCTCCATTTTTATTAGTTCCCATAATAATTGCTTGTCTGAAAGCTCAGAGTATTTTGCTTGTATCAGCGGATATTTAAATTCGATAAGTACTTTATAGCTTTCGTCTTCTAACAGAGTGTTGTTAAATTTCCACAAACCGGGTCCTCTTTTGAAATCACTTTTGATTTCTAAGCATAGAAATATTGATTTATGGTCGGGATCAATGGATTGCGGGTTTCGGATTTGAGCACATCGAGAGATAACGCATGAGAGACAAGGAAAAAATCGATTCTTGATTTTAACTTTAAAGGTTTTGATTCATATGTAAATGTTTTAGCATTCGGATGTAAATGTCGATATATGTCAATTAGGTTAAGTTCGTCCATAAGATCAACAACGGCATTTCTGTAAGCTGTTGCTTTCCATGGTAGGCCACCGCGTTTATCTGTTTGATTAAGAGCAACATTCCAATCGCCGGAGGCAATAAGTCTAGAGGTATCTGAATTTGATATAATGTATTCGGTTAAATTTTGAATGAACCTTTCTTGTTCGCGGTAGTCATTCGGAGCATAAATATTAACGACAAAAAAGGGCAGCTCGTCGATTGTAATTTTTGCAATTATATATCGCCCCTGGGGATCGGTTTGGATATTGCAAAGCTGAAAGGTTGAATTGGGATTTAGTAACATGCACACACCTTTTGAGTGTGCAGTCCCGTGAGAAAAAAATCATTTGTCCGCCCCACTCCAGGGACCACACCTGTTCATCATTAGATTGAGAGTAAGTTTCCTGAAGACAATACAAGGTTGCCTTTTGTGATTTCAAATAGGAAAATATCGCTCCTCTTTTGTTCTGATTTCGTAATCCTCTCACATTTAGAGAAATGATTTTAAATTTACGTGACATTTCTGTTTTAAATTTCCATTGCAAATTTCTGGCTGACATCCCAATCTCTGTTGACAGTTCCAGCCGAGATCTTTTTCGCAACGCAATATTTTTTTTTAAACCTTTGAAACCTTGGTACAAACACTTTTTTGGTTTTCCTTTTAAAGGTGGCTTTTTTACTAACTGAAGGAGTGATTCTGCATACTGGCTTGCTACACATGTTTACAAAAACGACAATAACAAAAACCGATCAAAAGGACAAAAAAAAAAAAACACGGGGAAAATAATAATAATTATTTCTATATACCTTATATAGAAAATGGAGTAATAAAAAAGTCTACTGTGAGCCTCTTACCTCCTTCACCTAAGCCTGTCCCCATCCTTTTTAGACTGTACAACGAGTAAGTTCAGTGTCTAATTGACTGATATTAAATAGTTCAAAAAATCGTAAACACAAGTTAAAATTGAAAGTTTTCCAAGACGAAGACAGATTAAATTGCCTCAAGGTCCTCCTCGCAGCGGATTTTGATAGGGCTACCATCCGGCGAAGTTTTTGCAAAAATCTTACCGTCGATTGTCCATACACTTTTTTGGCAAAGGTCCCTACCAAATACGAAATGGGTTTGGTCATCTCATTGTAGACGACATCATGTGTGGTCAGCTGACCCAAGCGCAATGTTTGAGAAAATTGACTAGACAAAACATCGGTGGCAGCAGCTGTCTTTGCTGACTCTAACCGCAGAAAGTGGTAAAATTAATATACCCACTACCATCCTCGAAGTGATGCTTGGAAAAGTTGCCAATTTGATAGCTACCCCAGGAAGTGTCATCCAGAAACCTGGTGCGAAATATGGATCATTTGTGGTTGCTGGAGCATGTAACAAGAGTCACATCGTGACTCCAGGCAGAGGTGGCTCCTTGCCCTGCAACCATTCTTGTGTTAACTGCTCCACCAGACTGTGTGAAAACATCTTTGCTGCAGCCCAGTCCAAAGAATGCGGGAAAAATGGCTAGTAAACGGAAGAGATCTAATGCAAAATCTCAGTCTGTCCTCGAGACCGTCTATTTGTTTCAAGATTCCTGTTCACAGTTACCTAAAAAGAGGAAAGAAGATCTTTCCTTACTTCCAGAACAGAGCCCCATAATGGCAGTTCTCCCAAGGCAGATAGTGGCTGCGAGAGCAATTCACAATTTTAGTCAGAACCAGGTATCTGGCAAATTCTCGTGCAATTGTCTGCTGATCCCAACAGCTTTAATGAGTTCTACAACCCAACAAGTGGTTTATCAAATGGTGGATTTCTGCCAAGTCAAATTCATTATTATCAGCTGAGCGACATCCTTTCAAACCAGCAAGGAGCTCCAAACCGCATCATGATGCCACAGCAACAATGGTATGGGGCCCAGGAAGCTGGAATACCCAATGCGGGATCGACCAACTCTTTTCAGGTGAAATGGCTACTTGGTACCAGCATTTCCAGATGCTACAGTTGCAGTGGTGTCACTCCAAACCCTCCCCAGGATGTGCCGGACGAATAAGTCATAGTCTACAGGGACCCTAGACGTTATCGTGACAACAAGAAAAAAATGAAATATGGAAACAAATTAAAAGAGACATGAACGCTTTGCATTATGCGAACTATGAGATGCAAGAAGTGAAGGATAAATGGAAATACCTACACTCCACTGCCAAAAAGAAATTTTCTGTATTTAAGAGAGAGTGAGTTTATAATATAGAATATTTTCCTTGCTAGTCATGCTACTCACTTAAAATCAACACCCCCTTCCCAGTCCTCCTCTCCCTCTACACACAAGCACTTAATTGAACTCCTTGTCGTATATCTGTCAATATGTAATGATTGACGTTTTATCTACAGGATCATGAGATTATGCCTGGATCTTTATTGCAAAAACCCACATATGCTAGACCCACTCTGACAGTTCATTATTCTATCAAGCAATAAGTCAATAAGGGGATGAACACTAAATTATACACATGGAAATGCCTATTACACATTTCAAGAATAAAAAAACAACGTGACTGCATGCTCACGATCATCCAAAAGTTATTGCGCATGCAAATACTTCATGTTCCTTAGTAACTTCAGGAATAAACACCGTGACAGAAATCCCAATATTAATGTTGTGGAAGTTGGAAGAACTGTAACAATTAATTCCCCGACTCTTATTATCACTTAAATCTACAGTGAAATGTTTATTTAACTCAACTCAAACTTTTACACTATTCTTTAATTACAGAATGTATAAGAACAAGGTCAAAGAGACTCCATGTTGGAACGAGGAAGTTCTTATGTGGTGCATGAATGCTGCCAAAGAAAATGGCTTGAAGCCAGGAGATTTTATGGGTGGTTTTGCAATTTATGAGATGAAGATCCAGGTAGTTCTCTAACAGTCTTGTACTGAACTAAATTACTAAGTCCCTGAACAGCAAATTAATGCAATCGGGATGTCCTTTGGATTAAAGATGAGCACCAATCCAACAAATGCAGCACAATTCAATCACGTAACTAACCATGTAGCTTATTTGTGATGGAAAGAGAGAAGCATAATAAAAGTCTTTGGATTCCAAAGGCTAGTCGACTGTCCCAGTATTCACTATCGACATTGAGCAATCAGAAGAATGAAAATAACACTCATGTCTGATGTTTCTGTTCAGGCTCTCCTTTTGCTCTCTGCAAGGGGCAAGAGGAAAGCCTGAACAGAAACATGCGTGTAATAATGTCCTTGTGATTTAATTTTTTTTTTCTGGTATTTCTACAGACAGTTTTCCTTTTACCTATTTCGATAGACAAAACTCTTGAGAAATTATTAATTTACAATACACGACTCAAACACCACTTGGATTTTCGTTTGAATTGGCGGCCATCCCCAAAGAAAACATTGATCTTAAAATAATGTCCACCACCTTTCTCCCATCGGTCATGACTGATGTTGTGAGATAATAGTCCAGAAGTCCACTCCCACTGGGCATGGTATCTTGCATATGGCCCCCCTACCCCTACAAAAGGTCAGCGGGGGTCCTTATCTGATACACTTGTTATGACCACTTTCCTAAATCATTCTTGGCTTATTAGCTATAGAGTGTTTTATAAACTGTTTGTCTGATCAAAATTGTATTATTTTCAGACAGAAAGGCGTGGCTTGAAATCTGATAAGTCAGTGTTGGACAAACAATGTAGATCGTCCCAGGAGAGATAAGAGGAAAAGCTGAAAGAACTGAATGCTCTTCAAAAGCAAAACATCAAGGTGAACAGAGTATGTAAAATTTAAATATCATTAACAAAAAAAATTATGTGATGGTTATTATATGTTTGCCTCTCTCTGTTTACTAAAGCTAACGCAATTCTGGTTTTAAGCTTTCCAATGATGCCTTGTTTCAACAAAAGGTGCATGGCCGGCTGACATATTAGTAGTAAGGCCCGTTGAACCCTGTTTACTTACCAATCAGAGAGCAGAACGGGAAAAACGGACCAATCAGAAGCCAGCATTTTGTCGATGACGTAATGCAAGTGACGTCACGCGAAAAGTGCCTACGTCATAATCAACCACACCCATGGATAATGGCCGTGTGAGGCCTGGAACCGAGTTGACACGCGGGACGTGTTCGGGACCCGAGTGGTCCCGTGTTTAAAAAATTATTTGTAAATAATTTTATCTAAAATATTAGATTAAGAGTGATAAAATTAAAAACATATTTTATCCCTTTCATTTTTGTCGGTAGTAGAACCTAGGGATGACATCTGTAAGTGGCAAGCATAAGCTTGTGGGCAACGTTGACCTAGGGAAAGGTCATGATATTATGAAAACTTTGTCAGGTATATACTTGTGTTGTTCCAAACAAACTCTATACTTCCCCTACAAGAGGAGTAGAAATTACTGGGGGTGGGGTTCCTCAAGACCGAAAATTTAAAAGGAATGTATGAAGTTTAACTGGAATTTTCAGAGGGGTGGGGGTTCTTATCGAAAATCATTCATTTCATTTTTTGCCCTTACATTATATTATTTTCAATAATAAAAAAATATTGTCAGTACATCTACTTTTATTCTTTATCGTCATTTGTAGGCGAGGACAGTGAACCAGAACTTGCAACGCATGTGTTACAGTTTGTTTTCCTGAGTGATGGTGGCTTCAGGTTCCCTATTGCACAATGGGTAGCAGCAAACTGCACTCCCAGCGATCTATACCATCTGTTCTAGGAGGGTGTCCTGAAGATGTTAGAAATTGGATTTGAGTCAGTGAATCAGTTATTCAGTAATTGACCTTTCGGGCCTTTAAACCTAATTTTAGTTGTAACGACTCATTTATTGTACAGCATATTGTAGACATAATAATTACTTTAGATTTTATCTCATCATCCTGACTTATATATTTTTATTTATTTATTCACTTATTATCATTATTTTTTTCTTAAATAATTTAGGTAGAATACCTGTAAACTAGCTGGTATGACACATTAAACGACAATTGTATTGTATTGTATTCCAATTTTTACAGAAACAGTTTAGGGTACAAAATGTGTCTGCACAGTGTAAGCACATTCATGGGCATCAGGTCAGACTTTTCATCATTCAAAAGTAATGTTTAAAACAGTCTAGATAAAGGGTTTAAAAATTATAGCTAATTAAATGATATTTTTGAGCCTATTTTTATCAGATATAGGATATACTGGTGTGTGCTGGATGGTGCAGTCTACAACAGGCAGTTTATCAAAATACATTTTAAGGACAAGGACCCTGCAGTTAGCAAGTTTATGACAACAAACATAGACACTGGATGCCTGACGATATTTGTCATGGACCTAAAGGTAGTCTATCTTTAAAATTGAGTCTTGTTACTATAACATCCCAGTCTTAAAGTGCTCATTGGTAAACATTCGTTCGTTCATTCATGAATCCATCTATCCATCCATTCATTCACTAAATCTTTCGCCTATTCTATCAGTCCGTGACCATCAGTCAGTCAGTCTGCATGTAGTTATTCATTCATCCATCCATTCATTCTTCGTTCTTTCATCATGCACTTATGCATTTATTCTATCAGTCAGTCTGAACTTTTTTATTTATTCATTTATTCATTGAAGCATTGATTTATTTTTGGGTCAGCGAGGGGTGGAAAAGGGGTTAATTTAGGCTGGAAAGATCATGTTCACTGCTTTATCAAGAATTTTCTAATGTCCACTCGTTACAATACTGTCAAGTCTTCTATTAATGGACAATCTCAGTTCTTAATATTAAAACAGCTTAAGCCATTTGTTGCGTAACACATTTTATATATTCAACAGCATAACATTAAGAAAATCAGGAATAATATCTACAAGAGCAATAAGAATGGAAAACCAAGGTGCCTCAAAATGAAAGGAAAGTCAATCACCAGGTAGCAGTTCTGAAGTGCCTTTGACTGGGACTAGCAGAGGTACTCGCTCCCACTACACAAGAAATTGACTTTGCAACATTTAAACCTTGATTCAGCCAGTATCACGAGAAACAAGCTTGCAGAAGATGTGTTAGATGCCAAGATGTTGTTTCTAATGCAGGTATTTATATCATTGTCTTGCACGCTTGGTCAAATTCCTTAAATGTTTCTTATAATGTTTCTAATGACAAAGTTTTTGTACTGGTAAATATTTCTGTTAAGTATGCTGTGTTTTCTGCTTAGGTATTCAACAAAATGACTGATTTTGATTTGTCAGTAAAAAAACTCCCAAGATATTTTAAAACCGTTTTAGCACACAAATGTTTTCCAAAGATAATTTAAAATTATTTAGCTTTCATGTTCTTTTCTCATTGAATTTTAATATTTCCTCTGCTCTACAGAAGTACCAGAAACACCTAAAAAGGACCCAAAATGATGGTGATGAACTGGATGCTGTTTTTGAGCTTCTTAAGCACACAAGCGAGCCTGTGACCTTAGTTAACGATAGGCTGTACATCAATTCGACTGATGACCCAAGACTCCACAAGCTTAACAAGTTCTATAACTGGATGTGCCACTGGGCCAATGAAACTGAAGGAAACAGCAAGACATTTGTCTCTTTGTGGTTTTAAAAGCTGTCGAGGACTAAAATTTAGAATCTGGATATATTCAGAAGAAACTCTGGAATTATATATTATTGTATAATATGCAATAAGATCCGTGGTTTAGTTAGGGGTTGTGTTAGGTGTGGTGATGGGAGGTGTAGGATTTGTGAATCCCTTATCGAGGGGGAGAATTTTAAAAGTAATGTTACAGGCAGAAGCTATGTAATGAATTTTAAAATGGACTGTTACACTGATGATGTTATCTATTTATTATCTTCTACTAAATGCTCTAAGCAGTATTTAGGGTCTACTACAACAAAATGTAGAACGAGGTTTATTAATCATAAATCTAGACTTGGCGCTCATAAGAGGTTGTCAACGAGTAATAAGGCACTAGATGACCTAATATACAAACATTTCAATCAGCGGGACCATGAGTAGAAGATCTTTGGGTGCAGCTTATTGATAAGTGTGCAGACGAATTTGTGCTAAGGGAAAGGGAGGCTCAGTGGGTGTATTGTCTAAAGACTATTTCCCCTCTCGGTCTTAACAGTGACGATTTCTTTTTAAGACGTAACCCCAGGAGGGACTTATTTCAGTACCCTGTCATTTAAAGGTTTAGATATCGGCTTGTTACAGGAACCATGATTATAGTTATAGTTTAGTTGTACTTTTGTCTGCGCATTCCTAGTTAGACAACTTGTATGTAAAGTTAATGTATACCACATTCTGATTGTAACCTTATAGTCGTCAATGTAAGCATTTTTATTGTTAGTTTAAGATTCTCTGTAGTGAATGCACGGACTCAATCATTTGTTCAGTTGGTAAGGATTTCATTGTAGAGTGCGCGCATGCATCGCACATGCTAAAGATCTTAACGTTGATTAGCATCTTACATCAGATTGTAACGTATTTCTTGTAATGGTCAAGCATACTCTGTCAGTTGCCCTGACCAAGTGTTTTTAATAAACACGAAATATCGGCAAAGTCATTTTTTTCCAGTTTTTTTTTAATATAATTGTATAATATACAATATATATTGTATTAATTCTTAGATAAATTATATTTTAAATCGTTTGTAGATTAGTTTTTATTACTTCACTATTTATATGTATATATACGTTTACTTCGAATTTGTTTAGAGGGCCACAAGTTCATCGGTGTTTGCTGTTAAGTGTCACCCTCGAAAAATAAAGTTGATTATTATTATTTTTATAAACAGCGAGATAAATTAATCCAGGAACGTACTTGCATGAACAGTGTACAATTGCAGAAGGAAGTGTTAGTCCCTGAGACTTATGGCATGTAACGGCATAAGCTAAAACGAGGGGAAACTGCTAAACACTTCCCATTTTGTGCCCTGTACCATTTCTCTTTATCCATGTTTGGCAGGAAATCTCCACCTCACCAACACCAGACGATCATCGCCTTTTACACCAGTGAAAATATGCACACTTCCATTCTTTAGATCTTCAGACAGGTTTCACACAAGCATGACCTTACATCTGCGCTTTACTTGCAAGACTTTGATCCCTGGCCAGCTCATGCTGCTAGAATTATCATTTTCGAATGATGTATTTAAAGTAAAAAGTTCTCCTGGTAACCTGTCCAGTTCATAGCCTCCTACGCAGATATTCTTACGGCTCGTCACATATTTCTCCCCCACGAACGTCTGCTCAACACAGCTGCCACTTCCATTTTCTGGCGGTTCAAAAAACCAATCAGCATCCGCCTATTGTATAACAGATAGTCAATAATGAGCTGTGTTAGAATGGAAACCGACACCCGCGGAGTATTTTCCGTGAAACGGCCGTCTCAGAATTTATTCATTGTCGCTGATGATATTCATATTTATGATATTCCATGTTCTCGTTCTATGTAAGAAACCCCCAAGAAAATTGTTTGAAGTGATTCATTCTGTTTTCTTTGTGCCTGCACTCAAACACTGAAAGTTAAAGTTTTCGGTAAAAGCTCTGTGGGTATTCCTGGTCTAATCAAAAGTGTGATCGACATCGACGCAACTGTATTTTTGTCAAGTGACCTCTTAATCTGTACTGCCTGTTCCAAAAAGCTCATTCGATTTGAGAAGATTTAAAAAACTCAATTCTCTGGAAGGCTAATTCAAAGAAAATTACGAAAAGGGAGGCCTAAGGAACAAGAGATTGCGTGACATGTGCTCTGAGCATTAGTACTGCTGCACAATCGTTGAAATTCCCTACCACTTCAGGGGTGGATCCAGACTTGTTCAAGTGATTTGCACAAATCACTCAAATGTTTCCAAATATTTGCGTTTTTTTATTTCTCAGGTTCCTTATTTAGTTAAAGAAATAAATTTATTCATCCTTCTTGTTTAATTGTTTATTATAAAATAAAACAAAGAAAAAAGCGTTGTATGTCGTTATTCCGTTGAACAATACACAGCAAATCCAGCCCTTCCTGAGCAAATTTGAAGAGTCTCCGTTCACACGCTTTCATCCTCTGTCGATACTTCCAGATCAACGCGAAAAAACTCGTAGGCACGACTGGAAAAAAATTGTACGCAGTGGATGGGAGTGGGTGGTATATTGATCTTTTCACGAATCACTCAAAACCCTGTCCGATTGGCCAGAAACACACGCATTGTCTTTTGAATCACTCAAACTCGGTTTTGATTGGCTATCCAGGCCGTGAACTACTGTGCAAACTAGTGACAATCGTATATAAAGGGAAGCCTCTCCCCGAAAGTCCTTCGTTTGTTCATATTCTGATTAGCACACTACGGAGGAAGAGGGAATTTCAGTTTACAAACACGTTTAAATACTTAAGTCTATGGCTCGAGGCGATCCAGTTTGCCGTAAGGAGGACTGCTCTGTGAACGATATCGGCTTGGTTTTCAAAGAAACGAGAACATATTCCAACCAGGACAAGTTCGGGTTAATAGAGAATCTTTGAAAACCATGTGAGTTGTTTGAATTCCCAGTGTCAGTGGAAAGTTCGAATTCTAAGCGCCATTTTGTGTGGGGTTGGCTAGCAAGATTTCCCTGGCTAGCATACTCTAAATATCTTGATGGTGCATTATGTTTACCGTATGTATATTTTGTGGTCCATTGCGGGCAAAATACGAATAAACTTCTCAGACAAATTCTAGAAGTATTATATCCTCAGTCTGACATTTTCGAAGCCCGCCAGCGGGAAATGTTAGTTGAATAATTTAGCAGTGATTCTGTGTGATTGTAATGGCGAATTTTCACTTTGGCCCGGAGCAACTATAATTTTACCGGCCCCGTTCTTCATGTGGCTTCCTCCAGTATCAACTTTAGAAGATATTTTTTTTGGAAACTAAACTAGTGAACAGCACTTTGCGAACGGTATTTGAACAACTGATTTATTCTCCTACATGTGTCGTCAGACTGTCGCGGACTTATTCAGGGAGTTTTATAAATGAGAATTTATTCATACATAGTGTAAACCGTACAAATCATTTTACGGGTTATTTTAATGGATTTACGTATAGGAAACAAGGTAAATATTTACGCAAGGCTTTACTAAGTTGTAGCATATGCGTGACATATTGTCTGAACAAAACAAAGACATACACTGAGTCAATCACAAGATGTTTGTTAACAGAGTTTCTGGGAATTCGTTACCATGTGATGGTCCTAGATGTGACCTCTCAACTGTCCAAAACAGTAATTTTCTTCCCAGTGTCACTGATCAACAAAGCCAGCCGTTTACATTACATTGTTCTCACATCCCGGATACTGGTGCAGTACTTTGATGCATACGAGCCATTGAGAGATGTCTGCATTCAGCAACATCCCCCATAAATATAGCAATGAGATGTCTGAAAAGTCCAATAAGATTAATATAATTTTTAAATAAAGAAGTACATGGCCCTCTCACTCTCAACTGGAAATACACCTGGAGTTTTTCTTTCTGCAAAATGTATTTTGTTGACAATTTGTTTAATAATAAAAAAATGACTTTTTAAGCAAAACCGTTGCGTACAAACCCTTATAAATCGAATCTTTGTAACACAACACTGCTTATAAGAAAGAGTCACGTCCAAAAGGTAATCTGATAAAGAGCTTGGGCTGCCTGTGTTTAACGTTAAACGTATTTCCATCAATACTGTCAAAGCTGAGATAGGATAGTATGTGAGCCAGCGAGGCATGCAAGTCATCCGAGCCAGGAATCCCTAATCCCAATAAAAGAATAACCGCAAGCTACCTAAGCTAACAGTAGGCCAACCAGCGTGCTATTTAGGATAACCGAAGTGCTATTTAGGCTAACCAATGGGCTATTTAGGCTAACTGAATTGGCTCGCACATTATCTGGACCCTTGTATCTTGTTTTGAAACGTTTTTTTATCCCATTTATAAAAATAAAGCCCCACAAAATCCCAGGGATTGTAACCAAAATTTTACGGTATTCCTCAAAGTATGATGCCCACCAACAAAAGATCAATCTGTAACCAAGCCTCCTGTCGAGTGCCATGCCATTGCATGGCAGAAAAAGGAGTTAAACTTAAAACACAAATTTTTGCTTTGGTGAAAACAAGATTCTTCTATAAAGTGGCCGTTTTAACTAAACTGTGGTTGGAATACAACAACACTAACGACTAGTCAATGTTGGCCTTTCATAAAATAGTTTGTCAAGTAGATTATAAAATACCGTAGAAGTATTCATCATTTATACACTTTTCACTTCACCGTCCACTAATTAGAAGTAAACTGCAATGCCAAAATTCATTCTTGCTCTTCCTTGGAATACTATTCAAGGGAGGGCTGCTATGCTTTATAACATAAGCTGTCAGTATATCAACACACTCAACTCATTGTTTGAACAACAGAACTTAACAAGAAGAGTGCTGTGTTACAAGTGGTATGGTATGGGAAGCTTATCAGTGGCCCTAAATCTTTTCACGCTGTTACTGCTACTGCTGTATGCAGGTGACACAACCAAAAACCTTATTCCTTTATTTTCTTTGCTACATATGCAGTACATTACGAAGCCCCATAAGTAATTGATCAATTAGTAGTCAATGTCATTAATGAGTAATCGGTAGGGCACAAAATTTTTGGGCTTCAATTAGTCATCGCTTACTCATTGATCATCGCCAATAATTAATGACTAATCAAATGAGAGATAGTCTAATCGGCATGTGTCGCAGGTAAAATGAGTATTGTTTCTATTTTGAAAATTAAAAAATTAGAGACACCTTCTTGAACAGCAGCTTTCGCAAAAATGTAAGGAACATTTCAAATAAATCGTTCCAAAGATGGCTGTGAAAGAAAAATCTATACCCACACAAGAAGGACCACTGTTGCTGCTGAAATCTAAATTTCAAAACTACGTCATTTTTAGCCTGCGTTGCAGACGAACAAAACCCCGGTATAGTGCGTCTGCGAATTAGAGCACAAAAGCTTGTTCCGGCCCCCCGCGTGTTATCAGGGATTTCTATAATAATCTCTGATTGGCTTTTGAATAGGACCGTTCTTTCGTGCGCCGTAATTGGTTGAGTGGATCTCGTGAAACCATAGTTACGCGTTCGATGAACACCAGATACCAGATACAGTAAAACGTTCTTGTCATAAATTTGTGCCGTTCTGTATTGGAATTGGTCATCCAATCTATTTCGCTTTTTACGTGTTTAGAAAGGGCACGATATGCTGTCAGTTGTATTATTTGGAGGCGTTTAAAGTTTAGTAGAGCCATAAGACATTGGTCTGCACGGCTTTTCTGTTTGTATATTTTGACACCTCTGTTTTACATTTGTCATATGTAATTACTATCGCGGTTAGTCTTGGAACATTCACATTTGCAAGATATTTTTTGAGCTTTTGAAATATTCCCTCTGGTCCTAAATGTTTCGTGAGGATGTCGACTACTTGCATTCTGCATTTGTAATGCCAGGTCCGGCTGTTTATTGTGTTGCAAGGTGTGTTGCTTCTCATCACGGATGACGGATGTTCGTTGTGTGACATTCTTTCACCACAAGACAAATGTAGATTATTCAACATTTATACCATGACCTTTTTGCTTGTCAGTTGTGCATGCTTCTTGTCGTTATCGTTGTTTTCTTTTTTTATGAGATAGTTCGAACCGGCTGCTTTTTTACCGCTTCCAACGCTAATTCTCACCGATCTGGTCCGATCTGCCGTGATCGCCGCCAAGTTTGTTTTGTATCTGGTCTTCGTCGAGAGCGTAACTATGGTTTCTCATAAATGCACTCGACCAATTACAACGCACGAAAGAACGGCCCTATTCAAAAGCCAATCAGAGATTATTATAGAAATCCCTGGTAACACGCGGGGGGCCGGAACAAGCTTTTGTGCTCTAATTCGCAGACGCACTATACCGGGGTTTTGTTCGTCTGCAACGCAGGCTACGTCATTTTATAAACCACAGTTCTTACTGTATTCGTTTTACATAGTTGCCCCCAGTGCTGCTGTACCGATTCTCAACGATTATTCGAGTTTCTCTGTCTCAGACTTGAGGGCGTTTGTCATTGCATCTGTAAAAAGTAGTGGTAAGTTGTTTGTTTTGTCTATAACAGTACATACCGGTAGTTAAATAATACTTTGGCCATACAGAAGAATTCCGCTTTCTCAGGTAAAAAGTCATTATTTCACCCTGGATTTAACCATGAATACATTTTCAGGCTTTTTTATCGCAACTGCCTAAATTGCAATGATTTTCTTTACTTATGAAATTATTGTTGTTGCCTACCACTACCAAGATTTTATGATGATGATGATGATGTGTCTAATCGGCATGTGTCGCAGGTAAAAAGTCGCGGATCCACAAAATTGTTGCGGTTCTAAACAATTTTTTTGGTGTTATAGCCCTAACCCCAATGATCACCCCAGTGCTAGTGTCAGACAAAAGACAAAAGAGACCTTAAGCATCGAGAACGTTGGACGTCACGGACGTTCGGCCGCGAGCTACAGGCCCTGGGTCGAGTACGTCACAACGTCCGTCACGTAATCACGACTAATTACGTTAAGCAAATGTTGCAGACGTCAGTCGACCGTAAAATGTAAACACGGTTGTTATTTCCAGTTGTTTCAGTGTCTTTTGATCATGTGCAGCTTAAAGAAAACTCGAGAGATGCTGCTGCTATCGTTAAGTCATAATTTTATTTCTGAAGAAGAATTTATTTTGTTGTACGACGCTAGTTTCTCGAAAAATCCAACATTCCCGCACAGTGATTACGATCGATTTCACCTGGATGCGATGGACGAAACCGAGTGTTTCCACGAATTTCGAGTTAGAAAAATGGACATTCCACGTCTTGCAGATGCTCTTGGACTGCCCGAGGGTTTGTCATGTCATCAGAGAACGAGAGCAGACCAGATTGAAGGGTTGTGCATGGTCTTGCGACGGTTCGCGTACCCGTGCCGTTTAAGTGACATGATACACAGGTAGGGGTATTGCATTGTAAATTCAAGATATATTGCGAGACATTTATTTAAAAAGTGGAGACCAAGACTTCAGCGTTTCTATCAAATCCGAGGACCAGACTTTCCCTCTTTAAAGTCCGAGCCCGAAACCTTTTTAATAGTTAGACTTATAGCCACAATAAAATATATTTATGCAGGAATACAGAAAAAAGGGTGATTGCAAACTGAAAAGAATAAATTACAATAGCAAATCACTAAAAATATTACAATAAAATAATCAAAATATAATACAGAAATAATAGTACAACTAGAGTCTTGCAAATGATCATTCACTAAATTCCTACAAAGTATTGCATGACAAAACAATAAACATTGCATGACACTAAGTAAAGTATTAATCCTCTTATCCAGAAATAAACTAATCTTGATGGCGATTTAAATGATTCTTAGACACAAAACTGAGAAAAACTGTAAACTTGTTACTTTGTGACAGGACAACATCTGTCATCATAGCTGCATTAAACAAAGCTAGACTAACAGTGAAATATCTAATTTCAACAATGAACTCTTGCAGTATTGTGTAACAAAATGAGTTTCATGTAAATACAATGTTTTGGAAACTACATATACAATGTTCTGGATACAATTTGGATATGAATCAACAGAGGATTCAAGCAAAGACTAGACAATTGGCTTAAGATAAGTACATGTTGACTGTAGTATTGAACTTAAATCTAAACTGTAAACATAATGACAAGGTCAAATGTGACATACCAAAATCCTGAGTGAAATGAATCACTGACTTAGGTCACAAGGAATAGTATTGTACTTGACCAAAGGGTCTTCAGCTTGTAAGTGCAGGTCTTGAACACTTTGAACTACTGAATTAAACTAACTAACTGCACTTCTTTTATAAGGAAACAAACAATAGAAGGATATTCTTATGATTCTAATACAAGGTGTGGTGTGACATATAGGAAATTCATGATGTAAATCCTGTGTGGTTAGATTATGTGGGTTTATTCAGTAAAGAAAGGAAATAGTTTCTACTAAACTGTAATTCCAAAATTATACTAAAAATGCAATGTCACGTGTTTGTGAACCTGGTCACAGTTAATACGTAGAACCTAAAGCATTTAATGTTGCAGTTCTTCTCGTTAATTAGGTGACAGTTATTTGTTGCTGATATATTATAACATAGATAAATCAAAAATGGACCTGTTGCTTCTTTGGGCAATTAAATTGTGAGCTTTGAGCTAATAACAGATGACATTTATGAGACTGCGAGATAAAAATTCGTGTTTGATTGTTTTTTATTTACCTTTACAGGTTTGGACGTGCTGTCCCAGAAATATGCATGATTGCGAATTGCTTCGAGAAATGGATATACGACAACCATCATACTAAACTTACTGAGTGGAATCACCAACTCCTAAACAGTGATAACCTGCAAGTCTATGCAGATGCTGTAGCTGGTAGGGGGGCAGCGCTTTCAAATTGCTTTGGATTTGTTGATGGTACCGTGCGGCCAATTTGCAGGCCAGGGGAAAATCAAAAGATGGTGTATAATGGCCACAAGCGTGTACACGCCCTCAAGTTCCAGTCAGTAACATTACCCAATGGACTGGTTGCTCACCTGTATGGCCCCGTTGGTAAGCAATAAAAACTTAAGACTTTTTACTTTTTTAAAATTGCACAGAACAATTTATTTTGTGATGTTTTGTCTGCTGTGAATTAAAAAAGTCTTGTTGTTTATTGTAATTTTTATTCAATTGACTACAGAGGGTGACTACATTTTCTAGGTATAATTTTTTTTTGTGATCACTGTTTATAAAGCCCATGTAGTTTATTTATTTATTGGTTTAGTTTTGTTTTGTAATTTCAGTTATTTTAATCTTTATTTATTCAATTTCGCACCTCCACCATTAGTATAAATTAGTTTACTTTTCGCACATAAATTTCATTGTCATAATAAATTTTCATTAATCCTTATTTTCTTTATGTTTGCCATCATCATTATTCTAATCTGCAACAAATGGAAAAATAAAAATAAAAATGAAAGCACATATTTAAATCACAACACACATGTATAACTTAATTGAATGATTTCCCTTTTTTGTTTTAAACTTAAACAGAAGGCAAAAAACATGATGCAGCAATGCTTAAAGATTCGCATTTGTTGGAAGAGATGGAAAGGGATGCTTTTAGTCCCACTGGTGAAGCTATGTGCGTGTATGGAGACCCGGCGTATCCACTCCGGATACACTTGCAGCAGCCATTTCGGCAAGTTCCCCTCACAGCTCCCATGGAACAGTTCAATAAGTCTATGAGTTCTGTGCGCTCATCTGTCGAATGGATTTTTGGGGACATTATTGGTTCATTCAAATTTCTTGACTTTAAGAAAAACCTCAAAATTGGTTTAAGTGCCGTTGGACAACAATATGTGGTGGGGACATTATTAAGGAATGCATTGACCTGCTTGTATGGAAATACAACTGCCACATTCTTCAATTTGGAGACACCTTCTCTTGAGGAATATTTTATGTAATGTAAATCACCTGGCCTCGGTTGTTCAAAGGGTGGATTAAGCACCATCAACCGGATAAATCACTATCCAGTTGAAAGTGTAGTTGAATTGTTTTACCAACACTTATCCATTGGATAGTGATTTATGCGGTGGATAGCACTGCCCACGCTTTGAACAACTGGAATGCACTGTAAGAGAACTAATTTACAGCAAAAACAGCTCAAGCGTTCCTATCAAGGGTGAATTAATGAATTCATTCATGGAAATTTGATTTCATTCTTTGTTTATTTGATGTGAATATTTCAATTGTTCAAACGGTGATTGATTCATATCTTGAATGTTGATTGGATTGTTGTCTGGCTTTATGAGAAGTGGTATTACACCCTGCGAGCAGAGCCCTTTCTTTTCCACTGATTTACTTGACAGGGCTCTGCAAGAATCGCGTCAAATCTTTCAGTGTTGAGCATGCGCGAGGCTTACGTGAGGCTAACATTTTTGTTTTGACCCCATTTTGAGCTTTGGAATGTTCATTTCAAGAATAGAATATTGAAACAAAAAATGAAATCAAATTTCTGTTAATGAATTCATTAATTCACCCTTGATAGGAACGCTTGAGCTGTTTTGGCTGTAAATACCTTAATTACATTTTCTTTGAAAATAGAGCATTTTGAATTACCAAATGTTAACCTTGTGTTTTCACGAAGAAAGTGGTCACAACAAAGCTGTACAGGTTGAAGAAGGTCTCCTCTGACTTATGGTTTCAAAAGCACTTTGAACATTTAAAGTCTTAGAGGAGATATGTTTCAAGTTCACATTAGCGAGTTAGAGATTTCAAGCGCTTTCATCACAAGTGAATTTCAGATGGTTTGGCTGATTTGCAGCAGCCATATGCATGTTCATGTTCTAAAGTTGTACACCAATATGGCATCTCCATTCAAAAATCTATAAAGTTGAGTGAAACATTTTGGAGAATAACTCAGAAATGGCATGAGACTTGGAGAGGTTTTTCCAGTGTTAGTCTATATGACATTTCATTTTCTTGGCTTCTTTCCTTGAATGGTTTCTAATTTATTTTTTATGACATGACAGTGCAAGCAAGAAATAACCTTAAAGTTGTATACTTCAAAACATGAAATCCCTTCCCAGCTTTTATGGAGTCCTGAAAGGGGGTGGGGGGGGGGGGGGGGGGGGTTGGTTATAAATCCAATTTTCCCAGCACAAATTTTGCCCAACCCCAATTTCCCAGCCTATTGTTTTTTTTCCAATGTTAAAAAATCCCAGTCCCAGTTCTTTTGTTTTTATGTCTGTGATTACAACTCCCAGTAAGTCCAAATCATAGTATAAAAGTTCAAGGTTTTTATTTAACCATATTTAATGCAATTTACAAATTAAATGTTTTCATTTTGTTACTTTAAATGCACATTTGAATCATAACTCATTGCAATATAATTTACATTTTTGGTGTAACATTAAAAAACTTACAATGACAGCTTTTAATGATGCAAAATTGAATTTGTGATAATGACTAAAATGTGGTACATATTTAAGCATGTGGAATTAAATGTACATAGGAATAAATACTTATGAACAAAAGCATTGCAATTATGTACATATGAAAAAGTATTTTTGAACAAAAGCATTGTAATAATGTACATATCAATAAGTGTTTATGAACAAAAGCATTGTAATTATGAACATATGAATTAGTATTTTGGAACAAAAGCATTGTAATTATGTACATATAAATAAATATTCCTGTACAAATGCTATCATTCAAAAAGAAATTGAGACTGAATAATTGAGAAGCACTTCTCAGAAATGTGCCTTGGAACCATGCAGTCAATTGATTTGACCATCAAGAAATTTGGCAAAAAAATATATATCATTTAACGTCAATAACTGTGGGACTGTGGTCACGCAATCTCCCAAGTCTAGGGGCTCATCATAAAAATGCTCAAAAGCAAATACAGTAAAAATTATCATATCAATAATTATTGGTTCACACTATGTCAAAGCTCACATTTTTTAATCAAAAGTTTGTTTCAAAGCAATGTGCTCAAATAAGACAATTTTGTGGCTTGTTATATTAAGTAATGTAAATTATAACTTACAGTACATGGCTTTAATATCTTATTAATAGTACCTGTTGAGGATATATGTAACTGTAATGTATGTATGAATAAATTTGTTTTCAAAAAATTATATAAAGTTATTTAATGACAAAAATGCATTTAAATAAAATGCAACTTTCAATAAGTTCCCAAATAAAAGGATATGTTGGAAGCCAATTTTATCACGCTAAATTAAAGAAGCATTAAACATAATCCAACTGAAATAAATGGTGATTCTTTGGAACAATAAAAACTTACTTGTTGCTTTTGTTGTGGGCCCCACTGCAATCATGGCACAAAATTTTAAGTTCACAAAGTAGAGCAAGTAGTTGTGTTTAAATCCAGCCCAGGTCAGGGGAGAGGCTGGGGTGCCTACTTCAAAAAATTTTGTTTGATAAAAGAGTGCTCATATTTTAGGTTTTTCAATTTCTCTTTTCTAATATTGCCATTAACATTTTGTACTGCTGTTGCTGTTGCTGAGCCATGAAGGCTTGCATTTGCAGAAACTGCTGCTGTTGTTGCTGCTGGAACTGTTGTTGCTGCTGTTGTTGCTGCTGCTGCTGTTGTAACAGCACTTCCATCAGGTTGTTATGCTGCTTGTCAAGTAATTGCTGCCTCTCAGCCTCTTTCTCCAATTGCACTGATTTTAATTCAATATCTTTCTCCTTTAGCTTGTTCTCTTCAGTAGCCTGTTCTCTCAAGTAGGACACCATTTCAGTGCCATTCGACCGCCTCTTTTTTTGCTTGGGTTGATTTTCACCATCCACGTCTAACCGTTTCTTTGTTTCACTTAGGGACTCTATTGCTTTGAGCCTGATATCTTTAGCTTCTTCCTGTTCTTTCCTTATTTTCTCTCTGGCCTTGTCATCCTCCTCATCTCTTGACTGCATACAGGCCTCAGCTCTCTCTATAATTTCTTCAAGTAGCCTGTCTAACTCAGTTGGTTCAGGACTGATACCACTGGCTTTTAACTCCTGTGAAGTTTTCTTTTTAAATTTTTCAACGAGAACCACGTAATGTTCTCTTACAGACCTCTTGCTAACTTTAAATCCTGCCCTTTTGTTGAGGATGTTGGCAATTTTTTCCCATGCCTGTGCCCTGCCCACAGTCTTTTCCTTTGCCTTGTAAGGCTCCAGCTGTAGCACTTCATGGCAGAGGGTAATGTCCTTTTCTTCATTCCATTCCATTTTGCCACTGTTTTAAAAAACACATGAAATTTCAGTTAACCTATGCAAATTAAAAGAAGCCCATACAAAAATTTCGTAAGCTTACTGGCTTACATCAATAACAGCTCTAGTTCATCAATTTATTTTGAAGCGTCCAACTTCTCTATACTGTATGTAAATAAGTCCAAGCAAATAACGAAAACTTGTTCATTGACTCTACTTTATTTTTAGCCACCAGATTGAATTCCATTACATTCATGAATGTAGTTTTCAAAGTTTGCAGTTTCGAGCCTACACTCTATTTTTGTAAAAATGTTTATTTTTTTTTTATTCCTAGGCTGAATATTCTCTTCTGCCCGGCGATTTTAGGCTTAAATATTTTCAATAAATTTGGATTATAGGGGATAGTATGTCAGTAAAATAACATAGATATTACCAGTCGTTAAACAAATAGTATGGGATATATATTTACCACGGAAAAGCTACGTTAATTCATTAAAAACATAAAATGTATTTGCTTTTGTGTGCTTCTATTGCATTGAATTTTATTTCCTATGGACACGCAAACCAGTTTGGGTATATTCTACTCATATTCTTAAACTTTCGCCAATCTCAGTCTCGATATTCCTATAAAAAAGGTTATTAAAAAAAAAAAATGAGTGCATTCGTATGGATGAAAGTAAGTGCCGGAAGTAACCTCAGCCGAAAAAGGTAAACAAAACAGAAAGCGCAGACAGCTTGTTGTTGAAAACCAACGTACAAATATCGCTATTTGTTTATTCCGGCATAGTAAACTTTAACATAATGCTAATAATGTCTTTTTTTTCTAAATATAAAAGCTTAGTTACATCAGGCCTAACTTGTATTAACTCTGATCTCCTCGAACTTAATTACAACTAACCTCATGCTTAAGGGCCTGTTTTGACCGGCGTTTTCTCCTTCGGGAACTTGCAAGCTTGACATGACTACAAGTCCAGTGGAAAATGTAATGAATTTTTTCGCAGGAAACACCTCAAATTATATTGAAAGCAATACAGTTTCGATCTCAAACCCACTTTTTTTCTGCGTTTTCTCCAAGACGGCAAACCATGCGTTTTCACGTTGTCGACGTGACGCATCATCGGGGACGGACAGTGTATCCATAGCAACATCTGACGACAGCTGAAAAATCACTTCCGCTGAACGTCCGTGACGTCCAACGTTCTCGATGCTTAAGGTCTCTAAAGTCTAACGGAACACGAGAAGGTGGGTAGTGTCCTATTAATAGTAAAACCTTTATCGATAGGCTAAAAACGGCAAAACGAGAGTAGCAACAACTCAAGATAAAATCAATGGACTCCTCCACAGCTCAAAGAGCCTACACCATAGTCAACCTAAATAAAAATTCGTATTTTAAAGTAAAATAGGAAAAAGCCCCTCCTGTGGTTGTGCAGATTTTGAAACGAATTTGGGAAAAAATAAAATAAACATAATATTGAGAGATCAGCTGTTTTTAGCAAATGACAAGGCCCTTGTCTGTTGTTGGACATTCCTACTGCGGTTATTCCTCAAAACCTGATGTTCAAAAATGGGGAACCAAGAACTTATTATGAAAAGAAAGCGGACTAGCACCAAGATGCCGGGCTTGTAGAGCAATACAAAATGAGAATGAAGTGACTGTCACCTTAAAAATGAAGTGACTGTCGTAGGGACGAGAATGAACAAGACATTGAATTTACGCGTTCCCATTCTCTCTCCGTCGGAATAACAATTATTTGAATTTTTTTTTTTATTAAAATAATTTCATAGTCAAACAGTCAAACCAATCCCTCTTTACCTATTTACCAGGTAGTCCTTAAGGGTTCCTGACGAGAAAAGGACTATTTTTGTTCTTTTGAAATGATATGGAAAAATACTAATAGTGAGCTCAATAAAACCAGGTTTTAAATATTTTATAAAATACCAACAGTATCTGCTGTAAAAACAGATACCAATGGCTGTAAAAAATAATAATTTATTGCAGAGAAAAAGAAGAAACAAAAAAAGAAAGGAACGGAAATGCAAAGAAGAAAAGAAAAAGAGAATTAAACTTATCAAAAAGTTAAAGAAACTAAAAAAAAGAAACAGGAAAGCAACAAAAAATTGAAAGAAGAGAAAAGAAGAAACGACGGAAAAAAGGCGATGCTCGCTATGAAACAAATAAGCACCAAGCACATGGCAGCACAGCTGACCAGGATGTCAGCTGAACTAAGAGTCTTGACCAGAGACATGCACAGAATCCTTACGAATTTGTGTTAAGTTTAGAGATCAAGAGATGGTGAAAAATTTTCTAAGAATTTGTTTTATTATTTGTCAAACAGATTAATAGTGGTTTATAAACAAAAACAGCAAATGTGACTTTTAATAATAAAGGAGTTTCAAAAACACAGCAATAGTATGCTTTTAAGTTTAAGAACAAATGTAATCTCCAGCCATTACAAATGCATTAGAAAAACTCGAGCAGTAGAATTTAACTCCACCAGGAAGATATCATTGAAGAAAAAACTAACAAAGGAAGATAACAATAAAAGGAAGACCAACAATAGAGGAAAAATCAGCACTAGTCAATGCAGTAACCCCTTCTTAGCACCTCCAAACCATAAACTAAAAGCAAGAATAAAACATCATCACATATAACTTATCATATGTAACAAAAGCAACCATGTAACATCATGCTAACTTATCATAAACACCATTTCAATGAAAAATCAAGCCTTTTCTTGCATTTTCACCATTATCGCGCCCGGAGTATAAACAGGAACAATAACCAAATCAACCGAAGAAACAAAGTCAACCAAGAAAATCATTCTTAGAATTATACAATTATTATCTAGAGTATGACATAAATCCATGAAAATGACAAGAGGAACTTGTTTAAAAGGCACTACAAACGGAGCAAACCAGTGAATAGACTCAAGTCTTCCACTACCCCACCGCATCAAGTGAGATCCAAATAGTTTACAGTTTTTTGGTTTTCGATTTATGAATGCATTCACACCTCCTGGTCTGTCACTATCAACCTGTGTAGCTAAGAAGATTAACTATCGGGAGTGATTGCAAATTGAGAGAGAGATCATGATCTCCCAGCCTCATTATTTAGGATTGAAAATTAAATTAAACCCATCCTATTGAATAAAGTCAGTACATACACGGATAGCCTGTTGCTATTGCAGTTAAAATGATTCCTTTCATTTAAGAAAAAAAGTTCATGTGGCCAATTGAAACAAGATGCCATTGACAAATTTGTTACAGCCTGCTCAACAATTACTTTGTCTTTTACCAAGAGGAAATGTTGTCCTACATTACAAGAGATATGCAACAAAAAAATGACTACCAGATGCCGATGATGCTAGCACATATCTGGTGGATGCAGACACGTATGGGATCTAAGTGTTCAAGGCAAGAATTAAAAGCTAATGTAGATGTCAACGATGCTACTGATTGAGTAACTTCTGCTGTATAACTTTTGTGTTGACGTTTATGCAAGGGCTAACGTTTTTTTGACTACACTGTACAGGAAAAGCCTCATGGAGAAGTTATCGATGCCAGTGTTCCCGTTTTGAGGGTCAGAGCTGGAGGATTTAAAAACAAGCACATCAAAGTATGTCTAAAAAGTACTGTTACTGCTTACAAGTACCATTAATTTTAATCATGTATTCTGTAGCCAAGTGCCAGGTCACTGGAGCAGTATCAAAAATATATATTGGGCCATTTCAATGTATACCCGGTATCTATTACCAATAACGATGTCAATCATTACATTTAAATTTATATATTGAAATAAGTAATGCCCTAAAAATTGGAATCCCTTTGATCAATTGCTGAGTTCTTAGGTAAACTGCACTGTTTTTCCATATAAAAAGTGCTAGCTGGTTCTACTTTTTCCTTCAACTTTTCCTGCACAATTTGTATCATTTGGTGTGAATTAATCCAGTTTATATGTTGACATTTGTTCTGATTTGCAAACCAAAAATTAATGCAATCCATTCACACATTACCCGGTATTTACCTTTTCACTGTTACCAATTTATTTTATGTAATTCTTGAATAAAGAACCTGGGGATTAAAACAGTTGGCTGGACAATCAAATTGGGAGGTATTATTTTTCAAGGCTAGGTTGTTTCAAAATCATACATCATATACTACATGATCCCCTGCTATTAGAACACCCTCTATTGCAGGATGAGAAGCTTGAAGAGATGAGGCTTTGGTGGACAGATTATCTGGCAGGTGAATTAAAGAAATTTGGTTCAAGTCGTTTAAAGGGTGGATAACAATTTTCTATCCGATAAATGACTATATCCAGTGGATTAAGCACAGTTAGGTTTTGGTTTAAGCTCTTCCGCTTGGCTGGGAGATCCTCACCATTCACACAGGTGAAAGCAGTATTGTTTCACCCCTTGAACAACAAGACCCTGTTGTTGACACCATTTAATATGCAACAGAGACTATAAGCAGCTTACTCATTAGCATTTTATTGCATTTAAGGCAATGCTTTTACATCCAACAATACAACCTGGCTGCTGGAAAAATTAAAACAAAAACGAAAAGAGCAGGATCAGTTGAACGAGAAGGCTGCTAAGGAGGTGGTGTCAGGGCTTGAACATCAGGAGGAAACAATGCCCATGGTTAGGTTAAAAAAGTAAAAAACTCAAGTAGTGTAGATGTACACAGCTACATGACTGCCTCTTGTTATTAAGTTAGCCCCACCCTCACCCTCATCCTCAATCCCACCTCAGGTAAAACAGTGTACATCATGTATAATAAACAAAATAATGACTCATGGATTACTCTACTTTTAATGAGTAATGTTTCGAAGATGCAACTGTATGTTCTTTGAAAAATATCTGAACAAAATGCAATGAATTTCAGGTTTATTCTGGACATTACCTGGCACCAAATGAAAGAGAGAGGCAGCGACTGGAAAATCAGTGCAGAGACAATGGGGAGTGGCCCATTAAAAAAGTTTCAAAGGAGAGGATTAATCCAAGAATGGTAATTATGAGTAATCAGTAGAAAGATATATGACACCTGCTCTGTTGGAGTAGTTGAGCTATATTACCAATCAGTTTTACCTTGACCAGCTTCTGATCCCAGGGGTCCAGGTGGGATCAAAACCCTAAACAAGACCAACCTTCTTAACCCAATGAATTTATTGCTGTTTTTTTTCTCTCTTCATAAATTGAGTAACGATTGGGTATGAGACTAGCTAGCATTGTTGATGTTTTCGCAACATGTCAACAGATCAGGCACAATTATTAATGTCAATCTAGTTTGAATCCCCTACCCTTTAACAAAATATTAACAGCTTTTAAATGCGTGATACCATTTACTTTTAAAGTAACAACTCTCAATATCAATTTTTCAGCACAGTAATGAATATTTGGTGGAATGAAAGCCCTCCTGAGTTGCTAAGAAATACCTGTGACAAAGGGCAAGAAAGTGTGCAATTTGAAAATGAAAAGCACCTCAAAAAAATGAAACACCACTTTGACCTTTAATCAAGGTAAGCAATGCAATGAGTACTGTAGGCAGTACTGAAAGCAGTACTATAAGAGATGTTTATCTACTACTGTGTTGTAGATACTGTTACTGGTACTTTGACTGCTAAAATAGGTTGTTAGGGCCCGGATCATATTTCTGCCGTGTTGATTAAATGAATTAATTTTGGCAGAAGTTCAACGTCTGAATCGACATTAAATTTCTGCTGCACGTTCGACTAGTTTGTCGCATTATCTGACAGAAGAACATGCTTATGGGGCATGGTTTAGCACGCTATTTGCGTTGGTACAATCCAGTTATTCGCGTAATCCAGAGCTTGCAGAGCCTTCTCATCCCTCCATGCACAATAATGCTGCCTCAAGCTGGCTGGCCAGGAACAGTGAAAGGATCCCGAAGAACACTAAAAAAGGTAACCTTATGGTGTTTGGAGTGTGTAAGCAACCGAAGGGATTGAACTTCAACGGAATTCTGAAAAAGAGCAAACGACGAGTCATGAGTACCGGAACGCATTTCTCCTGTCTCGTGTTTTCAATTAAGCAATTGCTTAGTAGTATTTAAAATGTAACAACAGTCAAGGTAAAATAAATCATAACGTTGTTAAAGTAAAGTTGTGTTTTGTTTGTAATGCGAGGCTTGTAGCTTTGCTACGAGTGGAATATTATCGTAATATTCCCCTAGGGGATTATCAACTTTAATAATCCCGTAGGGGAATATTAGATATCAGCCCTGCTCTCCCCTGTTACAATCAAAGCCGCCCCCAGCTTTTCAGACAGTTGCTAATTAGCGGGGTTTATTCAACATAATCAGCCTGGAAGAACAAAGGAAAACGAGCTATGTGAAAAATAAGATGCTTTATTCACCTCACTTGGAGGTAAATGCAGCTTTTAATGGCTTGGTTACTAAGCCACACCAACTTTGCCATCCAGGCAAACATGGCAGCATTTGCTGAATGAAATTTGTGTTCAAGCGACACTTGTGTTTGTTGTTTTCATGTTTTTTTTTTTTACTTTTTAGTTAATTCTTTTTATATCAATTTCGTAATTTTAGAGTAATTTTTTACGTAATTTTTGTATTATGGCGTATATTATAACATATTTTTAACTAAATTTTGTAATTTTTGATTCTTAGATTTTTACCATTATTTTTTAGTTCTTAATTGTATTTTATATTAGAGGGCCACTGGTTTTTCATTTTTTTACTGTTACGTGTTCACCCTCTTTAAATAAAGTTGATTATGATTATTATCATTATTATAAGGAAAGGAAAACAAAGGTTTCTTAGTAGAGGCACTTGGGGAAAGGGAAAAAGAACTGGAACAACATGGAGTGACAGACCGACCAGGCGATGATCCTCTACGCCTTTTATATTATCGGATGCAGAGCCTGAAGGTATCTAGTAAACTGTGTATTATTTAAGTTTACATGATCTGAGGTCTACATTATTTAAGGTTAGAAGTTATACAACACGTAGAGAAAAGTGTTTACAAAGAAACATTTTTGTAACAACGCCGCGATCGCAGAAAACCCCAAAAGGTTATACACGCTAAGAACATTTAAAAGGAACTGAATCTGCTTTTTGAGCACTTTAATTCACCTCTGAAAATGCAATGAAATGCACCAACCTCTTTTCAGGCAAAAGCAGCAAAAGAAAAATAGGTGAACTTATTGCAACTACTGAAAAAACAAATGGCTAATTTCAAACAGTGGTGGTAGAAGAAGGTTAGTTACAGTTCTGCGTAATCAGCAGAAGTTGCAAGAGACTTCTTGCATTGTAACTACAGAGTGTTCGTCAGTTATACCAGAAGCTACAGAAATTCATCAACAACAAATCAGCCTTAAAACTGTAGGACATGAACACTTTTAAGTAGAGGGTACAGAAGAGTAACAGGATATACCAAGCCCAATATAGGAAATAATTTTCTAAGCTTTTCTGATATTACACTTGATCTTACCACGTATCTTAGTAAACTAGAATAAAGTGAATTAACTTTTCATAAATAATTCCCTTTTGGATTATTTGATAGAACCTCACAATCTTTTTCTCCAAAATTATTAATGGGGAAGGGAGTGCTGACCTTTTTACCAGACAGAAGGAGATTTTTTAGCATAGCGTCTACTGCTTGCCTGCCCGCAGTTATCCGCATGGGTGCCATGCTTGATGAGCTGATCCTCCAAGACCATGTCTTGTTTTATAAGGACAGACTTAAGGGTCTGCCATGCCGCCTTTCAAGCATATACAGTGTATATTGACTATTTGCGTTTGAGGTAAGTAGGTCAAGATAAATGTAATTTCAAGAGGTGAATATAAAAATCTGACATTTTGATTGGTCAAGGAGGTCTGCTTTATGACTCTCTATTCACCTCACTTGGAGGTAAATGCAGCTTTTAACGGCTTGGTTACTAAGCCACACCAACTTTGCCATCCAGGCAAACATGGCTGCATTTGCTGAATGAAATTTGTGTTCAAGCGACACTTGTGTTTGTTGTTTCCATGTTTTTTTTTTTTTTACTTTTTAGTTAATTCTTTTTATATCAATTTCGTCATTTTAGAGTAATTTTTATGTAATTTTTATATTATAGCGTATTTTTAACTAAATTTTGTAATTTTAGATTCTTAGATTTTTACCATTATTTTTTAGTTCTTAATTGTATTTTATATTAGAGGGCAACTGGTTTTTCAGTTTTTTACTGTTAGGTGTTCACCCTCTTTAAATAAATTTGATTATGATTATTATCATTATTATAAGGAAAGGAAAACAAATGTTGGTCGCACTTGGGGAAAGGGAAAAAGAACTCGAACAACATGAAGTGACAGACCGACCAGGCGATGATCCTCTACGTTTTATTCACCTCACTTGGAGGTAAATGCAGCTTTTAATGGCTTGGTTACTAAGCCACACCGACTTTGCCATCCACGCAAACATGGCGGCATTTGCTGAATGAAATTTGTGTTTAAGCGACACTTGTGTTTGTTTCCATTTTTTTTTTACTTTTTAGTTAATTCTTTTTATATCAATTTCGTCATTTTAGAGTAATTTTTACGTAATTTTTATATTATAGCGTATATTATAGCGTATTTTTAACTAAATTTTGTAATTTTAGATTCTTAGATTTTTACCATTATTTTTTAGTTCTTAATTGTATTTTATTTTAGAGGGCAACTGGTTTTTCAGTTTTTTACTGTTAGGTGTTCACCCTCTTTAAATAAAGTTGATTATGATTATTATAATTATTATAAGGAAAGGGAAACAAAGGTTTCTTAGTAGAGGCACTTGGGGAAAGGGAAAAAGAACTGGAACAACATGGAGTGACAGACCGACCAGGCGATGATCCTCTACGCCTTTTATATTATCGGATGCAGAGCCTGAAGGTATCTAGTAAACTGTGTATTATTTAAGTTTACATGATCTGAGGTCTACATTATTTAAGGTTAGAAGTTATACAACACGTAGGGAAAAGTGTTTACAAAGAAACATTTTTGTAACAATACCGCAATTGAAAAAACCCCAAAAGGTTATACACGCTAAGAACATTTAACAGGTACTGAATCTGCTTTTTAAGCACTATAATTCACCTCTGAAAATGCAATGAAATGCACCAACCTCTTTTCAGGCAAAAGCAGCAGAAGAAAAATAGGTAAACTTATTGCAACAAAGGCTACTGAAAAAACAAATGGCTAATTTCAAACAGTGGTGGTAGAAGGTTAGTTCCAGTTCTGCGTAATCAGCAGAAGTTGCAAGAGACTTCTTGCATTGTAACTACAGAGTGTTCGTCAGTTATACCAGAAGCTACAGAAATTACTCAACAACAAATCAGCCTTAAAACTGTAGGACATGAACACTTTTAAGTAGAGGGTACAGAAGAGTAACAGGATATACCAAGCCCAATATAGGAAAGAATTTTCTAAGCTTTCTGATATTACACTTGATCTTACCACGTATCTTAGGTAAACTAGAATAAAATGAATTAACTTTTCATAAATAATTCCCTTTTGGATCATTTTAGAGAACCTCACAATCTTTTTCTCCAAAATTATCAATGGGGAAGGGAGTGCTGACTTTTTTTACCAGACAGAAGAAGATTTTCAGCATGGCATCTACTGCTTGCCTGCCCGCAGTAATCCGCATGGGTGCCATGCTTGATGAGCTGATCCTCCAAGACCATGTCTTGTTTTATAATGACAGACTTAAGGGTGTGCCATGCCGCCTTCCAAGCATATACAGTGTATATAGACTATTTCCTTTTGAGGTAAGTAGGTCAAGATAAATGTAATTTCAAGAGGTGAATATAAAAATCCGACATTTTGATTGGTCAAGAAGCTCTGCTTTATGACGCTTTATTCACCTCACTTGGAGGTAAATGCAGCTTTAAATGGCTTGGTTACTAAGCCACACCAACTTTGCCATCCAGGCAAACATGGCGGCATTTGCTGAATGAAATTTGTGTTCAAGCGACACTTGTGTTTGTTGTTTCCATGTTTTTTTTTTCACTTTTTAGTTAATTCTTTTTATATCAATTTCGTCATTTTAGAGTAATTTTTACGTAATTTTTATATTATAGCGTATTTTTAACTAAATTTTGTAATTTTAGATTCTTAGATTTTTACCATTATTTTTTAGTTCTTAATTGTATTTTATATTAGAGGGCAACTGGTTTTTCAGTTTTTTACTGTTAGGTGTTCACCCTCTTTAAATAAATTTGATTATGATTATTATCATTATTATAAGGAAAGGAAAACAAATGTTGGTGGCACTTGGGGAAAGGGAAAAAGAACTCGAACAACATGGAGTGACAGACCGACCAGGCGATGATCCTCTACGCCTTATTCACCTCACTTGGAGGTAAATGCAGCTTTTAATGGCTTGGTTACTAAGCCACACCAACTTTGCCATCCACGCAAACATGGCGGCATTTGCTGAATGAAATTTGTGTTTAAGCGACACTTGTGCTTGTTTCCATTTTTTTTACTTTTTAGTTAATTCTTTTTATATCAATTTCGTCATTTTAGAGTAATTTTTACGTAATTTTTATATTATAGCGTATATTATAGCGTATTTTTAACTTAATTTTGTAATTTTAGATTCTTAGATTTTTACCATTATTTTTAGTTCTTAATTGTATTTTATATTAGAGGGCAACTGGTTTTTCAGTTTTTTACTGTTAGGTGTTAACCCTCTTTAAAGTTGATTATGATTATTATCATTATTATAAGGAAAGGAAAACAAAGGTTTCTTGATAGAGGCACTTGAGAAAAGGGAAAAGGAACTGGAACAACATGGAGTGACAGACCGACCAGGCGATGATCCTCTACGCCTTTTATATTATTGGATGCAGAGCCTGAAGGTATCTGTGGGAGGCGATAGATGCATCCCTTTCTTCCATTCACCAGACCTGCCCATGATTGTATTTTGTAAACAGATTTCGCTTGGAAAGCATGGTGGACAATATGATTCCAATCGTTATACATATGTACACGTTGCGGGTGCGAACATGATTTCAATATTTTATCAATAGTGTTATGGCAGGTTCAGTAACTGTCACAAATGTTTGAGGTGACAAAGTCGTAGGCAAAAGCTATTGACCATGCTTAAACAAAGACCAAATTTGAAGTTTCTTACTTTGATGCAAAACAATAGCTGAACTTATCAAAACACCATTAACTGTTAAAGCCAAATGAAGAAAAACATGTCCAAGACATTCATCACAGAGCCCGTCAAAAAGCAAATCAGTGTGGAGAATCGCATGGGGGAGACAAGGAAACCACATCCTTTTTCGGTGTTTGGATCTTGGACATTTGGATCCTGTTTTTTTGTGCATTTACCATAGACACTTAAGTGTGCTTGTCAAGGTAACAAAGACAAAAGATTACTCATGATAGGCAGGAAATCATCCACGATGCTGAAATAATCGCTGATCTTGGTGACCACCCTAGCATTCCTAATGTGTTTGGCATGTGCATCAAAAAGGTCCCTTTTTATTTAGTCATCCAGCAACACACTGTTGAAGGCATAGTTTAACTATTTCTTAAGCTGTAGACTACCGCTTGTCGTGGTGGTAAAGCTTGCATGCCTCGATAACCTTATAGCTATACTGCTGGGGGTCTCCCCCAAGTGACATGGGAGCTACCTGTGATAGCTTTCTAAGCTGGAATTTGGTATCATGCGTACAGAAAAAAACAACCTCAAGAGTCCTACAAGCAGTCGATGAGGAGAAGTAAGTAAGTAAAGCTGTGGTGACTGATTTTATTACAAATGCTTCTTAATGCATAAAGGCGCTAAAAGGAACTCGTGAAGCATTGCTGTATGTACACAACAGAGGGTGTTTGTACAATAACCTCAAGGGAAACAATGTGGTTCTGGAGGGTTAAAAAAGTGTTGATGCTAAAGCTTAACCTGTAGAAAGAGCGACTTCCATCCCCCATTGTGTAGCAAGGATGAAAGATGCAGACACTATCTGGGACGAGGCTGGCATGTCCAGCAAACGCATTTTCCAGTTAGTAAATGCAATACATCATGAAATTGCAGAAGAAAAGGATGCAAGGAAGCCATTTGGATCAAAGCAAATAATCCTTGTTGGAGAATTTCTACAGTTAAAGCCAGTTCCTGGCACATTTGATGAGGGGGAATTTATGTTACATTTGTTTAGAGTAGCCATTCCACACCGATTTGAACTGAAAGAATTGATGCGCCAAAATTTGGCGGACAAAACATTTACTACGGCATTGAAAGAGCTTTGCCTGGGAATCTGCAGTCCCGAGATGGAAGCATTATTAAAGTCTCTAGACAAGCCATTGGAAGGAGAGGCAGTGGATATCTTTTTCACCAAGATTTCTCTTCAGCTTCATAATCAGAAAGCACTTTTCAGGATGTCTGGAGAATTGCTGACCTTTGACTGTGTGGACAAAGGTAACGTTACAGGAATAAGTTGTCCTGCAGAGAGGACTTCTATATGGAGAGAAAAACAGCGAACCTATAATCCAATGGAATCGCTTCAAAACGCCTCCAAACGGCATAGAAACTCAAGATATGCATAGAAGAGGATAGGTAAGTCGATTTTATCGGATATTTTGCCTTTATTTTGAATTATTTTTTACGATCGTTATATTCCCATACAAACCCTTAAAATAATGTTATTATGCAATGTCATATGTGATCTATATGTTAACGGCTCCTTTAGTAGCTTGGGCTACCTGTGGTAAAATGCAACCATTTCTCATTAAATGAAGCCTTATGTTTTCGGAAGTGTTTTCCTTTCATCCTTTTAGGTTCGCAGGGATATTCAAAACTTGTGGCAAGTACATCGTCATCTGGGCCGACAACGACCTGGAGCAAAGGTTTGTTTCACTTTCCGGTATATGGCTATAACTAATGCAATTTCATAATAAATTATGATATAAACTGTAATTTTATGCGAAAACAACCCGTTCTAATTACTGCTGAAACATTTTTGTATGTTTGTTTTGCAACTTTCCAAGTTTGTACCTTTTTTCTTCTATCTGGCTTGTAAAATATAGGTAATGTATCATTTTTTATTTATATTTTTGTTGTCCACTTTAGGCAAGGAGGTAGACTTCCTGGACAGGAACATGGAGTTGGCTTATAGGGGTATTATCACTAACAAAGCAAAAGTGCATGGTCATGAACTTCAGCCGGGATGGGTTGCTGTCTTGGTGAATGTGGAGAGCAATGAGGAGCCATGGCAACAGTACCCAACCCACTCTGAAGAAGTGGAGGCAGTGTTGCTTGGCCCACGAAGCACATTACATTTTTGCAAGCCACAACAAGGAAAGAATCATGTTGACTGCAGATTTTCCAATAATACAGATTGGTTCAAATATGCGAAAATGGAAAAATGGGAAACTCCCAGAAATTCAAACCTGTGGGGGGTGGTTTTCTACTTCTCTGAACTGCATCATTTCCCCCTCCTCCACATGCAAATTTATTGAAAGAGAACATAATCATGATGTTTGCTTGTTTCTTTTTCGTAAGAGAAATGGATTTCCTATAACACTATTACATTGTGATAAAAAAACGAGTACCATCCGTCAAAAGAGTGGTGCTGGCATCAGACAAAGATGATATACTGCAAGAAGCTTCAGCATACTTTGGCATACATGAGCAACACATAATTGCATATAAGGATGGACGTGAAGTGCGAAATGAGTTCAATCTACTTGTCCATATACTTATACTTTATACACTTTAAGTCTATTATTATTGTGAGGATCTGTTTATATCTGTATTAAACTGAATTACTTTAACCAACTGCTTGCTTGCATTTTTTTTATTTCAGTGAGTGTGTTGAAATTTCATGCACGCAATTTTAGATTCGTAAATGAATATTCATGCACGCACTGGTTTCCGGTTTTTGTTGTTACCACTCTGGAAGAGCTGGAAATATTAACAAGAACATAGAAGAGTGGCATTCTGACATAGACATTGTTGCTTACATTGAAGCAAGGTCAGACCGATAAATGCAAGATTTCCAAAAAAATGCAGGGCAAAGTTGTGCAAGAATCCAACTAAAAAATGGTTTCTCTCCACGCCGGGATTTTTTAGGTCATATTTCGGCCAAATATTTGGCCGCATTTTTTTCGATCGCCATATTGGTCGCGTGGGGGTCTGAGACAGAGTCTGCAAGGAGCAAAGTATGCAGGTCCCCTATGAATTATGGTTAATCGCCAGCGCGGTAAATTTGGATGAACCGATAGAACAACTCAAGAGCTTCATTTTGGTACCAAACTTTGCATTGTGCAGATGATATTGTGTGTTTCCGTTGGTCGAGAATCAACGTATGTCATTGTCTTGAGAAGCAAAGTGTATTTTGTAGGCGATCTTTGAAAGATTTAAACTCTAGAACGACAAGACAAGGAGAGGCAAGAAACCAAGCTTCGGATCCATGCATCAAGTGGTAAGAACTTGCTCGATTCAGAATTTTCGATTTTCTTCTCGTTTCCCTGTAATTGTACATTTTCTAAGCCTAATTTCGCTGGAATTCGCGGAATTTCGACTTCACAGAGCGAAGTGACTCTTACTTTTCTTGCAGAATGCGAAAGAAGGCGCTTGGCCTCTGACATCGGCCAGATGGATCCAAGAAAAGGATTTAAAAAACGCTTCCCTCTGAATGATTATTTATAAATCAAACGACAGCAAGACGTCCTTCTTGTCAGTGCCATTGCCTGTGATCGAGAGTTTGCGAAAAAGGCGAGGAAGTTAAAGCGACTGGAGTCGAAGGTAAATAACACGTAAGATCAAATATCAAATCCGCCTTACTGCTCACGTACATCTCTTTCAATGTTATTGGGAGAATCTAGTCCTTAATCAAGCCTGTGAAAAATGTATTTTAGCTCTAAATACGTCTATTTGTGCTAAAGTTTTCGCAGATTATCACAAAATATACTGTTGTGATGATTTTGTGTGAAACTCAGGTTACATTATTTATTTTTTTTAGGCAAAATTGTTCATTGATAAAGAAAATCAAGATGTTCTGGAGAAGGTCAGTTTTTACGAATTTTTTGTGTTTTAATTTATATTCCTGGCATGTTTTGGTGATTGAATTTATATGTCATGGCTTTAAAACTTTGAAATTCGGTAATGAAGAAATATGTATCTAATAAAATAATTAATATATAATCCATTAAAAGTAGCAATTGAACTTGGGCTGAAGATGGGCATTTTATTTTTTTCTTAGATTTCTGTTGGTGACCACCTGATAAATAGAAGGAAAAGCCGAAGGGGACTGTTCAAGCAGAAGATACTGAAGTAGCTATTCCAACACTAGCTGTTGAGACTAGGGTAGAAGTAAAAGAATAGGACCATTCACCAAGGAGCTGCAGTTGGAAGGAAGGAGAATGACTGTGACGACGTCACTGGTCAAGACAGTGTACTAGAGTCAGATTGTGATGATGACGAAGAACATGTTATGAAAAAGACTAATGCAATACAGTGGAACCCACGATATAACGATATTCCCCATATAACGATGAATATGTTATGTCCCGGCAATAGTAAAATATATGGGACGGAACCCCGATATAACGATTCCTCGATATAACGATATAATTTTACTGCCCCCTTGGCATATCGTTATATCGGGGTTCCACTGTATAAAGAAATAGTTGCTCAATATTATTGTTCAACTGAAGTTTACTGCTATGTTTATCATGACTATCATCTCTCAAGTATTTTTGCATATTCAAAGAGAAATACAGTTGTTCAGATTCTTGTTTATGTAAGAACGGTCTATCATTTATAGAGGGAATCGCCAAGCCCCAACAGCATGTACAATAAAGATATAAAGCAAAAGTTGTTTGTGAAATCTCAGACCCAAGTTCAAGGATCGCATATTATGGTCTTAACCACAATGTATTGACAGTTGATAATTATCTTTAACACGCAATATTGGAATAATATAAATGGGTAGTTTATTTAAGTTATAGTGACTCTGTTTCAACATTCTTGATTTGTATTATTTGCTGAATTGAAGCACTTTGGAACTATAAGATAGAGGCATAGTGGTTTTTGTCTAGTCAAATCCTATAACTAGGCAAAAATCTTAAATAAACATTTTAAGGACAACCAAGTCCTTGTCAGAGAAACCAAAGTCAGGGGTTAGGTTGCAGTGATCGTGTTAATGCAGAAATTGTGCATTTTTATGCGAACAAATCCTATAAAATGCATTTTTAAAATTTTACTGTGTCCCAGGACGCAAGAGGCTGCTTGGAAAGTCAGTTAGATTCTGTTGTTTGAGAAACGAAGAACAATTAAAAGAACAGTCCGCACGAAAAGGTCAGAAAACCATGGTTGCCATATTGAATTTAGCAGAGTTGAGACTTGTGACAATTACAAATCTGGGATGTATAAGCATCTGCTATTTTGAATTGATTTCTCACTCGAAGAAACTCATGTTGTGCACTGACTCAGTGATTATGGCAATCAGGGTGGTAGACTCTTACAAATGTGAGAGGCAGCGAGGCATGCGTAGCAGAAATCCTTACTCCAAATAAAAAGGCTAACCACAAGCTACCTAAACTAACTGTAGGCTAACCGGAGTGCCATTTTATAGACAACCGAAATGCTACGAAGGCTAACCGGAATGGATCGCATGCCTCGCTCTGGAACTCGCCTGAAAGACATACTTTTCGAGTCAGCAGGCTTGTTTAAAAACACAAAAACTCAGCAGTGAAACATGTTGTGGCGCATTAAGATACGAGATTGTAGCATTACATGTATCTCTTACCTGAACGCAGAAACGCAGTAAAAATCAGCTTAGTTGAGTTCACATTACACCTCCGTGCAGTCTGAATTCTGCACCTTATACCTCATGTAAAATTAACTTCGTATCCCCCTAGATCCCTAGAACCAGACCCCACTCAGCGTCACGTGATTAGCTTGCAGTGTGATGTTTGAGTCGGCAGCCATTTGCACTAAATTTTGTCAGTTTTACGTCCAGACAAGAAGTTCAGGTGGGTGAATTTATTTCTTTGACACAAGCTTTTATAGTTGTGGGCGGAATTATAAGCTTTTACGAGCTTGTCATGTCCACAAACAGTCAAATTAAACTAGAACCCGAGCGGGTCGAGTTCAGTGAGGTACTCGCGCGCGCACGGCGGTGCAATTTGTCTTAATTTCTGCTTGTTTCTGGTCATTTCTTACATGGATTTTGGCTTGTAGAACATTTGAATGCCCGTTTAAGCTTTTTTTAAATATAATTCTAGCTATTTAATATCACGTTGAAGCTTTTACTTTGTGAATTACAGGTCTCAAATCAAATGGTGAATCTGCGGCGAACTGACAGTTGGAGTTGAAAGTGTGACACTAGTTGAAGACAGCTGACAGGTTAGAAGTAGAGCTTATACACGTGTTATATTGTCTCATCTTCTCTGTTTTATCTCCTCGGACATTTCATTAAGAATGTCAGTGATATGTGAGTGCACAAGTTTTATAATAACTTCACAGTACGGGTATCAAAAAGTTAGTGGACTTTGAAAGGCTGTTAGAAATTGATTGCAATCAGTGATTGATTTTCATTGATTGGAATCGTCGTGGTTACATTTATCTCATGCAATCAATCGAAATAAACATGTGCATTAACCCAGAGTAGGCCATTTAAATTAATTAAAAATTAATATTTAATTATCTAAATTAACTCATGGCCAATTTTTCATTGAGAAATAACAGTTTTTTTAAGAAAAGGAACACCTTGCTTAAGTTAAAGGAAAGCATAAATAATTCTCACCAACTCCACTGCAATTACTCATTGATTGCCCGTAATGTTTTTCAGAATAAGGTGTGACAAGTCTTTCAGTATTTGACCTGTGAAGCTTTGCTTCCAACAAGTCCACTCACAAACTTAAAGAATAACTGTTGAAGACAATAAATTGAATTAAATTTACTCACTGCTGCAATCAGGGATTAAACAGTAAGATGAGGCATTTATTTTTTAAACCATATCTATCAGCTGTGTTGACTCACACACAAATAATCTCCTCTCCAGCTCCACTTTTGGGAGGCGCGGTGGCCTAATGGTTGATGCGCTCGCCTCCAAGTCGAATGGCCCGGGTTCGCACCCTGGCCGGGGCGCTGCATTGTGTTCTTGGGCAAGACACTTTACTCTCACAGTGCCTCTCTCCACCCAGGTGTATAAATGGGTACCGGCGAATTTACTGCTGGGGGGTAACCCTGCGATGGGCTAGCATCCCATCCAGAGGGGAGTAGCAATACTCCTAGTCGCTTAATGCTAAGGAAACTGGGCCACTTGGCCTCGAAGAAGACTTTTACTTTTAACAGCTCCACTTTTAATCCTTCTTACTTGAGCTGCTTACATTTGATATCTTCCTCAGAACTATGATAGTATTCAAAGTTGTCTTGCTCCCAAATCGAGTCCTTGGTGTTTGTACTGATCAACCACACACTACAATATTGTAACTTCAATGCTTTATTACTTGATTACAATCATTGAAGCATGCGGTGAGAACTAAACTTACAAAAATGTGTGTTAGCAAAAATACAGCTTAAAATCAAAGGAAAGGAAACAATACACAAATGAAATAGTAAAAAGATGAAGCTTACATTATTATTCCTGACACCTGAAAAAGTTTTCAGACATGCATTTGTGTCGCTGTGACATTTGGGTGATAAACCAATGATATTTGGGGCATAAAAAAATATGCCATTGAACAGTTCGGTTGGATTCCATTTCTGGAAGAAACGAAAACAATTGTTTTACGTCACGAAACGCCACTGATCAAAACAGTGGATCGCATTTCATAACATGTTTCGCGGTAGCCAAATTCAAGATGGCGGACAACCGCAAGGAAAGTATATATCGATTTTTTTATAAATTTCATGCCGCAGACTTCTTCTTCATCGTGGTTGAGGCTTTGACGATATAAACAAGCTTCTTACCTCCATAAAATTGACGGTAGTTCCTGTCTCTTCTCGTAAGTCCTCCGTTTTATTTATCTTTAATCATGTAAGCGCGAACATATCGAGGAATTAATTTTGTCAACAGACTTTTGCTCGCGTATTGCTTCAAATCCCGTTCTCTCTCGAACTCTTGCGCTTTTCTCGACGTTGAACGTTCTCAAATCTGCCGAGAGATTCGATTGAGTTTTAAAACGCGAACGCGTCGCTCTGACCGACCTTGTTTGGCCCATGTTGAGTTGACTATTATAAACTTTTATCCCTTATTTTTATGTATATTATTTTAGATCTGTAGAGCCCGGCCAGAAAAGGAGAAAAGAGCGATTAAAAATGCAGTTTACTTAGTTTGAGTTACCGACTTAAATCAATAATAAAATGTATGTGGTAAATAAATTTATTTTGCAGCTACGAATTCCCTTGAACGAATGTGCTAATATACAAGTTTACAAAGGAAAGAAAAAAAAATTTACATGCCAGAGAACATCAAAATTACAAGTATGGAGAAATCTTAGAGTCAGAAGAGAAAAAGTACCCTCTCACCACCAAACAAAAAGCCCTGATAGAAAAAAAAATAAAAAAAAAATGTTTCATGAAAATAAAAAGTGAAAAGAAGACAGACTAACAACAAATTTTAATTATTCGATAGATAATGATTGATAGAAAGCAAAACCCATTACAGAAAGCCAACTGACACCAGAGGAAAGTAGGCTAACAAATGAATAGGTGACAGGAGAAGTGATAGAAGGCTACAGGAGTGAAGAGGTAACCGGCGTGTATAGTCGGCAACTGAGTGTAGACGGCCACAACTGGAATCTCCGTAGGCAACCTCTCAAACAATAAGTGGCACACAACCCAGAGACTATGATCACTAAACAAGAAGTTTTACTGCCCTGTCCCTAACATGCATATAATGGCCTGGAATAATTGACCTGAGAGCATGGGAAAATGATAAAGATTAAAATGGCAATACTACCCCTCTTGCACATTTTTTTTTTAATTTTTTTGCAAGCCAATCTGCACATACATCTCCCCTCCTTCTTTAACATTTTCAGCCCTTTATTAACCACATTTTGTTGCCACAGTAGGGATATTTGCTGTTGGAAGAGTCTGCATGTTATATCTGGTTATATGCGGCAAGAGTTCTACATGTAGTTCTCTACAATTTGAGAATGATTCTCCATTCCTTACAAGTTCAGTAGAGAGAATCAACACAAACGTAACAACATTTAACAAGGAGCATGAAATATACTCATCAGTAAACTTTAAACCAGCGATATGAGAAACACTTTCAAGTTCATTTCGAAGTAGAAAAAGTAAAAACCAAGTCCCTGTACTCTGAATGACTTTTTCACACCTTCAGATGTGCTTAAACGAGTCTTCATTTCGAACTAATGCCGTAAAAATGCCAAAACATTTGCCCCGTTCGCTATTATCGGAGCGAACTTTAGTCTCTGCTCATCATCAAAGCGACGCACTAAGGAATGCATTCAAGCGATCAACTTTAAAAAGTGTTACCATTTTTCCTAGGTGGTTACCAGCGACGAAACTTTAGAAAAACAACAATGAACAACGACACATTCGAGGAAAATTGTTCACTTTGACTACAAAATTCTCCATCACAGGGAAAACAGAACATAAATCTAGGTACTTACATTTCAAGTCCGCCATCATGGCGGCGGTCTCCACGATCCGCGATCTTTTCGTTGCTTAAATTGCCGTTTTCAAACCTTCTATTCTCGCCCAAATGCGACCGAATTGGCATCCATCTTTGTTTCACTGGAATTGCTGCTCAAAGTTCCCGGATATTGCGCGTAGAGACTGGTAGACAACTTTATGTATAAGGCACCAATTTCTCTCTATTATTTTGGTCGATTTTTGCATATTTTCGCAAGAACAATAGAAAAGTGACGTCACGCTTTCTTCCAGAATTGGAATACATCCGAACGGTTGAATGAGACAACAATAAATCAAGGAAATTGAAGCAAGTCATTTGTATCGGCTGGCTTGTCTCCTAGCTATGTATAATTTACATCTAATCAACAGGAGTTAAATTAAATTTAAGTGGTTTATTTAATAATATCTACAAGTTACGTTTGGATAAAATATAAAAGTGGCAACATTTGTAGTTACAGTTGGAAGATGGCATGTTCTAATCAATAGAATTGCAAAATATAAATGACAACCGTTTTAGGTAGAGAATTGAAACAATGGAAATACACTCCTGGAAGGGCATCTTCTTCTTGCTTGCTGATAAAAAAATTTCCATGTGTGGAACCCTTCTTGACAATATGATCTTTACAGATTTATAATGCATGTTCACCTGACTCTATGATCTTTATCTTGTTGCATTTCTTGTGGTAATAATGTCAGTTTTAGCTTAAACACAAGCGCCATTGTTGGAAGTCCTTGTAGAATGAAGCCAGCTTTCACGACAAACATGCCACTGTCTAACATTCCACAAACAAAAGTGAGGCTGCTCATTACATTGTTATCAGATACCTGAAGAACATAGTTTTCAGTTAAGTTGAAGAATTGCAAAGGAGTTGTTAGTATCTCACCTTTCTTTTTCCTCCTCACACATTTCATTGTATGAATGTCAGTGATATGTGGGTAAACAAGTTTAGTAACTTCATAATACAGGTTTTTGGATATGCAGGGAATTCCAAGGCACTGTCAAAGAGTTCTTGAAAACTTGGCATATCCATGCCCAGTAACAAAAAGTGCCATTGCTAGTGCAAGGCCCAACACTGTCCACTTGAACCCATCTACAAGGGCTGAGCCTCTGAAATTCACAATCCTTTCATGGCAACCATTGCAACTGAATATCACATTCAATGTTCTACAAGTACCATTAGGCTTCACTTTAAATGGGAGGAGCGGTGGCCTAATGGTTAGAGCCCCGGACTCCGGATCGAGCAGTCCGAGTTCGAGCCCCGGCCGGGGTCACTTGTGTTGTGTTCTTGGGCAAGACACTTTACTCTCATAGTGCCTCTCTCCACCCAGGTGTATAAATGGGTACCGGCGACATAATGCTGGGGGAGAACCCTGCAATGGACTAGCATCCCATTCAGGTGGGAGTAGAAATATTCCTAGCCGCTTAATGCTACGGAAACCGGGATAAGCTCCGGCAGTGTGGGCCGCTTGGCTCGTGGCTTCTCCTCCTCCTTTTACACTTAGCTGATGCAATCAATCGAAAGAAACGTCTGAGTTACCCAGCAGCAGGCCATCCAGTTGCATAAAAAATTAAAATTTAATTATCTAAATTAGCTCATGGGCAATTTTTTTAACGAGAAATTACAGTTTTTACCCAAAAGGGACACCTCGCTTAAGTTAAAGGAAAAGAATAAATATCTTGCTGGAACACCTCTACAATTGTTCATTTATTGCCAGTTAGTTTTTTCAATTTACAATGAAAACCCAAAAGGCGCAAATAACATGGTGGGCCATTCCGGGATACTGTTTTAAAAGTGTAAGCCACTTACACTCAGCTCGAAGCTAGCACACTTTGAACCTTCATTGCTCATTGTAAACAAAATTTGCCCATCTAATTCTCCGCAGTTAGCGGTAGACAACAGGGTTCTAAAAATCCTATAAAAAGGTATCATTAAATGTTTCAGATGTTCATAATACAATGTCAGTCTTCGAGGATTGTCAAATCTTAAAAGAATGTATATTGTCTTAACATTAAATCCATGGAGCAAATGTGCACCTAAAAATTAGCTCATGGGCAATTTTTTTAACGAGAAATTACAGTTTTTACCCAAAAGGGACACCTTGCTTAAGTTAAAAGAAAAGAATAAATATCTTGCTGGAACACCTCTACAATTGTTCATTTATTGCCAGTTATGTTTTTCACAATACGGTGTGACAATTTTAGTCTTTCAGTATATAACCTGTGAAGCTTTGCTTCCAACAATTCTACTAACCAACCAAAAGAATAACTGTTCAAGGCAGTAAACTGAATAAAATTCACTCACTGCCATATCCGTCAGCCTTGTTGACTCAGTGTAGGAAGCCAATGGCCAACTTTGGAAATCAGCACAAGAGGGTGGTACAGCCAGTCATTCAAATCTGGAACATACATAAATCTAATTAAATTGAACTCTACTTTCTTAATTTCATTGTTTCTGACGGCAACAACAGTTTTCCTTAGTTTCTCTTTTGGAATATAACCAAGGAGTCTAGGAAGGCTTCCACTATCACTGCATTCATATCCCTGGGGTTGCTGGGTTCTGGGCTCATTCTAAGTTCCATGGCTTTCTTTCATAGCTTCAACTGCTAACACTTTGGTGATGTTGTTTAGCAGTCCTTGTGGTAGCTGCTTCCTTTTAATGTACTCTCTAAACTGCTCACTTTCATCACTGACTGGGGTTTCTCTTCATTGAGCTCCTCATCACTCCCGACTGATTCATTTTGAGTCAGTGCTGGACTGACAGGATATCTAATCATAATCATCATCTTTATTGTTCTGAAAATAAAAAAAAAATACATATCTTAAGTTACATAAAAAATACATATCTAAGTTACATATAATGCATTAAACATATAAGAACGATAAAAAACTGGATGTTGTATTTAAAAATTAGCCTATTTACAAATAGTTTTTTTAAATCTCTCTAAATTTATTTCCTGACGTTGGTCGGTCGACCTCCGATCAACAAGTCTCGCTCTCCACCGTTCCTGGCGTGAGGGATGGTGCCGATCGTCTGGCTGTCTTGATAGAGCAACCATTCCAGCGAAACCAGCGAGTGGGGTTTGCCCTTGCCTTCCCAACCTCGCACCGGTTCCGTAGCCAACGTCTGTTCTTGCATGCACTTGGTGCGGTAGAAGCAGTTACAAGCCGAGGCGATGGTCATGCACTGGTCCATGGGATCGAACCCGGCGATGGCTTGGAACTCTTCTCGGAAGACCTTGCACCCTTCATGTAACAGCTCCACATCTGAGCGACAGTAGTCGACAAGTTCGTTCCGAAAGTGAAACTCATAATTCTCAGCCACTCGTTCCTTGTTCCACTTGTCGAATTCCTCCTTCCTTTCAATGGACATTCCCTCTGGATCGTAATAGTCTCTCGCAGGCATGGTGCCCACATAGTCCTGGTTCTCTTTGTTGTTGAAGAAGTGGGGGAAAACCCCTTCTTTTTCTCCGTGAGGCCAAAGGCTTTGGGGAAGGTAGCAAGACTCATCTGCAGAAAACACATCAAGTCCTTAAACGTGATGTTGGGGATGCTCATGCTCAATATTTAGGCGCCATTGACGATCTGGTCTGGGCATATGGCTTGGGCGTACAACTCGTTCAGTATGAAGTAGGAGTCGTACCCTTGGAAGTTGTGAGCCACGGCTATCACGTGATGTTGTTCGCCGATCTCTCTGAACCAGTCGATAAAGTCCTTCACGCAAGTCTCTCTCTCGAAGGTTTTTTCCTCGTCGGTATCTCCTCTCAGGGTGCAAATCAAGTTGGCCATGTGCTGCCCTTCTTCCTGCCTGGCTTCCCCGTCCCAGCTCACGAACACGGGTTGCTCCGGTTCTTTGCGTCGTCCGTCGCTGGTTCTCTTTCTTTTTTGCTTTTCTTCTACATTGAGAGGATTTTGAATGTAACATTGATGGTAACGGAGATCTTGGTAATACATTACACAGTTTGGAAGCAACTGGTCATCTGATTGTGCTGGGGGTAGGAAAGAATATCCTTTTAACACATGAAACATAACCATGACTAGGCTGTTTGTTGGCTAATGCCGATTGTTAAAAGCCCCAGATGTGCCACCAGCCTTCATTTCTTATCAATCTACGGCACGATCGGAGACGAGGGACATGTGCAATAACATTTCGTTGCGATAACAAAAGCATTACAAGAGAACAAACATACAAAACCTTTTTTTTCTTGCCAGGAGGTAATGCACCGTCATGTGCATTAAAAGACGCCGTCTTCTGTTTGCGCGGATGGAGTTTGCAAGGCATAAACGTCGCAAACTATTAATGTCTTCGTCAGCCATATTGGTGGGAAATTGGGCGGAGTCTGGGAACAAACATGTCAACTCGCGTTCATCAATTGAATTCGACACAATTAAATGCGACGTTTAAAACCGAACTTTTTTAATTTGAGTCGACTAAAATAAAAATTATATTTGGCGCATGTAAAATGCGATGTTTAAACCGGGCCTTACATGTAAAAAAAAAACTAAGAAATGTTAGAAATGTGCAACGATTACAGTTATAAAGGTTTCTATTAAACTCACCAAAGTTTCCACTCTTGAGAATATCCTGGGCCGTGGCTGGTTTTTTTTTTTTTAATTCTCAAGCAAGGATGCATCGTCGATCCCTGCTCTTTTAAGTTTCGATAACATTTTGTTTTTTTCAAAAAGAAAACATCAAGATTCGCCAGGAAAAACCCTTCCTTCATTTGAATTTCATGAACCGAACCGATGTTTACCTTCCACGATTTCAGTGACATGACCAAGGCTGAATATCAGTCAACAACAACAAAACTTGATTTGTGAATACGTCTCAGCCACCTTTGACATACTCTTCAGCAGCATTCTGAACTGCATTTCTGACTTTCTTCTCATGATCTTGAAATAAATTTTGATTCATTGGTGGTAACATGTTCCTTAAACAGCAAAACTTGACGAGACTTTGATAAGATGATCAGAGCTTACACGATCAAAGACAAGACTTGTGCTTACTACATGAACAGTGGTGTTCTGCTTGTCCGACTGCGTGTCATGAACCTTCACATCGCAGTCAATGTTGTCAAGTACAAGGACAAATTTTCCTATTTACGTTCCTGTACAGCATGATCTAAGATGTGCTTGCCAATATCTTCCTGGATGTTATACTTCATTGTGGGTGATAGAGAAACCCCATATTTGTTGAACCTTTCTAGAAGCTGTTAAGGAAAGAGTATATAACATTAAACTTATTTACTTGGTTGGAAATCAAGCAAAATAGTATGCCGTATGACATGATATCCGGTATCCACTTAAATATATCCGTTTTAAAATTGCATTGCATTTTAAAATTGTCAAAAAATTGTCAAAAAATATAGAGTACCATTTCCCCTTTATGTGCTGGCAAAGGTTTGCAACAGTGTACCCTAAACCATGTTGAACGCCTCCGGGCTGTTTACCAGTGTAGACATCAAAGTCACACAAGTAACCATTGGTGCTGTCTGCCCGACACCACAGTTTGATGCCCCTTTTGATACGTTTCATTGGCATGTATTGTATCAACGATGTCCTCCCTTTGTACTTTACCATGGCTTCATCAACTGCTTGTTCACGGTGAGGGTTGTTTTGAACTTTGAAGTTGGTTTTCAAGTCCTTCAGGAATGGTCGGATTTTGTAAAGTTTATCATATTGATCTGACCCAGCAGCTGGTATTTTGGAGTTATCATTGACATGAATATTATAAAGCAGGTCAAGAAATCGTTTTCTGGTCATGACCTTGGCAAATGCTGGCATACCAAGAATTCAGTCCTCACTCCAGTAGTCTTTCACTGAAGGCAGTGCATGAAAACCCATTGCAATAAAAAGACCCAAGAAAGCTTGTAGTTTAACTAAATTTACAGGGACCCAGTGTGGTTTTGTTTCTTTTTGGTTTTTTTTTGAATTATGTTCCTGACAGAGAAAAGAAGTCTTTTGCTGAAGATTCTGCAGGAAGGATATTGAGGCCCTGTTAGGGTAAATTCCGACAGGCGACACGGCTCTGAAACGGCGACATGAAGAAACTGAAATGACGACGAACGACAGGATGCTCCCGTGAAATAACGACAGCGACAAAGAAAAAAGCAAAATCGACAGCGACATTAATAAATTCACTCCACGTTCTCTTTGTACCGGCTCAGAATAAAGGAAAACACGTCTTAGCTACTTCAGTTTTTCAAAATTTTCTGGGGGAGCATGCCCCCAGACCCCCCTACGAAGGTGTCTCCTTCGGCTTCCCAAAAAACCTAGAACGCTGTCCCAAATCAGAGTCAAAATTATGAGAACGCATTATTTCGTGTTATGCACTCCGGACTCAAACATTTCCTACATTATATGGATTAATTCGAAATTCCGACAGCGACATGCAAACCTTTTGAAATTGCGACGTGAAAAGGTTTGAAATTCAGACGGGGGACATGAAGACCCCCCCTAACAGGGCCTCGATATTTACAGGGCCTACTGGTTCTTGAAATTCAGGTATCTCCATGCCACTTCTCTGATCACTCCATTTACGATTCTCAAATGAAAAACGTGCAGGATGGCCACAATTGCTCTCTTCCTCACCATCATCGCTGCTTTTATCCTCACTTTAGTGTTTTAAAATGTATGACGTAATCAGGATGGATTGGCGGAGCGGTTTTGTTGAAGCGATCATGTGTTACATATTCCAAAAATTACTTACTAAACGGAACCTGAGCTTGACTCCCTATGCAGTCAGAGTTGCCGCTGTGCTACACGAGTAGTAATTTTAGCCGTCTTACCCAATTTTTCGGTCTTGCCAGAGCCCATTTCACAATCATGTTTACGCTGCTCTGCTCAAGTTTCCTTTTGTAATTCGGTCAGCTTCTTTTTTAATAAAATGTTCGTTGTTTTTTGTCTGGCTTCATATAGCTTCTTATTCTTCAACAGTCTCATCTGGCGACTCGTCATGGTCCTGTTTGGAGAGCACATGTGATTCCTCTGCGTCGCGCTCTGATTCACTTGGTTTCGATCTAACACTCATGGCTTAACCGAGTAAGTTTAGAGTCCTGTAATTAACATGTGTTAACCGCGGCCATAAACTGTGTACATACAAGAAAAATTATCTGGTAATAAATCTATGTGGATCAACCCGTTAACAATACCAACTGAGATACGCCTTCTTGTAACTTGCAAGATATACAATGTCCATTAATAAGTAATAATTTATACAAATCATGTGATAAACACCCCTAGCTCAAATTAATTATTTTAAGCTGGGCTAAAAATATAACGTTTAAAAGTCAGTACCACCAATAGGCAACTCAAACTTCCTTCCAAGTGAACAAAAGTCAGTACCCACCAACAAAAGTCAGTTTAAACTTCCTTTTAAGTGAAGCTACTGCCTTTCCAACGATGTCATATCCCTTAAGAACCCTTTAACCACAAAGTTGACAGAAAGCTTTGCTATTATTATACCCAGTATAAGCAAGCCCATAGTCAACACTTTATGTTCTAGGTCATGTTTTCTGCTCATTCCTTAATCTGCAGTCCATGTTTTTCACTACATGTATAGTTTAGCTGAATGATTTATTCGTTGAAATCCTGCTCTTGAGCTTATAGAGCAGGTATATCCAGTCTGGCACTCTCATGAACTTTACTTTCTCCTCCCACACTTCTTTAGGTATGAGCTTTTAAAAAGCCACTTTGATGGTTTTTCTTGAACAACAGTTTCCATAACTGAGCTGATAACTTCACAGGCATCAAGGCCAACTTTCCCACTAAGAAGGCAGTTCTCTTCAAGCACGGTGCTAATGGACTCTCCTTTCTCTTTGCAAAATACTCTCACTTCGTCCAGTAATTTAGTGGCAGTTTGCTGTATCTTTCTTTTCTTAAAGGGAACAGAAAGCTCCTCATCAACTATGAGTGATGCGAGGGTCCTCTTCTTCCAGATTTTGGTGGGACAGGTTGAAATGGCACGCTTTTTTGTTTTGGCGGGCTTGGTGTGTACGGTGGAGTCGACGGCGCTGGACTGATGAAATCAACAATCCCAGCAACACGTACATTTTCCAGCAGTCTCTAAGTTTTCAGGGGGACCCAAAATCTTATTAACCTTGTGTTGTTGCACAAAACTTGATTTTTTATATTAAAACAAGGCATTTGTTTTGTGGCGTGTTCTCTCTCGACTAACTTTCCATTCGCTGACTCTTGGAATAATCTGGTTGACATATGTAGCCCTTGAATTATGAGACATTGTTTTTGGTAAACCTGCTTTCATGCACTTCTTCTGTGGCAGAATCTTGTATAAATGGCAAATATAGAAGAGACTTACTGTTTTTCTGATTTTATGCTTGATCTTATGTAACGGACTAAGGACATTTTTAGAACTGGATAACAAGAAACAAAGTAACAATTGTTCTTGATAATACTGTTATAATAAGTTTAGCAATTCTTGACCAAGGCTGGCAAGGAAATTAAAAGAGGGCTGTAATAAGGTAATAAAGTAACAAGCAATTCTTGACCAATCCCTGCAAGGAAGTAGCCGGCCCGTGGGATGTTTTGCATGATTTACACTCCAAAGTGATTTTTCTGACAGGCAGTGGAACCATAGCTCCTTCCACAACAGCCTTGGAAGATTGATTGTGCATGAAAGGGTCTCTTCGCACTCCAGGCACTAGAAACTGGACTGAGTGGAGTACATATACACATACCTTTTGACTCGCTAAATCAACTTTGTTGCTGACAAATTTAGTTGGCAATATTTTAAATCAAGGCAACCTTAAAAACCTTATTCTCGAGAGGAAAGTGGGGACTCGGGGACAAAAGAAGGATCTGGAGGGGGAGGTATGACTTGAGGCTTGCGGAGAGGCACATTGGCTTCAGCCAATCAATCAATCAATCTTTATTTAATGTGGTCAGCATGCTTGGCTAAAAAGCTAGTTTGCAGGTGTGCCACGAAATTTAAAAAAATAAAAAACAATATAGAAAAATAAAAACTTCTTGGAAGTTTATAGTAGATGTATAAATTAAGTATGGTATAATTAAGAATAACTTCATGTTACAATATTTTGTCCAACTAAGAATAAAATATACTCATTTACGCCACATCTACTGGTCTAAATAAGGTTGTAGATCTTCTCTCCTCAGACCTCGTCTCATTTGTTGTCCTAGTTTTAAGTTGTTCCAGCATGATTCAATTTCTTGTGTGTGTACTCCAGCCACTGGATCCACAAAGTGTCGACTGTGCACAACTGCTTGGTGCCCGGCTACATTGTTAATATGGCGATCCATATTTTGGTATGCTGCCCAGTCGTCAGTATGTACTTCCGTTCCAAGTTGTACGCACCTTGAAATAATTGGATGAAGGTTTGCCACGTTTCTGCTTGGAACTACTTCGAAGTAGCCTCTTGTCGGAGAAATCTCTGTGCTTACTATGCCAAATACCCAACTGTCTCTGGCTGGACGCCTGCCTCTATGGCAATTGTTACTACGTTGCTACGTTATGAAGTTTGTTTGAACAGAAATAACATGCTGCAAGTGTTGTATGTAGCAGAGAAATACATGGTTCCTTGCCTGGCGAAAGAATGTTAAATTTCTTAAAACGAATATTGATACGTCAAACGTTTTTTGTGTCTTGAAATATGCATAACAATATAAAAAGGAGTATTGTTTGGCTGTTTTTTTTTGATAAGAAGACACAGGAGGCGTTGAGGACATGTGATTCTTATGGATTAGAAAGTCTTTACTTAAATAACTTGTTGAAAGCAGTATGATCGAAATCAGAGAAGTGGAGTTGTTTAGAGCTGTTGATAGATGGGCAGCATGAGAATGACAGAGGCAAAAATAGACAAAGACAGAGATATGATATTGTGGTATGATATTTACCAATCCACAGGACAACCCATTTAAATTATTGTAGACTTGCATCTTTTGCCTTAATGAACTTCAATGCAGGTTTTAGCACAAAGTTCTTTGATAGCTCTTCACCAATCTCTGCAAATCAAAACATTTTCAATAACCTGTCTGCTAACCAGGTGTGGTAACCTACCCATTGTCACATACATCCACCTGTGGGAATCTGGATCACTAGGGTGGTACCAGCGTATCTTGGGTGCTTTCTCTTCCATAAAAACTCTCTGAAATGCTGGATTAGGAAGCAAAAGGAACAGACATTTCCTGAAAATAAATATCTGGAAAATTGGAAAAACTGCAAACATGCTGTAGTGTTCAACCATTTTGCTTAAGCCCAGTTTTGTTGAACCAGAATCAAACCTGACTGCATAGTCAAGGGCACTTTCCATTCATCCAACACTTGGATCATGAGAACCAACCAGTAAAAAGTGTTCAATTTGCCACATGAAATACACAGTTTCAAAACATTTTTTGGTCAAATGGAAAGCACCCTTAAAAACCTGAACCAAAGACATCTTTCAGAGCTTCAAGTAAATCTGGACACTGGACCACTTGTTGTCACCTTCACTGGGTGATTATGATGTTAACGTGACACATGAAGGAATTCATCATAGCTCTAAGATACTTGCTCTTTAACAGTGACGTGTTTCTTCAGTTGAGTCAATTGTGAATTCAGTGCGTGTTTCTATGACCTAGGGTCTGTACTCTGGTGCAGGGATAGTGAGAGCAGTTCCCAATACACCACATCCCTGGAGCTCTTTCTTAGTACTTTTTAAGGGCCAATGCGTGTTTAAAAGCACCTTTTAAATGTTTACAATCCTGACAAGATGTATTAAGCTCAATACTAGACTTCAAATGAAGGACGCTAGGCTAGACGCCTGCTTAGTTTTAATTCCTTTGTTTCTCTTTTCTTGTTTAAATCCTGTGTGTTATCTTCCAATTTTGGTATAAGTCATTTAAGCAACTAAGGACCAGAGACTTTTTCCCGACTTTGGTGTCTCCTGTTATCACGCATTTAACTTCTCTGTTCTTTTCCATGTTACTATACAGCACCAGTAGAAGAGCAGAAATTACGCCCATTTGGGTCAACACAGTAAGGCATGGCTTCTCTTTTTAGAATCCCCTAGAGAGGGGGAGTGTACTAATAAAGCGTTTTGTGCATAGAACTCTGTCCTGCGCCAGATGGCCCTCGCGAAAGGCCCCCATTTTAAGGAATGCAGGGGCGTCTTCGTCTCTCAAACAAAAACCGGTTTTGGTGGAAAAAGGCATCTAAAATGCAGTGACTGCTTATATAAGTCAGCTCTGCATGTACCTTGAGTTTAATTAACCTTTTGCTACATTCTCTTGAAAAAAGTTTCAAGTTGATGCTCATTTCCAAGTTGAAGAGACAATACCATTAGTGAAGTTAGTGAAAGCCATTGTTCACTTTTATGAGGAAGGTGTTGCCGAGTTCAAAGGCGAGTTGCAAGGGACGATCTTGCCAAAATGCCTCATGAGCAATTGAAAGCAATGTGCTTATAAAGAAGTTATTTTCAAAGGAAAAAGGCATACTTGTGACATAAACTGCAGGCCCAAAGATAAATATATTTAGTTATGTTACGGTAAAAATATGTTCACTTTATCGACATAGGTGTGCAATTACAGGTACCAAATTTAAATAAATATTCCAGATGGATACGTCCAATTGGCACCCACATTATCCTGTCTCTATAACATTGACACTGGTTGGCACAAAACAATGCAATCAAAATTGACAATTTCATTATAGGTAAATGAAAAAAATTAAATGGCCTTTTTAAACAGGGCCGATTGCAATTTAAAAAACTTATAATTTAATCATTTAAGTGTGTCATCTGATTAACACCTGCTATCAATTGTGTAAATGCCATTGCTGCAGGACTTCTATGGGCTGCATGCTCGTTTGCCAGTTCCTGTAATCTCTGTTCCAAGTTGAGTATTGTGACTTGCATTTTCTTTTCTGCAACCTGCCATCTCCTTTCCTTATTCAACAACTCTCAACAACCTCAAGAAGTCTTCAGAGGATTTCTTTGTATTTAGCTTGCCAGGTACCTAGTTGATCTTATGTGTTTGAGTTATGTGACTCCCTTATCTTCCCTATTTGTTCTCACCATTGCACCCAAGTTCATTTTTCATAGTCACAATGATTCTTGCCAATAGAATACCGAGTTGAACCCAAACCAACACAATAACCCAAGTTTTGTTCCATTGCATCATCTTGTTGTTGTCTTTTTCCGGTATAAGCTTGGAAGTCACAGACAAAGCCGCTAGAAGATTCAACACAATAAAAGGTGCCTGAACATCCCTGTGGCCGCATATACTCTTTGTCTTGGAATAGAACCACCTGACCACAAAAAATTGACTTGACAAACTCTATTTGCACTTTGTTCCCCTTGCCTCAAGTGCTTGACATTTTGATTGACACAAGTTCTTTCGGAAACTTTTTCCTGATTGCGCCTTAAGGTCACGGGCTTAACACTCAAAAAATAATAGTAAAAAAAACATCAGGATTGTGTCAGGCTAAGTTCCTAGAGTAATAATTAACAACATGATTATGCAAGTTCTGTTCAAAAGCACCATCTTGTCCCTTTCCAGTGTAAAGGTTTGAGTTCTTTCTAAGTGAACAAAAGTCAGTACCCACCAACAACAGTCAGTTTAAACTTCCTTTTAAGTGAAGCTACTGCCTTTCCAACGATGTCATATCCCTTGAGAACCTTTTAACCACAAAGTTGACAGAAAGCTTTGCTATCATTATACCCAGTATAAGCAAGCCCATAGTCAACAGTTTATGTTCTAGGTCATGTTTTCTGCAAATTCCTTAATCTGCAGTCCATGTTTTTCACTACATGTATAGTTTAGCTGAATGATTTATTCGTGGAAATCCTGCTCTTGAGCTTATAGAGCAGGTATATCCAGTCGGCCACTCTCATGGACTTTACTTTCTCCTCCCACACTTCTTTAGGTATGAGCTTCTGAAAAGCCAGTTTGGTGCCTTTTTCTTTGAACAACAGTTTCCATAACTGAGCTGATAACTTCACTGTGCAATTTGTAATGTAAATTTTGTGCAGTAAGCCAAAAAACTTAATATCATTTAGAGGTAAAACACGCAGTGCAAGGAAGTACAAGTTTCCAGGAAGTAAAGTTGATATAGTATCTTGATTTACTCTTGTAAAATTTAAATGGGGCTAAAAGTTGTTTGCACTTTCTGTACAATTTGTGATGCAAGTAAGTCCAATAAGTTCAACATCTTGATACAGTAGATGTGGAGAAGAGTTGATACAGTGGTTTGCCAGTGATGAATTTGAATTGAAGGATTTTTCAGTAGCAAATCCAGAGATGTTTTACACAAATTATTTTTTTAACTTAGGTGTTATTGCTACATGGTTTTCGCTGTGTTTTGTTTAAATATATCTGCCATTCATAGTGAAGATTGGGCTTTCTATATATTGCATAGAGGCAGAATAGAGACCAGTTCCAGTGAAAGCAGTTCCAATGCAATAGCCACTTTCACACATTCATGCTGCTTCTTGACAAAGTGCAGATTAAACATATTGAAGCAATTTAGGACAAAACACAGCTGTCAGTGGATTCTTTGAAAACTGTATTTTGGATGTTTTCTGTTGTTTTTTTAATTCTGTTCTGTAACCATAATAAAAGAAAGAATCAATTGTTAAAAATTTAATAATTGTTTTACACATATTTGTTTAGACACTAAGACTGATTAACTACAACAATTTATTTCTTTTTTCTGAAACACATCTCTCTACATGTACACTATGCTTCTTAAATCATTTACTAGTTCTTATGGCGTACAAAAATGTATATACTCTTTTTTGGTTGCTATTAAACCACACAGCTTTACGGTCACTTTAGTGTGTCTTGAGAACACCAGTTTGGATTCTTGATTTATTTAGATTTGTATAAATGTGATCAATTGTAGTTCTGTTATCAGTGGTAAAGCCTGAAATAAGTTAGTTTGTATCCATATTTTACAATCACTTGTTTTATATTTACTGCTGCTTTGCACACCATTATTAAAATCATTGTTGAAATCTGACCTAGTAGTTTACGAAAACGTTCTGTTGACAGAAGGGATCGCGAATGAAGCTCTCTCAATGCTTAGTAATCTATAAAGTCCAGCAAATTAAATATAACAACATCTAGCAGATATTAAGCCTTTTAAAATCGTTATTTCGATTCCATAAATACTTTGACCATTATGTTATTCAATAAAGTAGAGTACATGTACAAGCAAACTGATATAAATTTTTGATAGCTCACCTCAGCAGTTGTGGCAATATATTCTTCTGCACTTCTCCTCTTCAGTTAAAGCTCAGGTTACAATGTCGCCAGTAGTTCAGATCACAAATAAATCAATTCTGATGTTTAATTAGCCATGCTCATATTGCTTTCAATGCTTTATATCCAGTTCAACTTCAGTCTTGAAAGGCAAAGGTCTGCTGAAACAGCACTCACCAGCTGACTCCCAGCTCGTAAACCACAATTTAGTTCGGTGTGTCGATAAGGTTTTTGTGTACTATGATAACTCAATATGTTTGTAAGTGAGTGCAAAAAAATATCAGCTACTAATCTTACTTCAAGTCAAGGCTTCTGGCTGCGAAAAAGTCTCAAATGCGTGACCGAACAAACAAGATGGCAGACACAAACAAATCTCAAGCCATATTCTTAGTTACCATTCCCCTCGGTTCGAATCATCACATCGCCCATTGCCCATCACTCATCGCCCATCGCCCATCGCCCGTTGTAAACCCAATCCGATTTATTGCTTCATAACATAAGGCTCGAGACTAACGTCCTCGCCAAAAAAGGAAAAACATAAATCTCAATTTTATTATACTTGGTATGTATGTTTTAAGCAAGAAGGGTGGGATGGTGTATGTGAAACAAATATTTCAAATAATCACAAAATAGTTTGAAATCACAAATGGCAAAAGGCAAAAGGCCAACTTGGCTATTTACATGGCATAGTTGATAAGCGGACCTCCCATAAAAATATGATAAATGAGGCTAACTGTAAAGAAACAAAGAAACAGCACCATTACCAGTAAGGTTTGTAGAAGGTGATTCAGTGGCTGAAGCAACAAGAACATTAACAGGGCTAAGAGCTAATGGATGGAAGTCTGAGTCCTGAGCATTGTTGACATCTGGTATGGCCAATTCACCAAATGTACTCATAAAAGCCTCAGAAAGAATGTCTGCACATGGCAAACCTGCAATTCCTCCCTCCTCCTAATCATATGACCACATGGGTCACAAAAACAAGCTGGCCCAAGTGTTGGCAAAGTAACTATACATAAGTGGAGAAGTGGTCACAAGTCAAATACTTGGAAAAAAGATTTTCCGAGTCTCCCAACGGGAGTTAAACCCATGTCCTTCCAGAATGCTGGTTGGAACGTGCTAACCACTGAGCTATGGGGGACTCGTGGTGAGAGAGGTCATATACTGGGTTATTATTTGTGACACATATCCTGCTAACTGCAAGGCTCAAATATGTCCAAATGATAAATGTGAATACATAATAAGTGAAGTGGTGACGTAGATTAAAGTGAAAATAAGTGGAGAAGTGGTTCTGAGTTCCCCAACAGGAGTCGAACCCATGACCTTCCAGAATACCGGTTGGAAAGACAAACAATTTTGTAGGATTTCAATTCCATTCGTGACCAAAACAGCATCAAAACTTTATTTCAAAATCAACAACAAAACTTACTCTAAAAATGTTTTTTACGCTTGCTTAGAAATCTTAATGCTATACATTTTCTTATTTCCTCGAAAGAGCTACGAGGACATTCATAGCCAAAACATCAACAAAACTTTTTAAAACCAACAAAAAAACTTGCTCTAATTTTTAGTTACTTATTTCTTCTATGTCTCCTGTTACGGTGAATGGTTTACTTTCAACAAATGTTTAAATAAGGCTTCCTGACAATCACGTGTTCTCAGGGACGGACAAAACTGATTACATGTACATAAAAATATTATTTACATTGTCCGGCCTTGTGAACAAACGTAGACAAAAGACATAGAGTATAAACTCGCCAACTTGAGATTCCTTAAAAACCTTATTAACAAAACATTTAGCTTTCGCTACTTCGACATACATGCATGGCAAACATGTTCAACATAAAAAAATTGCATAATCAAAAGTCGGTCCATAGGGCTTTGCGGCCCTTACTTAATTAGTGTCTAGTCCAACAGTAGGTTTTGAAAGTAAATTGCATAAAACACGTCAGTATAAAGTGAAACCAAGTTTTTGTAGCTTATTTTAAAGAAATTGTGTAAGTCTTTATTGTTACCTTGTTCGATATTTCCATCGCGATCTTCATGTGCATTTGGTTCTTAACAAATAACATGAAATTAGTCAGCACAGCATAAAAATACCGTCAACATACCGTCAATGAATGAACACTGCGCACACCGAGTTAGGTATTTTACTGTTTTTACCCTGCATTCACGTTCATTGCATTATGTCTGTTCAATGAGTACCTTATATTTCATTTTTTTTGCTATTTTCATATTACTTCACATTAGATAGAACTATGTATAGATAAGAACACTTCACAATGCTTATCATAACGAGCAGGTTTCTCATAAATGGTCAATTGATGGCGATTCCACTAAGACAAACTTCAATAATTCCCCTTTAAGTGCTTTTTTGATTTAAACTGATACGCTGCATTTTTGCAGTCAAATGTTGAAGGTTCTCGCTTAAGCTTTATCATTAGATTGGAACCTCGAAACAGGAAATGTCAGAGTTTTCTTCAACTTCCTCCTAACTAAGGATGTAGTCAAGGTGATGCAAAATATTAAAATTTCTCATTTTCACCCGTCGCGATAAGAACCATTATTCAGTGGTACATTTGATGCAGCAGAGGGCATTTTCTTCTTGCGTGAACACTGAAATTGGTAGTCCATGAAAAGAAGTTGTCATGTCAAAACCAATTACAATACTATTAGGTTAAAGGGGTACAGGTACAAGCCGTTTTTTGATATTTGCAACCGATTTACAGTGCCAGATAAATCCATTTAAGTTAAAACGCACGTTTTAACATGTTAATATAACAATGAAGGTCGAAAAAAAAGACTGTTTGACTGTTTTTATTTAAAATTTCGTATTGCACTTATGGATATCTTGATATCTATAAGCACGATGGCGATTACATCTTGGATTTCTTGAAATTCACGTTCTTAACAGCATAACATAACATGGCTTGATTAAAAGCTTAAAAGTTAGGCAAGCATACCTTTTCTTCCGAAAAAAGAGCAATTACCTTTACAGGAACCTGAAAGGAAAATAAATAATTTGCCTGCATTGATGATTGAAAGTTTCAAACGCAGAGTTGAACTCTGTAAATAAATAAAGAAAGAACGACAACCTTTCTAATATAGAAATATCAGTTAACAACTGATCCTTGCAACAAAGTATTTTCAAATAGCTGACAGCAAACATTTGAAAAACATTATTGCACCCTCTAAAGTAAGGCCAGTTAATGTTGTCATAAATGTTAATTCTGAAAATGATGGAGACAGTAAGTTTCCTGTTTATCCCATGGTTGTGCCAGCCGAAGTAGCGTATAAGTTCATCATCAGAAATAACATGTTTGTCAACCATTTTTTCTTAAAAAAAGAAACACTGACTTCCTCAGCATCTATTTGTGTGCTGGGTGTAGCACTGTGATTTTCATTGTGTATTGCTTCAGTTATATACTATAATACTGCTACTGCATAATACTGCTTCTTATTAAGGCTTCACAAATGTGAAGTGATTGTATAGAAGATTCTGCAGACATTTCTGCTAACAGTTCACATATAATAGTGCAAAAACTACTGTCCATTTAACCTTCCTTGGCTCAACTGACCATTTGTGGTTTAAACAAGTACTAAAAGAAAGTGACACATGCCTTTTATATAAATCTCGCAAACGAGATGTCTACATTGCACATATAATTAATGTTAGTAGCTGGACACCTAGCACTGATGTACTTTGACAATGCCCAAAGTTTAGTAATTGGAACTGTATATCAGACTATCTTTCTTTGCAATTTCGCTACACAAGGTTAAACTTAGTGCAAACTCTTAGCATCATTTAAGAATCATGTGGTAAGTCCTCTATTTGCCTACACACAGATTTGATTTTATGCATCCAGTCACACATTGTTAAATGTCTTTGTCAGAAGGAAGAGTTGTATCACTTCATGTTGAATTAGCATAGCTGAGTCACTAACAGCGACATACAGTAAAAACCCAAATACTGTGCAGGACCCTTATTCATAACTGCATTGGGGTGGAATTTCTCTCTGTTCTTAAGGGATGGTGAATCCATGCATTTTTCCAATTTGTCAGATGCCTGTTATGAGTAGTAAAAATGTGTAATGCAGGCACCAAAGATGAATGTCATGATTTGCATTGAGCATTCCTCTCCAATTCATAAAACAAATCGTAAAACAAGGTCAGGCATCCAGCAAACACATCCTTCCACACTCTTTCAATCCGTTGACTATGTTTGCTTTTCCCTACAAGAAATCAAGCTCACTTTCCAACAAAGTCTCTAAAGAAACATTACAGATTAGGATAGTAACCAACAGCCCAGTAAGTAATTGAAAATTTCCTTTTATCAATTTCTTACCTGTTATTATACTCCCTCTGTCAGGACCCTGTTGTGGATGTGTGGGCATATATGTCCACATTCTCCCCACCCTTGTCTGAGCATACCCGTGATGGTAGCCCATATTCATTCACAGCATTGAGAAACTGGCCAAGTACAGTTGCAGCCCTGTTGTTGGCTGATGCCCAAAGAAACACAGGTATCCAGGAATACCCATCGATCGATTCCACCATGGACAACTATTCTTCATCTGGGGACAACATTTGGATGTGCAAGGGTGGAAATAAGGTATTAAAATGAGATGTCCATTTAATCACACACAACTATAAATAAAATAAATGATTATAACAGTTCTGGTATAAAAAAAAGTCCCAAAAACTTGAATGTCGCGTGCCAAAGTTGATTTTTGGCGGGCTTGGAACACCATAGAAATGCACGCTTTCTTTGTGAACTTCTTTTCCATGCGACACTAGAAAGGATGACATTAGACTTCAATAGCAGACGACTACTTTCTTCATATCGCTTTCATTGAAATGTTAGGAACACACTTTAATCCACTTGATGACCTGAAAAAAATGTCCAACATCTCTGTGTATGGCATGTATCCACTGCTTTGCTAATTCAATGGTATGCAGCAATGTCTTATGTCTTTGTGAACTTCAAGACATTGCCGCAAATCTTTCCAATACGAATGCTGTGTAAACTCAAGAAAAGGCTGTCACCCTGTAACACTGTCAGCAACGAAACCTCGAGTGCTGTTAAAAACAAGGGCATATTTGAAGATGTTAGAGGAGTGGCTGTCAAATTATTGATTGGATCAAGTCCAACTGTCAAAGCATGATGCAACTAACAGGGAAAATGTCACTTTTGTTCTAGAATTCAGTCTTAAAAACAGCTTAAATTTACAAAATCAACTTTCTAAAGCCTAAAGAAACAACACAGTACATTTTTTAAAACCTGGCTGCGGTTTTTGATCCTTGGACACTTTGCATGATTCTGGGACATCTGTGGTGTGCACTACGTGCCCTGACACAAAATGAATATTAAAAGTGCAGTTGTTGAAACTGCCAATGGTGGCACTAGCAAAGAAATGGATTGGATTAAAACTGTTGGATTTCACTCTTGAAATATACTCAGTGGGATGAGTTGTTATTTCTGTGCGATCTTAAGCTGTAGCCTGGCTTGCCCTTTGAGTGGCTTACCATACCGGACATTTGGCATTAATGTTTGCACAAGGCAAATTTATAGGTGTCAAGACGTTTAGGACTATGATGGCCACTTAGCTGTGCCATGTAATTTTCAGCTACATCGGCATCTAGGAGAGAAGAAATGCATGTTTTTGGCAAGGAATGGTTTGTCACTCTGCCTCGCAGGCCAGCATTTTCACAGCTGTGGAAAGAAATTTTCCAATCTTGTTCTGGTAGAGTCTCGCATGAATCGCACATTGTTGTCTGGTTTTCGCTGGTACTTTATTGCTAGATAAAATGGAGTTTCTGGTTGATTAATCTCTTGAGGAGTACGCTTGGCAAACTCTTATTTCCAGTGGCTTGAGCAGTGGGATGAAATGGACAAACACTTTTTGTTTGGGTTTGTGGTAGTTGGTGATAGCTGATAATAGTCCATGATAGTTTGTTTAAACATGCATGGAAGTTGTAACTATCATTACGTGATAGACTCCACTTCTCTCTCAGCTAAACTGGCTGCTTTTAAAACAACTACTAGCTTTTAGAGATTAATTATTAGTGTACAAAATAATGTGTAAATAATTTAGCACCCAGTTATTTAAGCAACAAGTTTTGTAAAAAATCTGATGTACACGGATTAAACACTTTTTTAATTTTTGTCCACTTGGTAGTTATGAAATGAACATTAAAAAAAAATGCAATAAAAATAGGGGCTCACCGTGCTTGTTTTTCCACAGCAATGATGGTAATTTGAGTTACCATTGTGTTTTTCAATACTGAGCCATAGTAATCGGAAAGGGGATCAGTTGGTTACTAGGTGTTTTGCTTCCTATGGTGTTGTTCAGGACATTGTTTGCTTGACTCAAACTACGTGGGTCCAGCTTCTCTGCATTTGAAATGATCGGAACTTCGCCATATTTTTATCACCATAACTTCTCTACAAAAGTTAAACCAGTCTATCAACACTCGATGTGAAACTAGTCTACTCAACAGTTATGAGAATAACGAAAATCATCAACAAGAAGTATATTGTCTTGATGACAGTGACATTAAATCATTTATCTTTTTTGTCGCAATACTGCTAAAAAGTGACAAGTCCTTTAAAGATTTCTCCTTGTGGATTGATGTTCTTCTTCACTGCCTGTTTTTGATTTGCAATCCACTTTTTATCTGTCAACTTTATCCCAGTCTTCCTCCCCCCTCATCAAGGACACAACCAAAGCAGACTGCACCTCTGCTGATTTGAGGTTTGGGTCCTTTGTGAACAAGTCCCTTATTATGCCTTCTTTTTCCTTCTTACCGGTGTCTGATTAAGTGGGGCACGTATGCTGACCAATTTGCCAGCTAGGAGAGGATTCCTCCTGGTCTGAGTTTGACTCTATTCTGCTTAAAACTCCAGCATAGCTAGTGCTTGGCTTGGGAAAACAGGTAAATAATTGTGACAAGGACCTGTAAACTGAGATGACTCCGCTTGAAGAAACTGCCACAACGAATTGAGAACTTTTTTGCAGTGTAAACATTGCCTTAAAAGTAACGAAAGCCTAGGAAAGTGTGCTTGTAGCTGGAGGGATGTTTCAAGTACCCACAGCATGTCTCAGTGCAGTGGCTGTGGTCCCCAAATGTGCGAGGAACAATAGCTTTTAGACTTCTTGTCACCCCCCCCCCTTTTTTTTTTCTTCAAAGCATAACCAAAACACTGCTGAAAGTACTCTGTCACCTTGCCCGTAATGGTTTTGTCATTTTTGTACCAAGGTTGAAAATAGAGTAAATCTTCCAAAGACTTCTTCGCGTGATTAACGTTTGACCATTTTTGTACATCATGCTGCAGTGTGTTTCTTACTTAACTAATAGTTGATGAATCATTGTCCCGACTAATACAGCCACTTGAGCATTGTGGTCTTTGGTACATGTCTGCACCAGCTCTGTGCACATCAGCCACCATTCTTCCTATTTTTATTTACAAGTAACAACAAGGTGGGTGTGCAGCTCAAACTATAAGCCCAAGTATTTAATGCTGTCGTCATCAAGTTTAAACCTGAAACACTACAAGCCTGTTCATTGTCTGGCACGAAAACCCAAAAATCCAGTGGGAAAAATGGGAATGTACTCCGCAGCCAAATGAAGGCCCACAAACCTTTGGGGGTTTACAACCATCAAACCTTATATACCTTACAACATGGAGTCAATAGTGCCATTTGGGCTCACATGCATTCATACCAATAAGAAACTATTTACATTCTCTGCCACCTACAGTTTATTATCTGCCGAATGTAAATACATTTTTTGAGGTCAATTCCAGTTGAGGCGGCAGTCATGAATCTGTTTTATCTTTTTGCTTTCCATGGGGCTACTACACAAGTCGCACGTGTTTTTGTCCTTGTTCCGTACCCTATCACTTTACCACTTTTTACACCAACCATGGTGCCAACCCCTGTACATGCAAATGTAGGATCAATATTCTTTTCTGGGAAACAACGACGATAAAATGTGGTCGACTACGAAAACATAATTAGTGCACGATGCAATTTCATCCAGCTCGATTTCTTTTACATCCAGCTCGAATTCTTTTTATCGACTCGATTACGTTTTATCGACTCGATTTCTTTTTATCTACTCGAATACGTTTATCGCTCATTTTTTTTTTTTTTATCGACTCGATTACTTTTTATCGAGCATGAAAACATTTGTTAAATATAATCGAGCTTGTATTACCAAAACTACTCGTTTGAGTTGGGGACTGGTACAGAGACGGGCTCTGGGGGCACAGGATTTCCAGTCCTAGATTCTAGGACTTCCGACGTTTCAAAAGAATGTATGAGAGAGTCGTTACGTTTTCGACTTCCGTTTAGGAATTCTTCAACCAAGCAAGAAAATTCGAATTAGTTCAAAAATCCTATGTCCCTAGAGCCCTCCGTTTTCTCGTGCCAAGCCGGCTAAGAGAAAGGGCTATGGGGACTAGAGTGGAATAACTCGAACTCCCGCTTACTCGAACGTTTTTCGACTCCCCTTCAGGTCATTTTCTTACTTATTTTACCCTCGATAACTCCCACATCTCGAATCATTTTCGATTTCCCTTGAAGGTTCTAATTTATCGAGATTCGACTGTATTTCTTGCTCGAAGAGCCCCTCGTCGAATAAAAATGTCATGGGGAAACAAGAACGAAGAACGGGTGTTTGTAGTTACTAAGTAATTTATTAATAATAATTAAAATATAACTACTACTAATAATGATTATGACGACGATGATAACTTAATGAGTATACAGTCTATTGGCTAGATTGAGTCTCTTTTATTTTGTAATATTTCAGTTCGCATCATAAGAGAATTTTTTACACAAATGAATAGTGTGTTGTCTATAATAAGTTATGCTACATCATTATTTAGTATTGCTTTACCATTCAGTCAGTCTTTTTATTCTATTCTATTTCTAATCTTGAAATGTTCGTGTATAAAGACGGTAAATAATTGTAGTTAATGGTAAGTAATTTTGCTTATATACAATCACAAATGTGCGCTGTTGTAATAATATAAGCATCAGAATTCCTTACTAAGGGTCAATAAGATCTAACCCGGCTATTGTTCCTTTCACTAGCAACCATGCATATGGTTGGAAATCAGGCATAAACCTTGAAAACAGTAACTATAAAATGAACGGGCATATTGATTTGGGGCATATTTCCAACTTCAATTATTTTTAACAGTTTGCCTACAACCTATGGAAACCAAGTTATACCAATCAAATATTTCAATGAAAACTTAGTATTGATGGCTTTCGTTTTTGTAAACGCAGTGGCTATTTGTACGCCACCCGTACGCGGACTTCAGTATGTTATTCGTACGGTAGACCACAATTTTCGTAGAATTTCTGTGAAATAACTTATTTTTCTTGATCCAAAATATCATATGTAGGTTGGGACACAGTAAGCGATTCTATTGTGCTCAGTTGATTTGATTCAAAATAATTTGCCTTGTCCCTGCATACTACTTAGAATTTTCTGAGTTGAGCTCACGGAACTGTCACACAACCTTACATTAAAACTAAGTTTTCCAAGTAGTCTGCGCCTTTTGTCGATTGGCTGTTATCAGTCTATTGTGATTGCCGCCATCAATTTGTTTTGATAACATTCATCATCCTTTGCTTTCAAGTAATATTTGATTGGTTAATCTCAACAAAACTACTCTTTAAAATTTAAGAAAATATATGATAAACTTAATTCTTAGCTTTCCATTTTCTTCAACCCATTTATTTATTCTTTGTAGATTTACCCCCCACATTTCGCCCTCCTTCAGGGTAGTACGGGTGAGAAATAAAACCTCTTCTTTCTCTTCTCCAGGCATCATCACAAACCTAATTAAGAAAAATAGTTTCAAATGTATTGACTCTTTGACTGCATGGTTTTAATGCCTTACATTTTGAAAACAAATCATTACATTTCTACTGAATAAATAATGGTCAATTGCAGTTTCAATCATATAGCTGGTTTTGGGGTTTTTGTTTATACAGTATAGGTTTAAACATCATTAACAGCTGCCTCATAGCGGCGTTAATGCAATTTTTCGTTTTTTGAAAATGAAAAAAATATTCCACTAGCGCTTGCCAAATGTGATACGTTTAAAGCTACCCTGGAACTACGAGCCTCATTGTCTATCTACCTGTATCCAACATTATCATACACTCGTCGAATAATTGTTATTTTGTTACCTTATCTCTACTGTCACTGGGTTTGCTGCTGACACAAGTTGTAGGAACAAATCCATGTCTGGTGTCAGCAGTGCCCTCCAACTGTCTTTTTCGTTCCTGCATATGACGCTGGTGATTGGCTCTTGTCTCATGTTCATTAGGCCCATATTGTTGGGGAACTCCTCTATTTCCCATTTAAAAGAGATAACCCTTTCCACTTTAAGCTCTTTTTTCTCTGCATTGCTCTCCTGTAAGTTGGATGCATTAACAGTCTGTTTATGAGTGTGGCATTTCTAGATAATCCACAGTCATTTAAAAATGCAAATGTTTGCTTTTATATGCCCCATAAATAGGGAAGAGGCTGTTACTTTCGATTTAATTATAAATTCAATTCTGAGCAAGAAGTTTGCATTTTTGATGTAATAGCTAACGTTTAAGATACTGTTATAAAAACAATAATATATTTGGAAGCAAACTACTTTTGTGTCCGTTTTATTTACTTAAAATAAACAACCAAGCTTGAATAATGTAGTCATAAATATAGTGTTAAGTCTCGATATTTTTTACCTCTTTGTTTATTATCCTATTGAGTCGTTGGATTTCCCCATCTTGCAGGCGGTAATGACTTTCAGCAGCCTCCACTACATGCTGCTGATAGTCCTTCCTTGCCACAAGTCTTTTGCAGCCAGGAACCTTGCACTCGATAGCTTTGTTGTTGCAAAGCTCCAAATGCAGGTTAACGTGATTCCTGAAATTGAGATGGGTTATTATTTCAAGTTTCAATATAGCGAAAAATTGTACCAAGGTAGTCGAAGACTGGTAACGGTTTTATCCACAAATACATTACAAAATTTATTTCTGATTCTAATTAACTAAAATTGTTCGCTGGTTATCATGTTTTGAGGTTGAATTATCCGCGACCGTTGGTTAAAAACATGAAGTCTTCACATCGATCTAACCATGCAGAAAAAATATCATGTTTTTCCCTTTGCCTTCGTGTTAAAAAAGTTTAAGGCTATCCCTAATTTTACCAGATTTTCGAGCAGCCAAAATTTAATTGTGTGTCGCAGGAATCTTACAAATAATAGTCCAGAGACGTTTTTAATTGACGTAAATTATTTCGGACACTTTTCTTTTCGAAAGTGAGGTCGTCCGAATGTTTTTTTGCAAGTAATTAAATTAAAAACTAGATAGCCCCTCTCTTTGTACGCATATTCCCCATATTCCCCAATGTTCCCCCACCCACTACTTAATGGCCTGGCAATATCGTGACCCACCGCATATTTTTGCAAGCACAGCCTTGGCATAAAAAATGAATGGTCCCTTATCTTTTAGCCTGCGAGCAGGCTCTCTATTCGGGGGCAACGTGATTATATTATTATTTTTGAACTCCTCGAGTGCCAAAGGCGCGAGTGCGTTGGCGGCTGGCGGCTGGCTTCGCTCGCCAACTCGCGCCTTCGGCACCCGCGGGATCGCGCCAAGAGTACAATATTCACGTTGCCCCCGAATAGAGAGCCTGCTCGCAGGCTACTTATCTTCACATAAACGAAACAGACATATTTCAGACTTGAAATTTGTATGTCATTTAGGTCATTTTTTCTGATTAGCTTCAAATTGAAGAAACCCTCAAAATAATAGTTAGAGAAACACCAACGGAAATTAATAAATTAAAAAAGTTCAACGGTTAGAATACCTTATTACATGAAATTTTCGCGACACGTTAATTTCGCGATTTTAAAGTGGGCATATTTCGCGTCACTTAAATTTCGCGATTTTGCGAAAACTTTGTATTTTTAATCACTTTAAATTCGCGTTTTTGAGTAAGACACAATTGACATTTCCTTAGCAATATTATTTAACATACCCTTGAATTAAATAAAACGACTTCATCAAGGGAACAACAACGTCAAAATTAACAAAAACGCAAGAGCGGGTCTTATTCTCGGCGATAGCAACAACAGAGCAGTTCTCACAATGTCTACAAGTAGGTCATGTTTGTACGTGCATGAGTTATTGATCTTGAGTCAATTGACGACAACATCCATTGACACTGAAAATCCTTCCTTCAGGGTACTTTTTTTTTTTTGTTGATATAAAGTGAGTCACTTAATTTTCGCGTCATGTTATGTTCGCGACACTTATTGTTCGCGTCACTTTAATTTCGTGACTTTTTTAGAATCGGGAAATTCGCGAAATTAAAGTGTCGCGAAAATTTTATGTAATAAGGTACTTCAGAAGCTTCTAAATTTACGTGTTTTCTCAAGTGCCGCGAAAATATTTCAAAATCCGCGCGCATCCCTCTTTATGTCATGATCCTTATAAAACTGGTTAAATTATTGACAAATTGATTATTAGCCGAGAGAGAAATCGTGAAAAATCAACATACCGTGGTAAGACTGTACCGCAATCTAACGGGCATTGCACCGGTGAATTAACGCAAGTCGATTGACGGTGGTGTTGCATACCATCTCGAGGTATCATTAATTTACAATCACCGCATGGAAGAAGAAGTTTGGGACAGACGTCCCCATGTGCTGGCATGAATTCACGGGTTGCCACATGCTTGCAACTCGCATTCTTACACGTTTCCACTAGTTTCGGACATTCTTTGTAGTGGTCTTCTGCTCTTGGATACAAACCACTCCACGTGCAACCTTCGCTTAAACATTTAAGCTTTAGCTCTCTCGTGATGGTGTCCAGGGTGTAGTTCACTGTAAGGGCGCTCGCTGTAAATGGCGCACGGCATCTATGGCACTTTGGGGAGATTTTAGACAGAGTAACGATGCATTTTTGACAGGCCGAATGTCCACAATTCAGGGTAACGGGCTTCAGGAAAATATTTAAACTGAAAAGCAACATGCAACATGGTATAAATTCAAGTATAAATACATTGAATAACCATTATCATAACAAACTCACCAGATTCGGCATTGCAAACTCGGGTCCACCTTCCCCAAAAAGGAACAGTTGAAAGCAGTTTCAAAGGACATCTTTGAGACGATACTTTTTTCAAATACTCTATGTAGCTTGGTGAAAAGCGATTGTCGACCACGAACGTGCTAGCACAAACAGGCAGGATGTAAAAAGAGTCGCAAGGAATCTGATATCATTCTGTAAATCATCAATGGAAATATTTTGACAACTACATTGTTTCCGGCGCACCACAAAAACTGCTCTTGGCTTCCGGTTTTGACCATTAGCGGTTTTAGCTCTCTTATTTTTTATTTCCTTTAATATCAAATAGTCTTTTTCTAATTCGTATCCAATTTTTTTTAAAAAAATGATACGTGTTGGAGTTCTTATAGCATTTGATGCTTGACGTGACTGTATGTTTCGCGCAAGAAACTTTGCAGGTACTTGAGTCAGAGCTTTATAAGGCTACGCGGCTTTTACACAATTATATCAGCCTTTTTAATCACATATTAAAAGGTTTTTTACAGGCACATTTTGTCCCTTTAATTTTTCAGAATTTCAAGGCTTTGTCCGCATTGTGTGAATTTGGCACCCCAGGTGTGACGTAATTCCCCACCAACAATTATATACGGGCATATGGGCTCCTGATCCGGGCATGGTTTTCTCAGTAGCGCTTTACAGTGTACAAGCGAGAGATTAGACTGTTTACTGCCTCCTATTTTCTCGTATTGTTTCGATCGAATGAGCGCGGGGAAAGAACGGCGCGCGGGGAAAGAACGGCGAGAGAACTGGGTGCCAGCTGAAAAATATAGAGGCTGTGGACAGTCGGGATTTACACATGTTTCACGAGTTTTGAAAAAAAGTGAAACAGTACTATATAAAAAAAAACAATGTGCGTAGATGTATTCTCGGTAAAATCAAATTTAAAAAAATATATATTCTAATATACTTATAAAAAAATTAGGGCGAAAAACTACCTGCCCATATCATTTATTTGTATAAAATAGTTTTATATTATACATAAAACAACTTTAGGGCGAAGAACTACCTGCCCATATCATTTATCTGTAATATTGTAACTTTATATACATAGAAAAAATTTCGGGTGAAGAACTACACGCCCTGCCTATTTCCCCTGCTGGCGCGAACATGGCTACACAGGTCAGGGCGTGGTTGGTGGGGGCTCAAGTATCTTCTCTATCATATTTACGTGGTTCATCACAAAAATTGACGTTAGATTAACGGTTTAGACGTGGATAACGAGTTTGTAACCTAATAGAGGCATATCAAGAAACGAATTTATTTTTTTAGCCTCGGTTGTGTGAATGTGCATTCTTCACAACACTAAAGCATTGCGTAACACCATTTTCTACGCCGTACTTAGCCTCCCCGGCAATCTTTGCAACTTTCCATTTATCTGAATAGCCACATATAGCAGAGAAACGAGGCATCATAAAATGGCGTTGGGGAATTTGGATTTTGACATTTAGTATCACTCACTGGAGCTGCAGTGAAATAGAAAATGTACTACACTTAAAGAGGAAATCATCATGCAATTAGCGATAAAAATCTGGAAGTTGCTTAAGTATTATTTTCGGAAATCTTCAAAAAATCGTCAATAACATCGTAATTAGTTATCAAATTCGTTACTACGTTAATACTGTAAGGTGTATAACCTCAGAGAATTATTATCAAGTGTGTTCTGTTTTATTAGCGGTTTATACTCTAAGGTCTTGGTATGGGAGATCAAAATTAAGGCAAATTTCTGTTATTATCTGATTGCTTGGCACAGATTAGTACGATACTGAATTGGTTAGGAAATGTAAGCAAACATTAAATTGAATGAGAGTAGAAAGGGAGGGACAGGTGGGGGTGAAAGGCTAAGGAGATGGAAAGGGAGGGAGAATTAAAATCCATGCTTGGCAGGAGCCATAATCGGGGACGGAGACCGTAAGCGCGCGATTGAGGTTGTCCCCATGATATGGAACAATTGTGCTATTTTTAGAACATATTGCGCCATCTTCGATGTCATAAACCGCGCGAATACACGCAAAATTGCGCGGATTCTCGCGTGGATCCGCTCGGATAGAACCGGAGTTGCGTGTTTAGTGTCACGTGAGTCGCGAAACCATTCGAGTCTGCACGAAAAGCTGGAAAAGTTGAAAACAAAAAAGAAGGCAGTCAAGTTCAGTGAAAACCTCAAATTTTGTATGGATAATATCGTATACCAAGCTGTGAAACTGCCATGTCGAACTTAATTCATCTCCTTGATGTAAAGCACAAGATTAACTACCGTTGCAACTGCTGGAGAAGTTTTCTGAGATGAAATTCGCGATGTAAACATTATTTGGATTACTCGAAGCCATCGTGGTCTGATCGACACTCCAGACCAAGCATCGCCAAAAATGAAAATCGTAATTATACACTGACAACAGAAGCAACTTGGCTGTGTCTTATTCTGTGGAAATAATTTCGTATTTGCCGGAAGAGCTTGCAGCGCGGATCGAGACGAACGAGCGAAATACAATCCTGGTATGACTGTAAATAAGCTTACTTATTGATGTACTTGAGCTTAATTATAAATCCCGGTTTTAAATCTCGGTTTTAATAAAGCTTTTTTTATATTAATATGCCCTGGATGTTTACGTGTCGAAGTATCACAGGCATTTGTTTTGCAAGAAATGGCCTCAAAACAGTGTCTTTGTGCTTATCTCTGCTATCGGCCAGGGTTTCGGTTTGTCTTGACTGTCTTGAAAGTCAGGCATTTATTTGATCTGAGCATGTGATCATATTTAGAGAAGTATATACCTCAACCTTTTTGTCAAAAGATTATAGTTTCATCTACGATTAAAGAGTTGTTTTTCATTTTTAATCGGAGATAAGAAGTCACAAAACTTTTATTCTAGAACTGAATAATTTTGGTATTTTATGATTCCAAAAATAAACCTATTTAATAATTTAAATTAATTTCATTACTCTCATCTTACACTTTACTGTACTCATTGATAGGAGCATATTTAAATATCTTCTGTAGTTATGTTTTCATTGATGGGACATTCAAAGTTATGCTATAGGTAACCATTTATGCAAAAAGTGTTCTGCAGAAATAAAAAAATCATAATTTTAATTGGATGAGTAAAAAAGGTGAAGGCAAGCACCCTTTCCTAAACTTAATTTGGAGAGAAAGACACATGCTATTTCTATAAAAAGGAAATATTTAATATGTGTCACTTAAACTCTTGAACACCAAACTGCAGCAGGTCTAAGTTTAATTCTTCTTACATAAAATGGACAAGTAGTATACTAAAAAAGATGTTATGGATAGCACATCCATGATTTTTGCCAAAAATAAATCTATGATTTTCAATAGGTGTCTTGCATGTCTTGCATCACCAAACAATATTGTTTGCTATATGGTTCTTCTGACATCTTTCTCATTGGTAACCTTTGTCGAAGTTCTGTGATATGTACAGAATCTTTACTTTTGATGAATCTTTTGAACTATGTCCAGTTTTGTCACAAATTAGATCTTATAATTAGGAGTGATTTGTAAGTTTTTTGTCACTTCTCCCTTATTGTATGGCTATACTGATTTCTTTATTTTTGGCCTACAATTTCCTTCAGTTTCCTCCCTTCCAACTAGGAAAAATTCAGAAGCTGCTCATAATAAAGAAGTAAGAATTCATCCAGTTTTTGTTGTTTATAACAAAAGTAAAAGTGAAAGGTGAAAAGGTTATACAACTTCAAACTTTTTAGCTTGTATAATCTTTCTGGTAGAATAGCCATAACAACACTGTTTGAGTGGCATTAGGAACTGAGTCGGTTAAGTGTGACGAATCTGAGCTTCACTTTGGATGTATATATATTCCTCTTTTGAACGGAATATAAGCACTTTGCCTTCATTTCATTTAACATACAGTTAGTCTTGTATTTCATGATGCTAATATAATGATGCATTTTTATATGTTTATTTAGTAATAATGTCAATAATATAACAGATGCTCATCTTTTAGTGCTTTAAACCGCAGATTAGTTTGACCTGACCCTAATAGTGCTTTTTTTTGTTTCTTTGTTTTACTTCTGTTTTGTTATTGTTATCAGTCCTATCCCTAGGACATTTAACAATTTAAGAGGCCATTTTAACAGTACCCAAGATAAAACACAAGGCTAATTTAATGGTATGGGAAGTTGAATTCCAGTTTAACAACCATAATAGTTGTAATAGTTGCATAACCAGACTGCACTCAATTTCTGTAGTCCAAGAAATTTGATACTGTAATGTACAATTTTGAATTTTCAATACACAGTTTTCCCTGAGAGAGAGGAAATTTTTTTTCTCCTGTGACTTCAATTTATCTTTTTGGCTCACTGATTGCAATTTAATCTTTAAAATTTGTCATCCCTGAGTAAAAAAAAATTAACATTAATAGCAATAGTTGAATGCTCCCTGCTTTCGAAAACATGGCCAAAATATACTGCAGCTTTTAAGAAATTGTTTTTCATAATTATTCCATGTTATCTAACAAAGTAAGTACATATATGACCAGATGAAAAGTTATTGCTGCATTGAAATTAAAATACAAGAGACTTAAAGAAAAATTTCGGAGCAAAATCAGTCAGATAAGGAACTTGAATGGGGCAAAACATTTAAGAAACAATTGTAAAGATATTCCTAAACTACTCCATTACTCAGTATCAAAGTCCTAGCTATAAACTTGCGAGGCTGCTGTACAACATATAAAAGCATCGAAGAAAGAACGACATGATGTATACAGTCGTATTTCGGCAAAAATATGGTCTCTGTTTGCCCCTGTCGATCTTTATGCTTTGCGTCTCCTTGTCGCTGCGCTCTAAAACGAGTAAGTAAATGTCTTGCGCCTCCTCGTATACGACATCTCCGACGCGTTTTCACGCTGTTCACGACTGAATTTGTCGGGAAACAATGCTACTGCAGACATCCGAACCACTAGAATCACCCTCACTTTCATGATCACTTTCAAGGAAGTGCTCAAGGAAGGATTGATGTAACTGAGGAGTAGAAACAGATGAAAAAAAATCCAATATCTGCTTCACTTGAAGAGGTAATTTTGGACGCCATTTTGTTTGTTTTTCTCCGCGCGACGTCCTCGCAAAAATCCTCGCAGCAGTACGCGCGCGTACCACACGCGATGGCGCAATTTGTGCTAAAAATAGCACAAATGTTCCATATCATGGGGACACCCCCCAATACTGAAATGGCACGCGCTTACGGTCTCCGTCCCCGATTATGGCTCCTGATGCTTGGTTATATCACGCAACCTTTGACTTCTGTTGTTTTCTCACAAGAACAAAACTTAAGGTGGGGTTCTACCTGAATTTGAATGGAACTTTAAGAGATTTAAAAAGGGATTGAAGAAAAGAATGGAAACACCTCCAAACAGTTGTCCCCCTCGCAAGAGCACTCCGGGTTGTCAGGAGACTGTTTGGTGTCCGTCCACCAATTTTTAACTTCAAATTCAAATTTTAAAATCACATTAAATCTCCAATATTTCTTATTTGTTTAAATTTTACTAATCCTTTGAGAAAAACTATCGCCTCCCAGACAAGCTTAAGTTGTGATCATTTTCTTGACAATAGTAGTTACCTGATTAGGAGTTGTATACTGTTCCATTAAAGTGCAAGGGCTGGAAAATACTGAAATGCGTCACCCACCTAAAGCGTTAGAAAAATTGGTCTTCAGGTAAACACCCCGCCTTTATTAAGTATTGCGAAAAGGCTGCACTTTGCTAAGTGTTTCAAATTTATATTTTCCAGACGTCTAGTTTAATCGTCTACACTGAGCCAACATAACTTTCTTTAAACATACAGAAGGTGCAGGAGTGTAGCCAGGAAAAGAAAATACAGGGAATTTTTTTACAAAGGGGACCAAATGTCGTATTGCCAGCGACAAACATGCGCAGTTTTACCAATAAAACATAACAGTGGTCGAAATAAATGAAAAATCACTGGGTGGCTTTGTTTCTACTGAAAAGTGTTAACTTTCAAAACGATTGTTAACGCACGTATCGTTCAGTCCTTGTTGACAAGTTTAGACTGCTAAACCTGAGTCAACTATAAAAATGCACACTCTATAAGTAACTTGATTATGATAATTACTCTATGAGAAGATTTTAACAACACATTTCAAAAACACATTCTTTAACCTTGGCTCAACAAAAACGACAAATTCTTATAATGAAAAATAATCCCACTTTGTCTTCTTGTAACAATAGTAATCCTTTTTGCGTCAATCAAACTGATTAACATGCTTATTTTCTTTCTCTTTCTTTGATAATGGAATATCACATGCAAGTTCAAAGTCACAGAGCTGGATGATTAGTCGAGAATTGGAGGGGTATAATGGTAATAAAGTTTTCCATGATTTGAGTATGATCACCTCCACGCCACTGCCTCCACATTCTCTCATCGAGATAGGATTGTAGATCTTCCCTTCTCAACCCCTTTCTTTGCTTTTGCCCAAGTTTAAGTTGATTCCAGCAAGACTCGACCTCCTGTGTGTGCACGCCAGTGCGTGGATCGACGAAATTGTGGGCGTGTACAACAACTCTATGTCTGCGGACATTTGGCACTTGTAGAAGTCGTCTGTACGCCCCCCAGTCGTCTGTATGTATTTCACTGCCAGGCAAGACGCATCTGTTGATGATAGGGAGAAGGGTGGCCGCGTTTCTTCTATCGACAACCTTGAAGTAACCCCGCGCGGGACTATGCTCTGTGGTTACGATTCCAAACACCCACGCGTCACGGGCTGCGCTCCTCCCCCTGTTGTACTGGAATAAACAGTAAAGCGAGTTAACGCGTTTTTTTTTTTTTTTTTACTTTAAGGTGGCCGCTCTAAAACCCACAGTACAGAATTTTTTTAAACTTTGCCGAAGGTTATAGCAACAGTAGAACATGTTAAAACACCCTTAATTTGCTTAAAGAGAGTAGACTACATACACAGTACTGAAGACATCACATTTTCTCGGAGCGATTTCATAGCCACCGTAAACGTCCAGAATTTTGAGATGAAGTATAAACGACAATCCCTATTAAAAGGTGTCTTTGGCATACTGAAGGTTTTAGGGACACTAGACGCCACCATCGTATATTACAGTTTTTAAAGCGATAAAACGCGGTTAATTGATCCCTAATTCCGTTCTTTATTGTGTGGTTTCTTTGAATACGGCAGCTATATCACTTCGGTAAATTTAACTATTACCTTGGCTTTATGATTGAACTTGCTTTCATCGCACTTTAAAATAGCTCCGGGTCCTCCAAACGGTAAGAATGATCTGTTTTCTAGATCCACTGAGCACAGATCTTGTAGTCGTCTATAAATGCGAGAAACTAAACTTCGCCTTAAGTTTAGCGTTTCCGCAATTCTACGTTGTGACTCTTCGTGCACGAAGGAAAACATGACGCGAAGTAGAGTTCCTAAAGGGATCTTCGGGAATTCAGCGAAAAAGCTGTTCGTTCGCAAGCTTCGTTTTTTGCGACACCCAGTACATCTCCTAATAAAACAAAAGAAAAACACGCTTTTAAAAATCGAGTTACAATTCGCCAGAAATATAAAATAAGAAAAATACCGAGTTTGTGAGTGTAAAAAAGGACAGGATTTTATTTTATTTGCAGTTCGCGAGGTTGACCGTAGTATTTTCGTTTTCCGGTGATCATCGTGCGGTAAAGGATCAATGGATAACGGCTGCAAACCGTAGCTGTGACCCCGATGGGTTTTTTTCGTTTCTTAAACTAGCCAGCACTGGTTAAATTTTAATACAAATCACACTGTTAGAAGTTTAACTTGTGAACGACCATTAAGTTTGATATCGATTGTATTTCGTGCAGATCCCGTGTGCAATCACGCAAAATGACAAATTTTGATCTTTGTTCTTGTGCTTGCGGCAAGCACAAGCATAAAACTGCAATGCACTTGTGCTTTTGCTTGAGTCGAAGCAGTTTTCAGGGTGAAATAAGAAATAAGGGCTGTTATTCTTGCGCTTGTGCTTGCGTCGCTAGTGAAAACCAGGCTTTAAGGATCCCTTTCTTTTCGCTCCCTCTTGCTGCATCTAAATGTTAGCCCTAGGCTTGAAAGCCTCTGGGATACATAGGAAACTGGGATGGGGCTTATCAGAATTACTGATTGATACTATTGACTTATGGGAGGCGCAGTCGAACGGCCCGAGTTCCAGCCCTGGCCGGGGCGCTGTATTGCCAGTTCATGGTCAAGATACTTAAGAGGACATCTTTCTTAAAAACACCCACTCAAATTGGCGGCAAAAAATAATTTTGTCTGAAACTCTCGTAACTGAACTTTTTTTTTACCAAGGCCAGAACTGAAACAAATTTGGTTTGATTCAAAATGGTTTTTAGGCGGCGTTTGGAGTCATCGAATATTTTGCCCGTTCGGGCCCCGCCGGCCGCCGCAATGTCTGAAAAATTAGAAAAATATGCATCTTTTAAGCCGCTGTCAAATAAAATTCATTCGCATTGAGCACCGACAATTTCTATCACAATGTGTTTATAAACAGTGCTAGTTTTTTTTAGAAAGTAGCAACTTTCCCCTCGATTTAACTGGAAATGCGAAATCAAGGATACAAGGACCACTAATGATGGGCATCTAACAAAGGTTTAAAAATGGCCTTGATTTAGAATCAATAACTCTTCTCTACACAGCCGAAAAGCGTAGTGCTTGAAAGTGGCTGGAAAAATGCCTTCAGCTGTTCAGAGCTATTTAGGGTCGAACACAGTCCCCTAGTCTCTGTTTATCACGGCTTATATCAGTGATTACTCGCGTCTGATTATATGATTGTTTCTCATAAGGACTAGGAAAATTCTCTTTTACTGGATTCTCCCGCCAAAAAAAAATCTTTCGACTAACAACTGGTTAACTAGAAATACTAGAAATCGCGCCTTTGTCGTAGGACAATAACACGCCCCATCGCATATTTTTGATAAACTGTGCACACAACGAATTTATATTTTGCTCTCTTTTGGCATTGAATCTAAAGAGCGAACGGAAACTGTATTCAGCCACAAACGAAAAAGCCAAAAATTCGTCAAGAAAAAAGAGTAAAAGAACACATGCAGTCAAAATATTAGCTAGAGACAGGAGATTAAGTTGAAAGGCCATAAATTAATGGCAGTCGAAATCAATTAAAAGTACTTAAGACGGATTCCGCTGAAAGTTCGAGCAATATGTGCGAAAATTAAGTACCAAAAATCTACTCATTGCGCGGCAACATTTTGTATACTATTTAAAAGATCTCATCGAAATTCATTTGTCTTAGTGACCCCGCAATTAAATTCTAAAGCATTCTCGAGAAAATTAAAGTCAAACCTCGAAAAATGTATTAAACGCGCGCCATTTTGTTTTGAACTGGCGCAAGACGTCCGTTTTAACTGAAATAAAGAGAACTTCAAATCCATTTTTCTCTCGCGGGGTCAGCTTGAGTGCTAAATTTTTTGGCAGGTTTTTGTTATCTGTACTAAAACTGTTGCCATGCTAAGAGGTCTTTTTGGTAACTTTATTTTTGCCTGTATTGCTCGAAAATTGTACGGAAACCATCTTAAACTCTTGTGAACTAGCAAACATTCTTATACCGGGGGCAAATTTAAATTTTCTTATTTATTTATTTCTTTTTTGATTGATTGACAATATAATAAGCATCTTACTAACAAGCTAAGTCGGTGAGTTTGAACGCGCATGACAGTTTAACATTTTCTAAAATAATTATATTCTTCCTCCTGTTTTGCTGAGTAAGGTATGAACACGGGGCAATTTTAGTGAATACTCGAGAAGTACGAGAAGCAATCGGATGCGCCTCGTGTTTCTCTACGCACTTCTTTCGTTTTTATAAAAATTCCCGCCAGCTTTTATTACTCAACAATGCACTCAGGTGTGATTTTATATTTCTTTACTTGAACAAGGAAACCCGTCTTCGTTTAGGTAACTACAAAAAGGGTTGGATCAGACAAACACTGATGCAGTAGTCTGTACTCACCAAAGAAATCCGTCCACATGGCGGTCATTTCTCTCGGTTAGTTCCATCGTGATATTACATTGCGCACACCGAAGAGGATCTGCAATCAAACGCCGCCTTTGGAGCCATCGAACCAAACCTGAACGCGGTCCCCTTTCCAAATCGATAAATAAATTTAAATTCATGTCGTATTGGTAAGCATGAATTTCCACCGCTTACCAAAAGCGGATTTTGGGACTTTTAGGTTGATCTTAGTTAGTCCGCTCTACTAAGTATGGGTTGATGCGTCCAGTTGGTTTCCGTTATCTGAATCATTGTCTCACCTCAGCTCTATTGTGATGCATATTCCACTTCCATTCAAAGAAGTCGGTAAGTTTCATTTGAAATTGCCGAATTAATTACCCCTTTGGGCGTACATGAATAGACAAAGGTCATTGTCTTCCTTTGATTTTTTTGATTAGTTTAGAGTTAGTTTTAGGTATTTTAATGTTCCTATTCTCGTCGTCTTATTCGCTTGCTTTACGTTTTTAATTATATCTTTTACAACTATGCATGCCATTCGCACAAAGTTATTTTTTAGCCATTTTTAGCCTTTTTATTCTTATTGTCTATTGTTTGTATGTACATATTTTAGCGCTTTTACTATATTTACACATGTAATTTTATGCTAACACCTAACTTGAAAATGACCGTCGAACGGTCGAAACGTCGTTCCAATTTTTTAGCGTTTAATTTCATTATACAATAGTTTAGAGTAACAAATGCTATTATTATGACATTATATTGTTAAGAATTTAAAAGGAAAATAACGCTCCGCGCGCCTAGAAATAACTTTTTAAAATACTCGCCTAATACATTAATCCTTTATCTTGTAAATTCCGTTCAGTTTATTTCGGTTACATAAACATAAACTCTCCGTATACCTCCCAATGTAACCCACTGCGATAGTAGAAAACTGTCATAGAGCCCGAGAATATACTACTAGCCCGCAGAACCGAATTACAGGTTCAATCTTACAGGTTCAATCTTACAGACTTGATTGGAGTAGTCATATCGAGAAATTATCAAAGAAAATTGCTTCTGGGATTGGGGCCTTAAAACGAGTGAGGCACCTGGTCCCTCAAGCAACCTTACACCTAAATATACAGATCTTTAATACAACCGCATTTCGACGTACTGCAGTACTGTTTGGGGAAACTGTGGGATTACTTTGCAAAACAAGCTACAAAAGCTACAGAATAAAGCAGCCCGTGTTTTGACCTTCTCAAACTATGACGCGCACGCTGGTGATTTATTTGAAATTTTAGGATGGAAAAATCTAGCTCTCCAGCAGCAAATTCAAAGAGCCACGATGGTTTATAGGTCTCTGCACGGGTTGGCTCCAGACTACCTATCATCTAAATTTGAAAAACGAGAAACCGCGTACAACCTAAGGGACTCTGAAAACAAACTCAATGTTCCATTACCGTGCACTAACTATTACAAAAACAGCTTTACGTACAGTGGCGCCATCTTGTGGAACAGTCTTCCTATTAACGTAAGACAAGCAGAGTCCCTTGGGCAATTTAAAAAACTAATTGAACAAATACTCTAGGGCACGGCATTCGTGGAAAGCAGCTTTTTATATTTGTACATATATTTTTATATTTTCCCTCTTTCTTGTATATATATTATAATTGGATTGTTGTATTGTAAGCTGATGAATTTGACCGTGTTTTAAATAAAGATTATCCATCCATTACTTTAACCTCGCGCCCCTCGCGCTTCGCGCGACCTCGTAATTACCCCTCCAAAAATAAACCGCCTGTTCTGCAGGCTAATATACTGCTATCAAAGACCATCAAGTGATCTTTTTTTCTTCTTTCCTATTATCGCGAAAATAGACAAAAAGCGCGTAGCTACCTTATTTTTTCTTATTTTCGCGGAATCTTAATTTCGCGAAAACGGAACGGGCATATTTCGCGGGACTTAAATTTCGCGATTTGGCCAAAAAATACATTTTAATAAATTTCGCGAGAATTGTCGAAATACGCGACGGGTCTGCATTAACAAAAAGTGAATGTTTCCACAGCAATAGCTTCCAATGACACTGAACAAAACCATAGTTAACGAAACGAAGCTTTAAACAGTTTGGCATGTTCCTTTGTAACAAAGTAGAGCTAGTTAGACGACTGTACCAAGATAATTTTGTAGTAAACTGACCGTAACGTTGATTAGTTATAACGAATTATATAAAAGGGTATTAAAGTTCGGGTCGTTATTTTTCACGAGTACCTTTTTGCGGGTCTTTAATTTCGCGCTTTTTTGAAAATCGCAAAAATTAAGTCCCGCGAAAATAAGTAACAATATAGCACCTCTTACTTTGGTTAAAAATTAATCACCTCCCAGTTTCAACTTCGCACCGTTTGTCCGAAAAATAATGGTTGTCTATGATCTCAGGATGTGCTACATGTATTCTACCCGTAGTAAGATCTAGTAAAATAATCGCTGAAAGTGATGAATATTATACCATTTTGGCCACCTTCGCTTCCTTAACACAGTATACAATAGAATCTGCAATAAAATCATTGTCAGTGTCTTAAAAGGGTACCGCCCCCAACAAGAGTATCAATTTACTTTGTGTCGCCGCGACTTAGCGTCCATTGTCAATTTGTTATTACTGCTTAGCGTCGTTGCATTCGAGCAAGACACACAAGCCTTTCGTAGCGCTTAAATCGCTCCTAATATGAGTTCTTCAAGTTCTTCAGGTTCAAGTGGAAGCGATTCGGACGGCTCGAACGAATTTGATCATGTGGATAATCTACACGCCGGTCGATCGATTTTTCGCACGTTTGTTCACCTTCCCAAGAGAAGGAAGACTGTCCCAAGAAGATCAGCGTATACACAACTTGTAGACGCTGGACGGGTGAAAGAAATCAGATTTAGAAGAAGCTTTTCGGCCGACATGGTCAAGCAAAGCTTGATCGCGGCCTTTCCAAGTCTGGAAAACTTGGACTTGTCTTGGTGAGTGAACACTTTGAATTGAAAATCCACTGTAACTGCAACTGTTACATATCGGGTCAAGATCGTTCAAAGTACGGATAATTATCCGCCTAGAAAAATCTCTTTCTAATGATCACTGTTCAACAGATCGCTAAATAGCAATATATGCTTGACTAACCAGAACATTTTGCTTATTTCCTTTCAACAGTTTGCGATTCATTTCGTCGTACTCTAAAGGGACGGCAATGAAGGTCGTGCACGTCGGGGTTCCCAGTGGCGACAAAATTATGGAGCTTTTTGGCGGCAGCCAGAAAAAAAAAGTTTTCATGCTCTGGAAACGGAAGAAGGCCGGTAAGAAAGGTGAGCAATTTAGCCTGTAACATGTGCAAGACTAGTGGCAACAAAACGCGCGCGTGGTGCGGCATCCATACCCGCGTCTCCACAGGGCGCCCATACAAGCGGCGTGACTGTTTGTATTTTCGAAATATAAAGAAATGTATGGGGATATTGAAAGGGTCTTGTTATCGAAAAATTAATTCGAGTTATGTCTATGTTTAAGGTCAAAATAAACGTTACCTCAGCTGTTGTCTGTTGTCGTTATTGAGCCTCAGAATGCCGAATTCTGGCGATTTGAACGGTAACATTCAACGCAAAACCCTTCAGATCGTCAAAATTCTGCATTCTGAGGCTCAATAACGACAACAGACGAGGTAAGTTAACGTTTATTTTGACCTTAAACATAGACATTACTAGAAAAAACACTACCATTATTTCAATAATATTCCGGCCATAACTTTCTTGCAGGAATTATTCCATTTAAACAACATTCCAGCTACCATACATAGTAGAAATTCGAACTTTATTGACATTTTTCTAAAAACGGCTTTTTAGTAACAAATACATGTACAGTGTAGACAATACAATTTTTTCCCCCTTTCCTTGATGTTACTTCACAATGCAATATCCAGTTTTACAAAATTATCAACCTAAGGGGAGATGGCCACCTCTTGAAGTAACATCATTGCATTGCCACAGGTTTTGAAATGCTTTTTGACCTGGCTGGACAGTACAAACAAATCCTACTGCACTGCAGCTAGCTGACGGACTGACTGAATGTGGAAAATGTAGTACAATGAAGTATAGGTTTATGTATGACACACATAAATAAACTTGCACACATGATTTGAAGCTGGTTTGACAATGTCTAATTTAGCCAAGAAATTAATATGTTTGTTTCTGAGGTTGGTAGGTTTAGTAGCCTTTATCTATGGAGATGTGTTTTCCAGTAATAATATTCAGCTTCCTTCTTGTATCTTAAAGACAGTCAACAAGGTAACACCGTGACACAGGGCCAGAGGGCCATCGTCACTGTCACTGCACCTAATGGCCAGGCAACCAATTCCGTCCCTGCCAACGCAACTTCTTCACAGGTCACCAATTCCGTCCCTGCCTCCGCAACTTCTACTCAGGCCACCAATTCCATCCCTGCCTCCGCAACTTCTACTCAGGCCACCAATTCCATCCCTGCCTCCGCAACTTCTACTCAGGCCACCAATTCCATCCCTGCCACCGCAACTTCTACTCAGGCCACCAATTCCGTCCCTGTCTTGACAACTTCTATCCCTGTTGTTACAACAGCTCCTCAGGCAACTAATTTTGTCACCGTTGTCAATGCAGCTTCTACTCAGCCAGCCAATGTTCTCTCTGCTGGCACGTCTGCCCAGACCACCAATTCAACATCATTTACTGCAGTATCAGTTCTTGCCCCTTTGGCCAGCACGCCTGCCCAGGTTGATTCAACACCTAGAAGAAGTAAGTGTATTGCTTTAAAACAAAATAATACTAAGACACTTTACTTAAGGTTTCTTGTGTAGTAAAGTTTCGATGTGTAAATAACAGGTGAAACAACACAGGGATTATTATTCATTATATTGAGTCCATGAATCTAAAATTTAGTTTTGAGTCAGAGCGTTTGCTACTTATTATATTAATCTGTATTTAAGTACATGGAACACAAACAACAGAGATTAGTAAAAAGAGAATTGAATTGCTACAAACTACAGTCGCGGAACTATTTGCCAAAGTGAAGGTGACTTGTGGTCGATATGTACCAAGCAGAATATCCATTAATTTTTTCTTTATATATTTAAGCCGTGAGTTAATATAACCCAAAAGGATAATAATATTTTTGACTAATTTATTCCTGCAATGAGCATTGCTCAGAAGTGAATTGTAAAGGATATTTAGGAGTTTGAGTAGACAATCATTGTGCGCCAAGAAACGCTTTTTATAAAGACACCCCAACCCCTCGGGAAGTTTCAATTGTTATAAAGCTTTATATGTTTCTTCCTAGTTCTTCACCTTTGAATCCCTTCTACCCCAGGGAATTTCCATCCCCTTCTTATGGGGACATGTAAAAATTTCCTGGACCCACACATTGCCCTGAAAAAAAAAAAAAGGGATTAACTCCTGTCTACTCTTATGATGTTATTTTTTTTTTAAAAAAAAACCAAACAGTTTCAGTGCAATTGGACACAAGCATGAGTGTGGATGACACAAATGGTAAGTACATAATTTAATTGTTCAGCAACCCTCGGTTTCTGAAAATACCTCATTTCCTTGGCCATATTTTGTTTTCCTTTGGATAGTATCTTATAATTTGTAATATTAACTATCATTTAACCCCAAATTCTCAATACTTCTAAAGTCACTACAATGCAAAAACTTTGTCTATTTTTTTAGTATTAAATTTGAAAATTTTTTCCAAGATGTTGTTTACCATTTTTGCAGACAGGGGTTCCTGAATCTGTGTAAACAGGGTTACCAATACATTTAAATTCAAAATACCTCAAGCTGTTTCTTGAAAAAATTTTTTTGAGCTGTGGACCATCACAAGTCATTTTATATATTCATGATAAATGTATGATGTCACATTATTTATTCCAGCCTTTTAATGGTGTATTTTTACATTGTAGGCTTGAAAAGCAGGATTAAACTGTATAATGATAATTATGTTACTAGCAGGGGAAAAATAATGCATTATTTTCTGAAACCCCACAGATGCTGATCTATTACAGAGCCCTTTTGATGATGATATAGAGATAGTTAATACTGTGCAAGGTACAACATGTAAGATCCACTCTGTATCTATGTGAATTATTTAGACTTAAAAATGTTAGAAGACTTTATAATATCACTTAAATGTTGCATTTATTAATATGCACTGGTGCAGACAAAGTCATTTTATAATGCACTATGCAATTAGGCAGCAATTGTAATTATTATAAAACGTTAAGAAATCTTTGATTTGGTGTATTAAATCATTTGTATAATAAGTTTTTTCATTTAGTTAAATGACTTTTAACAAAGTTATTCTGGGGCATTTAACAAAGTTAACTGCCATGAGCTAGCGGGCGCCTCTGGCCAGCGGTCACCTGGTTAAGTGCAGGCTCACATGGTTTGTTGCAGCTTCGTTTTTCAGCAGCGTGTTTGCTTTGAGCACTAGAAGTCGTCGTAGCGGTCTTCTTCGTGTTTTTTTTTTTTAGCACTTTCCTACCAGCTTTGCTCAGCGTTCCCCCACCCCACCCTCCCCTATTTCTTCTCCTTCCACTGATTCAAAAAGTGTTGACGGGTGCCTGGAATGGGGGCTCATGGCTGGGTTGCGGGGATTTGCCAGCCATGGGAGCTGTATTCTGTCTAGGGGCTGGCTGGCCACAGTGGAAGCCCCTGGATATCCCGGGCACCCACCTTCCATTTAGCTAGGCAGCAGGTTAACTTATTATATACTCAGGAGTTATTTTAAGTTTGATTTTTTACCAAATTATTGTACATGTACATAACACAAATAATTCACCTTGTAGCTGCTAGTTGTGATTTTGAAAAAAAAATTCTCTATTTAAGTGCCAATACGAAGACCGTTCATCAGACGTGTGAGGCAACCATCATCTACCTGTACTACCTCAGGTAAAATTCTAAAAATCTTAAAATTAATGTTTTAATTGATTGTAGTTATTGGCTTTGTTTTCACTCATACATTAGATTTAACACAGTTAAGCCTTCGTAATCTCAATAATTAAGTTTCTGTTTCACACACAGGGAAAAGTGGTGAACCTTTTCATGGAGATGGTATAAATGGTAAGAATGTCTTATATTTACATTTATTATTCAACAGATGCGCGTGCTGCCCATATATGGTCAAAATGTTAAGGATATCTGTCATCCATACATAACAGATATCCTGCGATATTCGTAGGTTGCGTTGATTCGTCCTAAATCTTGTAAAGCACTGCATAATTACAGTTTTTCTATGTCCAAAATGTGTTTTAGTTGACAATTTGTTGAATAATAAATCAATTATCCTGCTCAATCTTGCGGAATATCGTCTGATTTTAGCCAACTCGGCCTACGGCCTCGTCGGCTAAGTATCAGGCGATATTCCGCGCGATTTCGCAGGATAATTGTTAAGTATTTTAATTCAGTTAAGAGCAGGTAATTTTTCTGTGCTTGAAATTTTTCTTCTACAGTTGGGACATTTACAATGGACATGTCTCCGCATGGCTTAGGAGGTAATAAACATATCAACAATAGCATACCCCTAATAAAATAATTCACAAGAGATTTTTTTTTTTCAAAAAACAGTTGAAAGACATGTACATTGTAATGTAAGAGTACATACACTTGTTACCTGGAATATTACCTAAATGCTTGAAAAGAAATAATCATTATTATAGTAATACAACTAAAAACCTAACAATTACAATCACAGGGCACAGAGGAGTCAAGTTTGTCAGCAATTCCAAATCTCTACCGTGCAAAACGACCTTCAAAAGCTTTTCAAAGCGTTCGTGTGAGCCGTACGTGATACAACGCCATCATGCGATACTTGTTTACAGATCGTCTGGTCTGGTGATATCGTATTCATATCCTCATGCGACATCGGCAGACATCAATGTTTGTGAGCGTTACCAGAGAGACCAGCATTAAGAAAAAGAGCAAGGGACGAGAGCGATTTGAGGCGAAATTCCGATCCCTCGTTACTCGCTAAAAATCAAACGAATCGATCTCATTTTTAACATGTGGTTTAAGACTAGGATTGTCTTCCCATACGCTGTAAGAAAATCTTCAAACAAGGCGTTTAAGCTGTATTTCGAGGGACGAGTTTTAGGCAGTTAAAAATTCGTTTTCGTGCAATGTGGACCGGAGGATACTGGTGGCGGAAATGCGTCACGAGACATGTGATGTTGCAATACCGTAATGTGTTTCACAATCTCGTTCCCAGAGTCCACGTTCCCCTTGACCAGCGGTCGGAAAACGAGGGACTCTGGGATAGAGTGTTTTCCGTGACAGGATTCTTGTCCTTCCGGTTAAACTGCGCAAGCGTAAGATACCGTGTGAGCCTATTCTGGGCAGCGGATTTTAAGGCAAGTATAGAGGGAAAATGGCGTCTCAAAGAGATCTAGAACTGTTCCATGATGGAATTCAATTTTCCATGGAGAAACTCGGTTTTCCCAATCGCGAATTGAAATTAGAGCAGTATGATGCCATACGTTCCATAGTTTTATTTGCCAACAGGATTTGGCAAATCGCTGATTTACCAAGTCTTGCCTGCCATCTTCGACTTTATTCAATGCGGATGCGAGCCAACAAAAGAAGAATCGGTTGTTATTGTCGTCTCACCGCTAAACGCATTAATGCAAGATCAAGTTGAAAAGCTGCAGCAAAAGCTAAATGTTTGCGTGCTACAAAGTGCAGAAGACGATGCGGAAAGCCAAAATATCAAAATTCCTAAAAATTTACAACAGTGTAGCATAGTTTTTGGCCATCCAGAAGTTTTCGTAGACGACAGGAATGTCACAAAAATCCTTAGGAGTAAAGAGTTTCAAAGGAGAGTCAAGGCCATTGTTGTAGACGAGGCGCATTTAGTTCATCAATGGTATTTATATTTTTTTGTACTATTTGTTCAAGTTATAAATGTTAAACTCGTGTAGTTGATTAATCTTTTTGTACATCTTTACATGTTATGTAATTATATGCCTCTAGATGTTTCAAGACAAATCATTTTTCCTGAAAAAATAAATCTTCAATCCACCATTGCTTTTGTGTGTGGTTGTTTCATTTAAAATGTGTCCTCTGTTCCTTGCATTGAACAATGTGTCATTCCAGCTGACTTCAGCTGGAATTAACTTGGCATTAATTTCACCTAAAGTCATATATTAAATCAATATGTTGGAGGAAAAATCATTTTTATTTGAAGAGTTATGTGCAATATGCTAAATTGGTTTACAACAGTTTAAATAGTTTCATTTTTGTACAAAATGGAAATTTTGCTCAAAATAAAAATAGCATAAAAATTATATTCTTAGGAGTAAACTACCAGGTATCTCAACCACTCAGAGATAACTGATATTGCTTATATCTGTTAAAGGGAACAAACTGGAAAGGTAACTAAAAAAGTAAACTAGTTACTAGAACCTTGAAAAGGGCTATGCCATTAAAAAAAAAGTCTATTTTAAAAATAATTTTTACCTTGTTTTTTTAAGGTCCAACTTCAGGCCTGCTTATGGGAAAATAGGGTATTTGTCAAACATTTTACCCACTGTACCAGTACTAGCCCTCACTGGCACAGCAACCACAGCCACAAAGAGTCATATAATTGATATCTTGGGTCTGTCCAGCCCAGTTACAATAGAAAGCAATCCTGACAGGCCAAATATTTTTTATGCCTCCCATGTTCGGCCAGATAGAGGTGAAGACAAATTAGAGCCAATTTTAAAACCAATTGTACAGGAACTTAAACTAAAGAAGAAAGAGATGCCCCTTACTCTTATATATGCAAGTCTCGAAACTATTGCTGATAGTTTCCTGTATTTTGCCTCTCACATGGGTAAAGATCAATATTACCCTTCCTCAGCTGAGCACTGTGCAAAAAACAGGCTTTTTACACAATACCATGCCCAGTATCCTGAACATGAAAGGAAAAGAATAGTCGATGAACTGGTGAATGGCACATCAAATCACCGGGTTCTGTTTGTGACCGTGGCTTTTGGAATTGGAATTGACTGCAACAATATTCGTAGAATTATTCACATTGGGGTACCTTACACAATGGAAGAGTACTGTCAAGAGGTTGGGCGGGCAGGCAGAGATGGACTTCCGGCCAGGGCAGACATCTATTATAATTCGTACGACATATCAAAATCCCGCAAAAGCATGACAGACATAATGAAGACCTACGTACAATCCAAGGACTGCAAACGGAAAATGATTTTAAATTATTTCGACCACGATGTTCCCAGCAATCAACCCCTTGATCACACATGCTGTGACTTTCACAAAGCTCATTGCACGTGTGAAAATTGTGAGCTTGCAAGTGCAGCTGCCAGGTTCGAGGCTCTTTGTCAGCAACAAACCTGTTTCACTGAAGAGAATGAAGGTAATCCCCAATCTATAAGTTTCACACCTGGAGCTAAAGAGAATATCAGGCAAAACCTTGAGCAATATAGAATGAAATTACAGAGAGATCTTGGCAGGAGCACTGTGGGAAGCACTGGTCTGTGTAGTGGATTTCCAATTAAACTGATAACCATGATTCTGCAACACTTAACAGAGCTCACTTCAGTGGAAAAGGTGGAAGCTATCCTACCAGTTTACAGTAAAGAGATAGCTAAAGACATTTTCTGTATTATCCAGAAACAAATTACAGGGGAAGGGGGACTCCCTAGTGAAAGAGAAGGGGGTACTTGAATGACAATTTAAATTAAATCTGGGCATGGCTCAAACATTTTTATGTTTGGATTTTATATACTTGCAATACTAAATGAGATCTTGGTCAATAAAAAATACTGTTGTTGCTGTTCTGACACAAGCAAGGTCAAAATCTATCATCCAAGGTCAAAGGTCAAAATCTATCATCCAACAAGCATTCCTGTCCCTATCATGTTCCCCAGGGTCTCTGGTGTTCCTTTGTTATTATAATATGACAATAAATGCCTATGATAATAAATTTTGGACTTTTCCCTAACCGAGACAATGTTTTTCCTGACCTTCTCTTAACTGTGGCAACCATGTTTTAAGGTCAAAGTTTGTTACCCATTCTATTTTGTGCATATAATTATATATAATCAGGAATCATGTCATCATCAAGGACAAATGCATCTTCTTCTTCCTCCTCATCACTTTCATCACAGTCAGAATCATCACAGCTGTATGGATTTGTTGCTAATCTTTTCTTATTGCGTGTTAACCAGGAGTGCAGAGCAAACACGTCTAATTGATCTAAAGGGCTCTTTGAAATGGAAGAGAAACTTTGAAGTGATCTTCCAGGTTGGTGTTCAAATGGCTTTTGTGAGCTGATTAGTTCTATCATTTCTTTTATGTCATCAGATGAACAGGCATGAGTATGACCAGTGGACTCTGGGGAAATGTTACTCTCCCTGTCATACTGAATTGAAGCTTCTTTCAGCAAATAGCTAGAGGAGGTAGATCTTTGTACCGCTTTTAAAGTTTTGTTTCCACATAATCCCTTTAATACGTCCTTGTTGTTTCATACCTCATGCTCCATCTTAAGGTCGTTTGAATAGTTATTTCCATTTCCACCTTTTGCATTTATAAACTGGCCATGGAGAATGCGATGTGCCATCCGCTCACTGTACAAGGCTTGCACAAATGTAATGAAGCGCATAGCCTCGAAGGCATACTTCATGCCTCTTGATCGTGACCTGAAAAAGAGCATAAGAAGTTTCCAATTTCGTAAACTTCTTAACCCATCTCCCTCTGCCTCAGTGTCATTCAATTGCACTAGAAGTACTCCCAATTGCATGATCTGTAGACCATAGTTCATACGTCTGTCCTCAGTTGAACTTGTGGGAATACTTGAGACAGGGGATGGTGGCTCTACATGGGTTGGTTCTTCAGAGATTCTCTCTCCATAAACCGCAAGAAGGTGTTGTGGCCATAAGACCACCTGCCCAACAGTGAATGTTGCAGATGCTTCTGGCTGCACAAAAGCAACCAATACTGGTACCAGATGTGGAGGATGGCTTGTGCTGATTTGACACACTTTTCCTACACCAAGGATGCCATACTTTTCTTGCTCTCTTTGAACCATGACCACAACTTGTCCTAAAACATTTCAAAATCCCAATTAATTGGAAATTTTGCAATAACCTACATGATTCACAGAAAAGTGTAATCCTCATTGCTCGAATCCTAAATTACTGGAACCTCCAAATACAATTAGATTGCAAAGATGTTTCCTATGGATAACAGCTTCACTCAGTCAAACACTGCAACTTTTCCCCCTATTAAAGTCATTGAATCACTATTCTTTACTAGCATAGAACAACAGTAGAAAGAAAATTAAAATGGAATTCCAGAATGGTAGCACTTGAGAACTAGTAACAATTGAAAGCTTTGGGTAGTATGGGTATTTTCTGTAGTTCAACATTGTATCTGGACAATTTTTATGGAAAAGAGCACTTACTAGTATGGAGACCTGACATTACAGAAGAATATTTAAATATTTTTAATACACACCCATTGCTAGTGATGCCTCCATACAAGGGTTGGGTTGATTGGCTGCTTCAGCACTATTACCTGCTGGTGAAAGAAATTCACTGAATTGAACACAGTCATAATTCAAGTGTACTGAAGCAATAAACAAGTGATGTTATTGTGATGCCATCATGAGCTTCAGGGACGGCGGAGCAATTTTCCAAGTGGGGGGGCTGACTAGTGACTTGAAGTGGGGGGGCTTAAGAGACCCTTCTCTTAATAAGTCTTTATTTTTTCGGAAATTCTGGGGGGGCTAAAGCCCCCCCAGCCCCCCTGGCTCCGCCGTCCATGAGCTTTTGATCTCAACTTGATCTCAAGTTGTCCTTGTTTTGTCCTTAAAAGGTATTACAACTCCCTTCTTCCTTCAAAAACAATTTATTTTACATAGATCTTCATCTTGGATGTACTACATGTAGGTACATTTCATGTTCAACAAGACCTATTCTCCAATTTTAACAATTTTTACAGAAAAGCAGTAAAATCTCCCTTGACAGTGTCCCTTTAACATCTGTTACATGTACATACACTTTCATTTATATATCACCAGATGATAATTTTATATATACTGTATACACACCAGCTGCTTGTGATGTCTCAACATGAGGGCTGGCTTGAGAATGGCTTGCAGCAGTACTATCTGCTGGTGAGATAAAATATTAATATTTATTAAACTGATTTAGTATGAAATCAGAGTCTCAAGAAACCTGCTGTTTTCTACATGTATGTATTAAAAAATAACAAACTCTATATACACACCAGTAAGCGATCTTGTGCCAGCAATAGCGTGGAGTCCAGATCTAGAAGGGGCTCTAGTATGGCTCTGTTCTGGAAAGAAAAAAGATTTGTTAATAATCTATTTGTGACTCAATAAAACAGTTACTGTTCTCTGCATATCTGAGAGTCCCAAGTTCTATAAACATGCTGGTTGGTAGTTTGTCTTTACACAAGGCTGGGGCTGAATGCTTCAGAGGCTGCTTGCTCTACAACATTACAAAGTTTAATGAATTTACAACAATATCATTTATTGTAATGTTCTGGGATGGAGAGTTGATGATAGGTTTGGCAATAATTAATTTTATGTCCTAGATTTGTTTTTGAAGTAAAGTTAGGGTACATCTATTGGGTATCAGGTAGCCTTCAAACAGTCTGTTTCTATTTATCAAACCAACAGGCATGAAATTTAAATAAGCCTATAATTTATGAAAACCCCCTTCATACTGTATTTTGAATTAAATATTGCCAATTAGTTTTGGAATGTCAGATGACCTCAGCTATATCAACAACCAAGGTAACATTATGTTCCTCCTACACGGGCTACTCACCACTTTCTTCTCTGGCTTCCATCCAGGCTCGCTCGACATCGAACTCAACTAACACGAACTCATCAACAAACTTCCCAATTTGAGTGAAAAGATACTCCTTCTTTACTTCTGTGGTGTCACTACTTTGTGGGAGTTTTGGTAAGTTGACTGGGATACCATCCAACTTTTCTAGACCAGCCCAAATCTTAAAGGCAGAACACAAATAGGCTTGGGTGGCAGACAGCATCAAGTTTTCTGCACTTTTGTAATTCTTTTTGACCTTGTTTGAAACATTCACTAAACGAAAATGTTGTCTCAAATTATACAGGGTTCCAACATCTCTTCCACTGATAGTGGTGGCTTTGTAGAGTTGTTCCCATACATACTGAAATAACATTAAAAAATGTGATTTAATCAGGGATACTTTAATAATATTAAACATCTTGAGAGGTGCCCATTTCAACTAAAAATATCAATATAAGACAGATGAAAATGAAGGTTATAAATATATAAATATATAACACTCTAAGGCTAAGTTGGTCAAAGACAGGTTTTGTTACTATGTCAGTGGTTATTTTACATATTAAAATATTAAAATTTGAATTAATAAAGAAGGGACAAAGAAATAAACTTATTACTATTGGTATAGCACAATATATATTTGACTATTTGTTCATAGTGTTTTACAATCAGATTAGTCCATGATACTGGATCATAAAAGGACAGTCACTTCTTCATGGTCACCCATGCCACCAAACTACATTTCATACATAATGTGCCAGCAGCAGGGAAACTCACTTAAAAAAATCAAGTAGATGCAATAACACAAGATAAACAAATCCCACTTACACAAAGAAAGGACTGTTTGGCATGCCAGAGAGTTGGACACTCAACTATGTTCTCAAAGCGCTCAACACAACTGTCACAACCCAAACGAGTTTTTTTGGCACCCGTCACTCTTTCTCTGCCTAACAGATCACCAGCTAAGGGCACCCTGACTTTTTCCAAGACACTTTCCTGGCTTTGATTAGCCCCAGAATCAGGGAGTGGACCTTCATCCTGTTTATAACAACATAATTTTTATAAGCTCCATTTAACAAACAAAAAACAGCTACAATGTATAACATTTAAGTATTACATTTCATCTTTCAATTACTACCTTAAACATAGATCAGTTTACAGGCTCTTAGTTTTAGACAACATTACTGGGTGAAGATACAGTCATAATCTTACAGAATATCATCATGCAGCTAGCTTTAAAACAGTTTTCCCCTGCTACCAAATGAAATTCATGAATAAGAAAATTGTTAAAACCTATTATATAAAGCTGGTGTTTGAAAAGCAACATACATTTACAGCCTCAACTTCCTCTATCCCCTATTATAAATTAAATATGAAAGAACAATATCACAGACATTTTAAAGTCTGTTATTTAATTCCGATGTCTGTTATTTAATTTCCATGCAGTTTTTTAAACTAAAGTTATAGACTCAATGTATTTAGTCACCTCATTTTTGAAAACTTTATACAGGAGATCTTGGAGCCACTGCAAATACTGGCATACATCAGAAATCTTGTTTTGATTGAAGGGGACCACAGGTAGCCCAACAATACAGGACTTCTTAGCCATTTCACTTGAGTACCTTAAAATAAGATCATAAAAATTATAAGTTAAAATCGGACAATCAGAAAATAAAATAGTTGCTATTTCCCACACAATCTCCATGTCATTCTTTCTTTAATTCTAAAGTGAGAACAAATTGAACTGTTAATTTGTAAAATATTATACGAATATTACACTCCAAAGAAATTATTTTAGGAAAAAGGTAACATAGTCATAAGGCCCTTATATTCAAGAAAAAAGGACAGTTGTTGATTTTGATACCCTTGACATCAAAGCACCCTGATTTTTAACACTAATTTGTTAATGTTATAATCATCTAATAGACAAGTATATTTGAATGATAACCATGAAGTAAAATTTACCTGTGTGAAATATGAGAAGGAATGACATCTTGGAGAGGCTTAAGGGCTGGGAAGAACTCTACAAGAACTCTGGCAACAAGTATAATATAATCATTCCTCTGCTGATCAAGTTCAGACTTGCTCATAAGGTAGTTTGCATTTTCAAAGTCCATAATGTTTGGTACAATGGGCTTAGAATCATCCAAATGTGTTGATGAAATGCGATCAAAGGTGACATAGTGAGCAATCCAATGCATGTCGGAGTTGCGATGGTTACGAAGAATTATGTTTGCTAGAACTTTGAAATCAAAGTTGTCAAAGACCACTCTCATCTCTTGACCAGACTCAACCTACAACAACAATGATTGCAACAAGTTTGTTAAAAAAAATTACAGCAATGTGTAGTTCATAAATTATCCATACCTCCCCCACAGAAGGAATTTTTCCTAAGACCCCCCACCCCCTCTAGAAATTCCAATTAAGATTCAAACATTTCCTTTAACTTTTTGGCCTTTGAGACCCCTCCTACCCCCAGGAATTACCAATCCCTTCTGTGGGGGGAGTATGGACATTTTCTGGAACCACACAATGACATTAATTAATAAATAACCTGCAACTCTACTCTGTCTATAAGTAAGCAAGTGGAAAGAAGAATACAAGATTATATTTACTTAATATCCTTGAACTAAAGCATTATTAAGTAACAACCTTAGCTTTAATAACTGAGGTCAGATTAGAGCCAAGGCTATCCATTATATTTCGGAAGCTCTCCCTTGACTGTGTTATGCAAGACTTGTTCAATCTCTCGAAGGTCTGTAAAAAAAAGACATTCTCATGAATGTACACATTTACTACGGCAAAAAATGCAATTCAGCAGTGCTATTAATACGATTTAAAGCAAGTGGCTGCATTTGTCCTGCACCCCACAGACAGTGATATAAGAGGCTTTAAACACTTCCTCTTTATAGGGAACTACCTGAATTTAAGCAGTGATCAGCACTGAATTTTCTTCATATGAGTAAAATGTATCCAGTATATTTTCCATGTTTGTTAAATCATTAAGTGTGATTGAGAAAGTACTCTTCTACCAGTTTGTGTAAAATAGTAAAAAATATACAAAAGAAAACAATGAAATTTGAAAGGCTTAAGTGAAATCACTCTATACTAAAAACTCTTTAAACATCAAAATGTCTGTCTAAAACTTCCAGCTTTTCCTGCAAAAATTAATATTAACTTTGATAATACATAAAGCCAAGTTATCTGTTGAGAATTTGAGATTATTGATCGCTAAAAAATTATAGAGTGAATTGTATTTAACTCTAAATAACACTCATGGCATGCATGTGTTTGATTTGCCAATGTATATACTGATAAATAAGATTGTCTAGATTGAATGGAAAAGACAAGAGATATTGACTGACCCTTTTTGTTGCATTTCCAACACCCAACAAAATGGCATTCATTTTCTGGATAAGAGACAGCTCTCGGCATCTAACATTCATTAGAATCCCATATGCTGTACAAATGGGCATTATTTGTCTTCCGTCATTTCCCTTTAATTTTGGAACAGCTGTAGCCACCATGAAATCCAAAACATCGGGAGCACGCTCTTTCATTTCAGTCAGGATATCATTCCAACAGAATTCCACTAGAGTTTTGTGATGTTCACCAGGGACACGGAGAACTGAGGGTTGGGTCCTTTTTCTGGCACAAAGGCTGGTACACTGTGCATCAACCTCGTTAAGGAATACATTTTTGATGGCGTTTCTCAGTGAAGATATCTTCATAGCTGCCTGGGCAACTTCATATGGATTGGCTAGTTGGATGGCAGCAGCAATGTCCTTAATATCTTCTGGAGATAAAACCTCTGTCCTAACAGAAAGCTTTAAATGACACATACATTTTGTTAGTTAGCAGCTACAGATAGAAAATAGATATGTATATGCTTTCATCTGCCATTGTTAATAGTGATCACACAACGTCAACCATTTTTAATAACAGATTAAAAAATCTATTAAGTTTTTAGTTAAGTAAGGAGTTCTTATTAGTAAATGGTATATATAGAATTAGTATTTAATTTAATATTAGAAATTAGTTTAGAAAAATGATTAGATTTAATTTCTGGCCTTCATCTCATGGCCAGATGCTATAATTTGCATTTCTACATAACAACTCAACATACTTACCAGTTAGATGACATTAAATCCTGTCTTCCTGAGCTTACTCAGTAATCAAACAAATAAAGAACAAAACTCAACATACTTACTGATTGCCATGATTCCATGCCAGTTCCATCAAGAACTGCTGAGCTTCATGCATGTTTTGTTATGCAGCATAACAACAGTTCATAAGGGTTAGTAACAATAAACGCAACGTCTGGTCAATTTAAAAAAGAACAGCTTTATTAAATTCAACAGAGTACAATATGTAGCAAAGCCAAACAACAAAATTGGAAAAGTTCAAACCATTTGCAACTTTACAAACCTCACTATTACGTAGACCAGATTTTGCCAGTATTAGCACTCCTTTGCTTGGTTGAGCGGCTGGAAGAGGCTGCATTAACTTTGGCAGAATTCTTACCTTGCTACTTACGAGAGACTGCGTCATTTCTTTATGTGTTTCACCACTTACACTCGGTTTGGGGTGGATTAAAGCGAACTGCATGTTGAGATTTTGCCTCGTCGAGGATTCGCGTTCGATTCCTTCGCGTTTTCCCCGCTTTGCTTCACGTTCTTTTGCTACAGAAGGACTTTCTTCAATCTTTTTCCCCCTCTTAAGCCTAATTTCACTTTCTTGTTGGGTCCATGACTTCTGACACAAGATTTTAAACTCTGCAAACTGCTTCAGTCGGGTATGACAATTTCTACAAATCTTCCTGGGTAATCCGTCGCTTTCACTGACGTTTAGACCAGTTACGTTCTCTATTATACTTATAAGACTCTCGCTGTCCGACTTAGATCCAAACAAATCAATTGGATGGCTGGCGAAGCTGGAATTGCAGCATCTACAAACGTGTTGTCGATCTGTAGGTCGAGGAACAGATTTCACAGGAGTTCTGTCCGCCATATTTTCCCGGTATTTTGAACTCGACACCAGAGCTTCTCTCTGAACGCGGCAAACTCTGAATAATCTGGGCGCGAAAATTGTGCTTCTTATCAACTTCCGGTTCAACTGAGCATGCTCACCTTCTGCCAATGAAATGTCGCTCTCAAACACTCTATCCCAGAGTCCCTCGTTTTCCGACCGCTGGTCAAGGGGAACGTGGACTCTGGGAACGAGATTGTGTGTTTCACAATTAACTTACCGCTTTGAAGAGAAAACATTGTTTTCCACATTCAATTTCTTCGGATTGCGTTGTTCCTCATATGGTAAATTTCGCTTTTCCTGGAGAGCACTATTCATATTTTGAATCTTACCGCCGGTCGAAAGATCAGTTGTTGTTTTGAATTTCGGATTAGTAACGGTTGATTTCAGCTGTCACAGCATGGATCTACACACGACTTCCGTTTCCGCTACCAGTATGCTTCGGGTGACATCGAGCCGATCACGTGGTATAATGTTTCATCCCTTGTCTCTTTTTCTTCTCGGCACTTCGTGCCTCGTCGGAAGCTTTCCGAAAAAAAAATCGTCGCCCTTTGGGCGACGATTTTTTCTCCCCAGGCGACCATTGTCAGAATACGATATCACCAGACGATCTGCAAACAAGTATCGCATGACGGGGTTGTATCATGTACGGCTCACACGATCGCTTTGAAAAGCTTTTGAAGGTCGTTTTGCATGGTAGAGGTTTGGAATTGCGGTCAAACTTGACTCCTCTGTGCCCTGTGTTACAATACTAGATAAGGCACAATGATCGAAGCATGTGGAAGGCCCCTTTATCTTACTTCCCCTGGAGTTGGCTTACTATGCCATTTCAATAATTGTTTTGTGTCACCTTTCAAAATAATATACATTGTAATGTTTTGATTGCAGGGGTATCCAGCAGAGAGTGTCGGGTCAATGAAGTGTGCCGATGTGAATCTACTATACAGTCATCCTGTATTAATTTGCAGATGTCGGTTCCTCCATTTCTTACTCACACTTTTGAAGAGGTCAGGAGAAATCTTAAGTAACACTGTTTGGGTGTTTAACTAAAACCATTATTAACTTTTCCTTGTTCTTGATTTACAAACAGCTATGCTGGCAGGCACGTGAGGAGAGAAAACCAGTTATGGTTCTTTTACTTTGCCCCAGTGCATGTTTGCATCATGGAAAATTAAATGAAGCTACATTGAGGTATGCATGTACATTTTACAGTGTTATCATGGCATTTGCTATGTTCGTTTAATTTCTAATTATATAGCTGTCAGTAAATCCTATATTGCCAACAGATAGATTTTTTATAAATTTTTTACAACTGTCCAAATTTAAAATGAATTGGACTCTTTAAAATAAATTGGACATATTCACTTTTTTTAAAATTTGGTATTTTTTTCCTATTTGGGGTCAGAAATTTGCCAGGCTCACTTATTTAAAGATGCTATATAATTAATAAGTAACAGGACTACATGCTTGTCCAATTTGGAAATACTTGAACTTGAAAAATTCCTCGGACAGCAAAATTGGACTCAGCCTACGGCCTCGTCAAATTTTGGCTGTCCTCAGCATTTTTCTCATCCAATTATTTCAATATACAAATCAATGTCATGATTTGTCCAAATTTTTCATGTCTCAAATTTACCTTTTTCACTTAATTCAAGTAACCATACCACTTAACTCTGAACTGTATTCATACTGTTATTGGACATTAACCTAGGTATGTCCTGTTTGTAAACTTGGATGACCTTAGGGTTGGGTTTTACTAACTCTATGTTATTAATTCATCAAGGGTTTTTCAGAAGGTACTGGAGCAATGCAAAGAAGGTTGGCTCTTTTGGACGGCTGAAACAACGTCTAAAGATGGCCAAAAAGGTTGGTTAGACTTAAACATTTTAGGTTTTCATCAAACTTGAAAAAAGTCCTTTCAACAGTTCCACAGTAGGTTCTGTTTGTTATACTGCCTTTTATCCTCCTACTAATTTCCCTATGTTTTTTTTTTTAAATAAACAGCACTCAAGTTGTATGGAAATCAGGCAAATGATGTGGACCAGTTAATATTTTTAACTCCCTCAGCTGGACGAAATCTAACCTTCATTGAAAGGATTGAAGGTGACATAATTTTGTTTGCTGAAGAATAATTCTATTCAGTTTTGAAACAATAACGGCTTCATATGTAACCCTGTTGTTTATTTCTTAATCAATTTCAGCATCAGATATTGAGGATGATGATTGGCTTTCCCGCTCAACAACCAGCATATGCGAGCGAGCAACCTTTCTCATTGAATCGCTTGTAATAGAAAGGTACATAGATTGTTTTCTCAATTTGATACAATAATTAACAGTATTCAACAAATTAATACTCCACATATTAACAACACTTGTTTCGCTCATAATTAAACAAAAAATTTGGTGTAATTTTCCTGTTTAGAGAAAAACTTGCAAGATGGCGAGCAGAGAAGCAGGAACAAGATGGACAGTTTGCCGAGTGTGAGATAAATAACCAGTCATTGGACATGGTGAGTATTCAGGCAACAGATGCTACCAGGCAATTAAGACAAACATTAACTTTTCTGTAGTGAAGTTAAACACAAATAATCGGAATGTAAGCAATGCCTACAAATAAGCAATGTTCTTTTCTTGATTCTTTCTGGTGTTCAGATTTACCGGTATACATAATTGATATAACACTTGTATCAGTGTGGAGGGGTGGTCAGTGTGCTAATTCTGTGACAAACAACCAAAGTTTGAGGCCTAACCAGTGTGCTGCATTGTGTCCTTGGAAAATACACATTGTCTGACATTTGCAGAATGCAGAATATATTGCGTTACCTTTACCATTATTAAAAGCTAACCATAAACAGGCTAACCGGAGTGTATAGTTAGGCTAACCGGAGTGCATAGTAAGCTGACGGGAGTGAATTTGGTGAACCTGCTGGGTGGTAACCCTGCAATAGACTAAGCATCCCATCCAGGTTGATAATCCAGGATAGGTCCTGGCCGTATGGTGCCATTTTGTTCAGACACAGACTTCTGTACTTAATTCTTTGTTTTATTCTATTTAAGCCACCAGGAAACATAAATGACCCCGAAAGGGAAAAGGAAAAGGAGGAAGAGGTATGTTAAGGGTTTGTTACTTCAAAGTAGATAACAATCTACTTTGGAAAAAAATCATTAATAAAATGTCCTTGATACGTATTAGAACATGAGTTGTTTGCAATTCAAATAATAATAATTATAATATTAATAACAGCGAGTATCTAAGATTTGTGTGCCCCAACCAATTGTTTGTACTACCTGACTCTGCAGGTTCTCTATTTACCCACACTTAGGACGTTATAAACATTTCATCACGTTTTTTCAGTAAGCTTATAATTTAATATCTTTGTAATTATTTGATATAGCAAACCTTTGAAGTGCCTGTTTTTCAAACACAAGAACATGGACAAGAGAAACCTGGGGAAAATGTACAAGATGAGAAAGTTAGTTAATAAACAACAAATACTGTCTAGCTATTTCGTAAAACATCATGTTATGTATAAATGCACTGAAATAGTGTTGAATAATAAATTCCAATGGAAACATTTTATAGTAACCGTGATACAATAACATGCAAGATGGACACCAAGCTTTGGTCATGCCACTACATTTTTCAGATTTTCAGAATTTTTCTGTAACTGTACTTGTTGAACTTTAGTTCACAACAAAGGGGGATATGGAATGCAAAAAAAATATATTAAATTTATATAGAAAATAATGGGGTTTTGTCACTTTAGATAAGAGAGGAAAGAAGAAAAAGGACATCGAAGGAGCCCAAAGAAGGCATTACAATCGCTCTTCGCTTTCGAGACCTGAAAGTACAGCGGAAGATTAAGGTTAACGCATTTTTTCAGGTAAATACCCACGTGTATGCTATAAGTAAGTTACTTACTTGTATGTGAAACAAAACTATTGTGGTAACAAATGATGGAAACCAATGGTCTGTAATCATATGTGTATACAGTAGACTAGATTGAGCTGTGCCTGTAACTACGCAGGAAGGCCTCAGACAGGCTTTTAATTTTTTTTTTTCTTTGTGTATAATAGGAAGTATATGACTGGGCAGGGGGCTTGGAAGACATGCCCCATCACTTTACCCTGCAACGACAGAGTCAAGTGGTTTTTCACAGGGATACAGTAAGCGGTCGTGAGTTGTTGGATGTAAATGAACGAGTAAGTAGATACAAAGGCAATGTCAAAAGAATGTAAGTTACAGAATATAGTATGCATGTTACATACAATGTATTATTATTTATGACAGAATACCTGATGTAATTGATGCAAGTGATGTAATGGAAGAACAAAAAAATTAACCAAAAAAAAAAAGAAATACAACCCAGGAAAGTTGAACCACTATTGAAGGTAAAAAAAAAAAACAACTGACAGGAGGCAGACCAGTTGGCTGTGTTAAATTTGGTGATTTGAACACAGGATAACCTTAAAAAAAAAAAAAAAATTAGCTTGTGGGAGGGGCAGGTCTTGGGCATATACATTAACTAGAATATCAATGCAGATATAAAATACTTATATCCACATTTCTAACATTTGCTAGACAGAGGCAGAATGCAAGAGAATTTTAAACCATGAGGTAGGGAAAATTTTATTCCATGTCATTTAAATAAGATCTTCAATCCATGAGGCAATCAGTTCAACTATTTAAGCCCCAATACTTGGGAACTAAATGCTACTCCAGGGATGAGGCTTTTTTGAACCGATACTTGGGAATTAGTGCCAGTAATGCTACTCCAGGGACAAGGCTTTTTTGACCCTATACTTAGGAAACAATGCTACTCCAAGGATGAGGCTTTTTTGACCCAATACTTGGGAATTACTGCCAGTAATGCTACTCCAGGGACGAGGCTTTTTAAGCCCGATACTTGGGAATTACTGTCTCTAATGCTACTCCAGGGACGGGCTTTTTAAGCCCGATACTTGGGAATTACTACCACTAATGCTACTCCAGGGACGAGGCTTTTTAAGCCCGATACTTGGGAATTACTGCCTTTTAATGCTTCTCCAGGGACGAGGCTTCTTAAGCCCGATACTTGGAAATTACTGCCTTTTAATGCTACTCCAGGGACGAGGCTTTTTAAGCCCGATACTTGGAAATTACTACCACTAATGCTACTCCAAGGATGAGGCTTTTTTGACCCAATACTTGGGAATTACTGCCTTTTAATGCTTCTCCAGGGACGAGGCTTTTTAAGCCCGATACTTGGAAATTACTGCCTTTTAATGCTACTCCAGGGACGAGGCTTTTTAAGCCCGATACTTGGGAATTACTGCCAGTAATGCTACTCCAGGGACGAGGCTTTTTAAGACCCGATACTTGGGAATTACTGCCAGTAATGCTACTCCAGGGACGAGGCTTTTTTGACCCGATACTTGGGAACTAATGCTACTCCAGGGATGAGGCTTTTTTGACCCGATACTTGGGAATTACTGCCACTAATACTACTCCAGGGACAAGGCTTTTTTGACCCGATACTTGGGAACTAATGCTACCCCAGGGATGAGGCTTTTTTGACCCGATACTTGGGAATTACTGCCACTAATGCTACTCCAGGGATGAGGCTTTTTCGACCCTATACTTGGGAAATAATGCTACTCCAGGGATGAAGCTTTTTTGACCCGATACTTGCTACCCCAGGGACGAGGCTTTTTAAGCCCGATACTTGGGAATTACTGCCTTTTAATGCTTCTCCAGGGACGAGGCTTCTTAAGCCCGATACTTGGAAATTACTACCACTAATGCTACTCCAGGGACGAGGCTTTTTAAGCCCGATACTTGGGAATTACTACCACTAATGCTACTCCAGGGACGAGGCTTTTTAAGCCCGATACTTGGGAATTACTACTACTAATGCTACTCCAGGGACGAGGCTTTTTAAGCCCGATACTTGGGAATTACTACCACTAATGCTACTCCAGGGACGAGGCTTTTTAAGCCCGATACTTGGGAATTACTGCCAGTAATGCTACTCCAGGGACGAGGCTTTTTAAGCCCGATACTTGGGAATTACTGCCAGTAATGCTACCCCAGGGACGAGGCTTTTTAAGCCCGATACTTGGAAATTACTGCCTTTTAATGCTTCTCCAGGGACGAGGCTTCTTAAGCCCGATACTTGGAAATTACTGCCAGTAATGCTACTCCAGGGACGAGGCTTTTTAAGCCCGATACTTGGGAATTACTGCCAGTAATGCTACTCCAGGGACGAGGCTTTTTAAGCCCGATACTTGGGAATTACTGCCATTAATGCTACTCTAGGGATGAGTCTTTTTAAGCCCCGATAATTGGGAACTAATGCTACTCCAGGGACGAGGCTTTTTTGACCCGGTACTTGGGAATTAGTGCCAGTAATGCTACTCCAGGGATGAGGCTTTTTAAGACCCGATACTTGGGAATTACTGCCAGTAATGCTACTCCAGGGACGAGGCTTTTTAAGACCGGGACTTGGGAACTAATGCTACTTTAGAGATGAGGGATTTTTGACCCGATACTTGGGAATTACTGCCACTGATAATTGAGAATTAAAAGTGACCAGACTAAAATTGAATAAGATGCTGATCAACAAAAAGTGAAACATTGATATTTGATATGTCATTGAATGTTAGATATATTGCTCTTAACACCAGTTTTCATAAGAGCTCTCTTTCACATTGTAAATTTAAAAAAAAAATTAATAATTTGTATAAACTACATGATAAAGAGCATGAAGGGGAGTATGCTGCACAAATGAGAAATGAGTAACTTGCTTGAAAATGGATAAACAAGTGACTCATTCAAGCAGCATACTTCCCTTCCCTATATTTCATTGCAGGTATCCTTCAGAGGAAATTTACCCCAGAATGAAACAGAGATATTGGAATCCACTGTAGAAGGTTAGTTTAAACTCTGTGAAGATACAGGCAAACCTTTCTTTCTTTCGAATGGGGGTAAATGACATTTCAAGTGAGGATTAGAATCTGTTTGTAGACAGGAAAATTTGGCACAAACAGTTTATTTGGTGGTAATAAAATATGATTTAAAAAATTGTTACCAATTGCATTGGCTTCATTGTTCTGTGCAAAAAGTGTAAACAACCATTATGTTGAAGGCTTTGCAAAGGTATTTTGAAGAAGAAGACTTGCAACTAATAAAAAAATTATTGTTAATCCTCATCACTTGAAATTCCGATTTCCAACCTACCCCCCACAACAGAATTGTCAAATACTAAGTATTCAAATCGCAATACTTTTCTTGTTTTGGTTTGAAGCAGAAGACTCACTCGCCTCACTTTCATGCACTCTACCTAAACACTTCCACCCAATCCACCATTAATGAATAAGGTGTATTGCTTATACATAACAAAAATATGATGCCTGTTTGATTAGCACCATAAGAGTTTAAATGTATACCATTTAAACAAACAAAGTCATGTATTGTTAACTATACATCCCTGGTATCTATTATCAGATAAATTATGGATATGAAAGACATTGCAGGCTACATGTGATTATGATGTTTGCATCAGTTTGTAATGCCAAACAATTTTTTTTTCTGTATAGATGAAAATGTAAAAAGAGAAGGAAAAAAGAAAAGAAAGAGCACAGAAGAAGAAAAAGATGCCAACAGAAAACTCAAAATAAAAAGAAAAAAGAAACACCAAGAAAAGAAAATTAGAATGAAACGGAAAGAAAGAAAAACGAAAAAAAGAGAAGAGGGCAAGCAGGATGTAGCAGATCTAGAACAACACAATAGTGAACACGTAGAAGACAAAGAATGGGAAGAGAAAGATGAAAAGTCTGAGGGAAATGAGAAGGAAGACAACAAAGAAATTAAGAATGACGAGGAACAGAAGGATAAAGTTGATGAGAAAGAAGATGTAGAACAGGAAGAAGATAAAAGAAAGAAAGAAGAAGAAGAAAGAGATGCAGAGAAGGAGGACATTAACAGGAAAAGAAAGAGAGAAAAAAGATCAGGAGCCCAAAGGAAAAAAAATAAAAAGAACAAAGACAACAATTAATTATTTATACCATAAGGGAAATGGTCAAAACTATTGTACTCGGACAGGACCCACCAATCTGCAAACTTATTGATGGTGTGTTGCTTGGATAACCCACGCTCTATCAGGATTAAAAACTAAGATAAAGATTCAAACTTCCTCAAACATTAAGGCAAAACGTTTTTGTTCATTTAGCTTACCAGACAGGTGGTATATTGCATAGCCCCCTACCCCTACACAAGGTGGGTCCTAGTTGAGTACACTTGTTATGACAACTTCCCTTAAAAATAATTTTCAAGCACATACATTGTAAGCATACTGCAACAGCATACAAAGTTGAAGGGACTATGTCACATATTTTTTCTGTATTGACCAGAGTTTTGAACAGCTAATTAAAAAAATAAAATAAATTTAAGTGACAGAAAACATAAAGTAAAAATCATTTAATTTCAAGTTGCTATTGTTAGAGCACAGAAATAACATATCAATTAATGTTATGTTAACAAGCATATTTGGCAGTGGATAGCTTTATAGGAAAAATACCGCAACTTGAAAAAGTAATGCTTAACTTTTCAAAAAAAAAAATTGTGGAACTAAAAAAAAAATTGTACCATGTTTTTATCATGGACGTTGTTATAGTTTTGCATTAACAAGCATATCTTTTATGCATTTAAAAATTATAAAGGATAGTCTAGAAATGGAGTCTCTGATAATTTCCTAAAATGAAGGGAGCTAGCTATGTATCATGTTCCACTCTTTGTTTGATTTTTTACAATGATGAGTAAATAATTTATTGTTTTCAGCTTACAATTTTTTCTGTAGTGTCCGTGCTGACAACCGTTTTGCAAATTTGATATCTGATAGGAATTTCAAAATCAACTTATTTGGATAAACTCAGCATGTACATTCACATTACATTTACATCTAATGATGCTCTTGAAGAGTTAGTGCTTAAAAGTCAAAGTTTTTTTTACACCTGGTTGGTGGCATTAAGATATTTTTATATCCACAATAGATTGTTTTCTTTAGTATGTAAGCTTAACTGTAAAAACCATTCTTTATCTAATTAAAAGTATTATATATTTTCAAAACATTTGCGACTTGTCTCTGGGGTGAAACAAGGCTGAAAGGGATTCGACCTTACTTTTTTTAAGAGAGGTCACAAGGGACATAATCTTCCTCTCACGGCAGGGACAGGTGGGGGTGATTGGGATTAAAAATTACCTGCTAAATTGCCATCCAAAATATATACGTCTTGAATGCTCTGCAGGCAACTATGCAATACAAAACCAAACATTTAATAAGGAATAATACTTCCATACTTTTATGTAAACTTTTTTTAAAGCATTAAAACAAAAAAGAAAATCATGTACAAAACTGAGCCGAAAAAATTCAAAACTTTTTTGAAATGAAACTAGCATCAATTCAAGTTAAAGCACAGACTGGTTGAAGCTCAACAGGACATCGAATATGTAACAACACAATAAAATGATATATATACTAAATACTTAAAAAAAGTTCAACAAAGATTACCTTAATCCAATTCAAAAGGTCGAGAGATAATCCCTTCCTGCATACTGCAAGCTACACGAAGTTAAACTTCTTCAAATTACTCCTCCACTTTCCCCGCCATGACATTTTTTATTCATTAACCTCGTTCCCAGGACTGTACGCGTGGTGCAAAAGTACCAGTCTTTCTCAACTTTTTCACGTCAATAATCACCTAATGCAGGTAAGACCTGGGAACTGGACAAAATCGAGTCGATAAAAACTTAATCGAGTCGATCGAGTCTAACAAAGTAATCGTGTCGATAAAAATTAATCGAATCTATAAAAAGTTATCGAGTCGATAAAAAGTAATCGAGTCGATAAAAAGATATCGAGTCGATAAAAAGTTATCGAGTGGATAAAAAGTATTCGTGCACTAATTATGTTTTCGTAGTCGACCACATTTTATCGTCGTTGTTTCCCAGAAAAGAATATTGATCCCAAATGTACAGGGGTAGTGTGGATCCAAATGTTAATTTTTGGTTATTGTTTCATTTTGTTCTCCTGGTTCTCTAATAATTATTATGGTTATGGTCATTATTATGGTTATTTCTATTGTTCTTGTTTTATCAAAATGACAAATGATTGTTGCAGTGATTTAAGCAATTGGAATAAAGAAGTCTGAAAAAAAATAATCAAAGTTCCGTAATATTAATATTACAGTGCGGCAATCTATACATCAATGATAACTAATGAGAGTTGGAAAACTTCATCTTAAGTTATAAAGGGTAAAACATGAACAGTTACTCAGTTACAAACCTGTGGCACTCACATGAAAAAAATGTGATATGTCAGAAGAGCAATAATTTGGTTTTAAACAAAGCTGATAAAAGAAGTACCCACCTGTCAAACTTTTCTGACCTTTCCCTGTCTTCTGCCAACCCATGTCATACAATGCTCCGATTGAAACACAGTCTAGTGTCTTACTTTTTCTCCTCTGTCTCCCACTATTCTTTTCTCTTCCTAAAAACCAGCTAAAAACAATGTTTTTGTGACCGTTTACCAAACATGTAACCCATCATTAATGTCTCTTGATGCGTGCATACTTAAATGCTGTTTATAAAGTGGTTTTTCTGTCTGCAGGCTCGCTTGTTTATAAAAAAAATCTGAAACTCTTTGCACTACTCATACTATTTGCTACTCATGTTTTCCACACGCCCCAGTTTAAACCATTAAAATTCCAAATATTTCAGTCGGTGTCAAAAATATATTGTCTAAAGGAAATGTACTTTTTCCCTTCAAAACTGTAAGAGTGATACACCTGATGAAAAGGGAGATCAGAGGGATGGCTGACTTGGAGGCCTTCTGGAAGTGATGGCTCATCAGTTTCTACGACGTTGAGTTCCTCCATGAATCGTATGCTTTCCCTCACTTGGATGCAAAAAGCACACTTGTATCCGACACATACCATTTCTTTACTAAGCTTGCAAATTCAGAAAGCCCACATGCCCGTGGCTCCCTAGTTGTCCTTCGCTCCAAAAAAATTCTTCGTCACCTCAACTGTAAGGCTGAGCTCTGTTCGGCCGTTTTCCTTTTGCCTTGGTAGCGGAGAGAATTGGTCAACTTTGTGGACATTCCTGACAGAACCTTTTCACAGGGGACGATCACAGCTTTTTTAGGAATAGATTTAGCAACAAAAGCAATCCTCACCAGACATCCCTAAGGAGTCAAAGCCACCAGGGATCTCAGTAAATGTTTGTGGTCCCAATATGAGAGCAACCTGCTTCTCAGAACTGTTGAGGATATCCGTACAGGGCTGGGAAAGTTTGGCTTTGGTTTCATCATTCTTTAACAAGAAATTTCAATCTTTGTTTAATAGCTGTGTGACATGAAGGATAATGTTATTGTAGCACTCATTTGGAAGTTAGCTTACGTCATCTTCTAATTGTCCATTCCCTGTCACCCTCAACCTCTTTAATTCCTTGTTCCTCGTCTCCCTTTTCTTTTTCTTTACATTTTCGGTCATATCTTCCCATCTCTCCTTAACCTGGAAATATTTGAAATTTTGAAGACAATATTTTACTGAAATTAAAAATTGAAATGTGCTCAGTTTCATAAAAAAATCTTGTTGAATGTTAAAAGAAAAAATGCTCAATAATTTTTTTATACAATTATTACAATAATAAATTTATTCTATTTTTCTACTTGAAATTACCTGATCGACACTTTTCCTCTCCCCTGGGTTTACCACATTCACTGTGTCTACTGTTTTTTTCTTCACAGTATTAGAAAATTGGTACCTCTGCTTCAATTTGTTAGTTGTTGTATCATTTTCTTTACTAGGTGCTTTCATATTGTAGCTGTTTAATTCATTGTTAACTCTATAATGAAAATTGGCGTACTTGGTTTTCTCCGTAGGCTTGAACAAGTGCATTGCTCATGACCAGCATAAATTCAGAGCTTCTTGATTTTTTCTCTGCTGACATCTATTCAATTACATAGTTGGAATAAAGAAATTATCAATAACATCACAAAAAGTGTGATATTAAATACACAAGTCATTTTAAAAGTTCAATTATATGTTACTCATATCTTCAAAAAGTAAAAGAAATGTTGCAAACCAAGAAAGGAAATTAAAATATTTGATTTTTAATCAGAAACAGTACAACCAATGGATATTATTAAAGTGATAATAATAATAAAAATAATACCTTTAAACACCACAACAACAGTTCCCGGCTGGATTGGCGGACCTACACTACACGGCAACATAATTTTTTTGCGGAACTGAACACAGCCTACCAAAATGGCCACCCCGATCTCCACAAAACATATCAAGTTTATTAATAAATGCATCAAACAGAACTTACCTGAAATCTCCATACACCTACCTCTTACACTGGTGCGTTCTAAAATAATGTAAACATGTCATCTCCAATTCGGTTATTCATGTAAAGTATGAAATTCCTTATAGGACTCATCGAAGGCGAAGAGCAAGATTGTTAAAGAAGACTTTCACAATTGGATTTCTTCTTGAAAGCCTGGTTTGTAGGTTTGGGCAAAAGACTGGCAGTCCATCTGTATCTTTTGTTTTTGCAGCTGCACAGTCTCAAACACAACATTTGCCTGGACATCTTCAGGAATTTCACAGAGAAGGTCTAATAAACTTTTTTTTTCTTAGTGTGTAAAGATCGTTTTGGTTGTTTGAGAGATTTACCAACTGCTGTGCAGAAAAAGATGAGCACAGTTCCATCAATATCATATTTTTGTCTTGTTCCAGTATTCTTCCAATACATTCATTTAAACAACATGGACAAGCTGTAGAGTCAAGGAGAAATTAGGTGACCTTCATTCTCTGAAGCTGGGTCAGTTCCACTTTCTTTTTTTCAGTAACTAACTTTAACTTATCTTTGTTTTTTTTTTGGCGTTTGTTGGCCTGCCTGTTCCTGGTAGTTCGCAAACTGCACAACTTTCATTGTGAAAATACCACTTCCATGCTGCAGTAGACATGGTTTTTTGTTCACAGGTCTGCTTGTTTCCAAAAAATCTGAAACTACTTGCACTACTCATCCTTTTTTGCTTTTTGCGACTCACGCGCCCCAGTATGAACCTTTAAAATTTCTAACCTTTCAGTCAGGGCCAGAAAGATATTGTCTAAAGGGAATGTACAGAAGTACAGAATGCTTGTAAATATTGTGGTTTCCAAATTATCAAAATGTTTATTGTTATACACTTTCTTAATTTTTTATTTTTTCCATTATATTGTTTTATTCAAAAGTAAAATATAAAATGTGTAAAAATCCATAATTTTTTATAATAATTAATAAATATTTGAGAGGCAGTCATTCATCTGCATTTTTTGCACTGGCCATTTTGCATTGGCAATGTCAGCAATGTTGGCCCTGTAAACCTTAAAAAAAAACGGGCAATTATATACAGTTTCAGTGCTATCTTCAGGAAATAGGAAAATTTTGAAATCCAGTACGGTTTCTCTCTACATTTTTTTGTGCAAAAAGGGGTTTCTGTATATTTGGGGTCTTGAATTCGTTTCTTAATACCTTACATTGGGTTTATGCCCCTTCATTAGTTGAATTTCTTTGGCAAATAACTCAGCAATATTGCAAAATTAGGGAGGCAGTGGAAACAACAACAAATGGATGAATTTTATTTTCCCTTCCAAACCACTGAAATGAAGAAACACTGACTATAAAGCAACGAACAGTCTCAAATTACCCTTGCATGATTTGGATCCGGTTTATCGACCAGTTCTCCTGGGATGATGTGGCGTATAATCCCCTTCACGGTTGCAGGGAAAACATATGTTGGCTTTCCCACATGGACACCAAGGGTCTGGCTGCTTCCAAACTAAATAACAAAGAAAAACATGACAATCTTAATTTTGAAATTGAATTCGCACCTCATCTAAAATAGCCAGCTCACATACAAGAATATTGTAGTTTGGAGTCTTTGAACTGTTTGTTTCATTTCCATGTTTGTAAATAGTTGGCAGAAGTCACAATAATGGATTATCGATTATTAAGTGAATCATTTGCATAACTTGGAAAGGTAAATGTTGGAGCTCAATTTAGTGAGAGGTTAGACAAATGTGGATTGAAAAGACCTGAATGAAACAACATTGAAATTAATACTACTTTTCTCAACATTAAAATTTTTTGGAACATGTCCAAATCATGAAAATAATCGGCCATTGTTCTGCAAACAGTCCAAATCATTGTGTTTTATTACTGCCCCTCAAGGAAATGTAGGGGTAATTTGAAAAAGGTTTTTTTGGAGAGGGTACATTTGGTCCAGGGATTTTTTGGGGTAATGAGTTTTGCCTCCATTCGATCATCCCTGTCATTTACAAGCCTGAGTACCCCCCCTGGGCACCATGTCCCCCTCAGGTTGCAATGTGTGCAGGCCAAATACAAGGAGTTCATATAATTGTTAACTTTTTCCTCTGACTGTAAACTTACAATTTTTCTTTCATTTTGATGAAGTTTTCCTTTTTCTGATATCTTTTCTGGTTCCAGAGATATTAACGATTTTGTATTATGCAAATTAGATAACTGATGACGTCATAAGTTTGACAGAAATTGTTGTAAAAATACAAAATCAGTAGTATATCTGTAAATACTAAAGCAAAGTAACTGAAACTTGGCACGAGAAAAGATATCAGGAAAATGAAAACACCATTCTCTTCACTTTGAAAGGCCTTTCATATGAGTTCAACTTTATTTCATTTCATAAGAAAAAATTTTAAGTTGACAGTCGCCGGTTTTTCCTTTTAATTAGACTGGCGTCTTCGTTTTGAGGGGCACTGCCTCCTCATGTGCCCCTCTCCACCACAAGAGAAGCATTTCACTAAAAACAAAAATATTTTTAAGCAACATATTTAACCATACTGTAACATAAATTATTTCCGCTGCTCAATTGCAATTACTAATGTGAAAGATATGTTTTTGTCAACACTGGTCTGGCACATTTGACAACACTTCATGACAAGTTGAACTCCGAAGTACTATGGCTATAGTATTAATAATCAGTGGGTAGCAGGAGGCCACAAAAGTCAATTACCGGTTTGTCAAATATTAACAAATATTCCCGGAAGTGGAGTTGAATAGCAGTGGATATATTAATATTTTACTGAGTCATGCATGAAGCTGCATGCGAGGTTAATTATATCCACCATGTTCACCAACACTGCAGTGAACAATTGTATTAGTATATACCACACAAGTTTAATAACTAGCAGACCAAAACATCACTTTTGGTAAACAAAGCAACACACAAAGGCAGTTTGTTTCTCTTTAGCTGCTGGTAGGTGAATAGTACTAAATAAAGCTTATTACCTCTGAATTAACTGATCAGTGCATGCATAAATTAGGAATATTCACTTGTGTGGTATATACTAAAAAGGTTTTTGATGTGACTAGTCAAATATATATATGGTTATTATTAGATATACTTTGAGGTCGTTGATCTATTCAATGGAACAGAATTGTGCAAAAAGCTCATCTGTAGGATCCAGAGGTTTGGCTTTCGAAAAATAAAGGTCAGAAACTCAAATGAGCAACAAATTAGTAGTTGAGAATGACCTCTTAAAAGATGTCCTTGACTGTCTACATTCATTTTTTTTTATTGGGTTATTCCAGAAAAAATCCACACACCCCCGACGGATGGGGTCGTTTTTTACCCCCCCTCTCACCTGGATTTCCTGAAGCACAAGACCCCCCCTCCTGTCTGGATTTCCAAGACCAAAGACCCCCCCTCCCGCCTGGATTTCCAGAAAAAAATATTATGCTTAAATTCAATTAAATTTTAATATAAAATATGCACAATCACGTCTAGAAGATGTTCTTGTTTAATTTCTAAAGCATCATCTAATATTAAGCTAAGAATTCTATCGCATAGATCTAAAAGAAGGAAGGAGCAAAAATACGAAAAAGTGAACGAGTGTTTACCTTCTTAGCTCATTAAAATCAGTTGCCTTTTATTCTACTCTGCGCTAGATATGGTTCTAAAGTAATACGATTAGTAAAAAATATGATAAAAGAGTCAAATAGTCATTCCTCTTCGCCTGCTTTTCGAGACAAGGTCAGTCCCGTCCACTGAAGATCGAGAACTTCTAAAATCTTCTTCAAAATCTTTCGAATAACAAAAGTCTAAACTTCTTTATCGTCCAAATTCTTCTATAACTTAGCACTGGATAACTTCATTCACATATCCTACCTTCAAGAGCCAGAAGTTCTAATCTGCAGTGGAAGGAAAGTTGAAACTCGCGTTGTGAACCGCTTTCTTAGTTATTAATTATGCCCGCCATACTGCCCATAGTTACAAAAAGTCTTTTTGGCTTTCGTCAGTAAATCGGGAAGGCAAAATTTATAAGGAGGAGAATGTAGCCAAGACAAAAGCACTTGAAACAGCTCCCAATCACGAAATGAATTCAACTAATTATTTTTAAAGCGGCTAAGATGACTTTCAGATTCGTCCATTGCGTTGTGTCAAAAGTCCGCTGTGAACAACATTCGTCACCAGGCTTTTGCAGAGTAGAAATGTGTCAGGCGTTTCACGATCTTCGTTGCAACAACGTCGTGAGATCTTGTGAGGGGTTCTCTTTAATTTTGTATCTTGTTTTAACGTTTTCTGCTATAAAAAGACCTGTTAAGGAACTTAGATTATCATTTATGTCAGGTGAGAAATGTATGAACAAAAATATAATCTACTTTTTCAGGATCTGAAGGCGCTGAAGTGTCACCGAACTAAACGTTCGAAGCGCTTGAATTATCGGTTGAAATGACCCCTGCAGAAGACTTTTTGAAGTTCAACCCCCCCTCCCGCCTGGATTTCCAGAGCCTTTTATCCCCCCCTCCCGCAAGAATTTCCAGAATCCCATCCGTCGGGGGGGGGGAATTTTTTCTGGAACAACCCATTTCACGGAATTGTATAAAATTCTGAATAATCAAAATAATAGATCTCTCTTATTTTTTATCTTGGAAAAGACTTACACTTTTGTTGTGCATAGTTTGCTTTGCGCTTCCTTCCTGTTCAAAGTGATGAAAATGAAAATGGTCACTTAAAATTGTCAATGTGAGTTGTCCAGAGCATGATTGTAGATTGTCGCAAAGAACTGGACAAATTTGTCACTATTAATCAATTTATGTTATCCTCTTATTTATTACTCTGCTGGTAAATTTATTGCTCATCCTGCCCAAGAAGGACAGTTCTCTGGCAGTGGTCTATTATAAACGTTTTGGCCAGAGACTCTGGCAACTTTTGCAGCCGTCCTTTTTTGTCCCTTCTTCATTTGAGCCTGGTAGATGGCATCCAGGATTGCTTTAAAGTTTTTCAGTTTACTTTGTTCCCACCTAAGTGGTTTGACATGCTGCTTTGCAGGTCCGGTATCTTCCCTTTCCCTAGCTCCTGTTGCATTCTCCTTGTTAAGCAGCTCTTTTATTCTTTCTCTGTCCTGTGCCGATATATTCTGTTTGCGTAAAGCTTCTTTGCGACAAACTGATTTCTAAGAGAAAACAAAAAAGGGCTTTAAAGATGATAAGTTTTACACCACTACAGTACTTAACTTGAATTCACTTTGTTCATTTCACTGTCATTGGAAGTACTGTTTTTATTAATTTTTTGGGAAAACACTAAACATGTACATCACTTTCATGATTTATGAATTTCTAATTAACAATAAAACTATTGTTTTACTACATGAAGAAAGCTTTCCCTTTGCACTCTCAGCCGATGTCGTGCCATACTTCTATGTTCTTCCAATTTTCCATTTTTATTTCTGATGGCATCATCACGAAGACTACGCCAGTACTGACAGCTTGCAGCTAGAAAATAAATAAGCTGGGCCATTTACTAGGTTGATATGAGACACGCGTCCTGCATACTGCTAGGATCAGCAATGTCGAAATCATTAAATGTGTATGAGTCATTAAATGTGTCTGATGTTTCTGCAATTTGAGCAGGATTTATGTCCCGGCTCTACAGTGGAAACTGATTCAGTAAAGTAACTGTAGAGTTCCTTTCTTTGGCATTCCGCCTGGGGAACCACTGTTTTCACATCCTTGCTGCAATGGGACAATTTCTGTCTAGTGTAGTATATGATGGTGTGGGACTGTAATCCATCCCTTCCTCCTCGGCCAGCTTGCTGCATTAAGACCACTAATGTGTTTGGTGGGTTGTACTGAAGAACGTATCTGACATGTGGAAAATCGATTCCCATGCAAAGAGTACGTGTTGCATCTTGTCAGTCCATTTGTTTTGAAATCATCTTCTATCTGATGTTTCTCCTTGTCCTGAGAATGCCGTTGCTATGATTAGAGCCGTGTGAATAATACATGTCTCCCGATCATTGGCATTTCAAACTATCACCTCAGACGTATTGTAGGTTTCTTGCAAGAAAATAATGTCGGCTTTTCAATTCCAAACCCATGTGAAAATCGATTTGGTGAGATCATAAATTCCTCTGACATTAAAGGATAGAATATTAAAGCATACATTATTATTCATTTTGTTTATGAATTTATAAAATACATTTATCAAAGCAAGCAGACAGAAAATAAAGTTTGGTGCTTATAATTATAATTAGCGGTTGGAATTTGGAACTTAAAAAGACTACAACTGCGATAAAACAACTACAAGAAACATAACAAATAACTGGAATCAAGGGTGTAAACAACGTTGAAAAAAAGGGCCCACATACCTTTTGCTCCAGAGAAACTGTTAACGAGCACGATCAGTCACCTCATACACAACACTAACCTGCAGCCCTCTTACCGGAATGTAAAAAAATAGAAAAGAATATGGAAAGCCCATAGGGTGTTAATAAGACAAAGCGTAGTTCCAAAGGCTAAGACTTTTTGCGAGTCAAACTCCCTCATTAGCATGCATCAAATAGAAAAATAAGATTGAATTTTGTAATGCATACCAAGGTAAACGAAGTAAACAAAGCTAAACTTGTGAAACAGTTTGCCTAATTGACGTTTTCGCATCTCGTGTAATTCTATCAGGATGTCTTTGTACATTTTCTACTCTGTGTCCTTGAGTCCTTGGCCACATTTAGACACCCTTTCTCTGTCAGGACACGCGCAATGATAACTTTATCTTTGACGTTTTCCTTACTCTAATTGCTTCGCAGACCTTTTGTTCAATTGTTCTTTCTGTTTCTTGGTCACCTTTGCTTGAAAAAAGCGGGGAAATCGGATTTTTCTACTTCAAGGCATATTGTGGTCTTGCTGTTGCGATCTTGTTTTTGCAAGCCTTTCTCTCCTTCCATGTCTTTTGGGTTTTGTACCTGCACCCGTCACAAACCACCTTTGGTCAACCGTCACAATCACACATTTCACCAAAAAATATATTCGAATTTTTGCGGAATTCTCCAGAAATGTTCCTCTTTCGTTTCTTGTCCAAAAATACAGAAGAACACAAACGACAACAATTGTTGACAGTCTTAGAGCTGCTCATATTCCACGATCGAACAACACTCGATGAACTGTTGCCAATCAACTACCATTGTATTTCAACACCTAGATGCGGAGGATGAGTGCTAGAATGGCTGCTGCAGGCTTTGCACGCATAGCTAGTCGGCTGCTGGTGTTGGCGAAGGGATGTGGTGTAAGCATAAACTGTGCATAAGCAATGAGGGACCAACAGACTGCAAAGCAGCTACGTCTACCACAAGGCAGCACAACAACAACAACAATCAAAATTAAATAAATAAATAAAATAAAAAGTGGTTGAGTAGCATGTATCAGGCAAATTGAATTGAAACTGAGGTGTGGGGGCTTAGGTTGAATTAAAGTTTCCACTCTGCTGGAATGTAAGATTTGTTTGTTCATGTCTTTCCAGTAAAGATGGTGGATAAGAATGCTTTATGTTGGTGATTAATTTTAATGTAAATTTATCAGATTGCACTTTGCAAGGACTGTAGTGATTTAATATGTTAAGCGTTTATGTTTACTGCTCATTTAAGTCTCTTTAGTTTCCTTTGGAATGAGTACTCCAATGCTGCGATGTTGAAATCCACTTTTTGATTGCTTCTGGTGGGCAGCCGTTACCAATAAAGAAAAGCAATAGACAAAATGTGTTGTTGTTGTTATTGTATTGTAAGGATTTGACCCTTACTGGTCCAAATCATGAAAATAATCGGTCATTGTTCTGCAACCAGAGATTGGGAAGGGCCATCGGGTGTTTCTCCAGGCTTCAAAACAAAACGCCTCAAAAGGCAGATGAGGCCTTCTGGTGCTTCAAATCTTTGAAAAACAAAAGGACATCTAATTTGTACTAAAGCAGAAGCAGATACACAACATAAAATGACATAGATCCTGTGCAAAAATGGCTGTTATTCATTTCCGTTATTTGGTCAAGTTTCTTTAAACGCTGATGGTGGCACTTTAATATATATATAATATTATGCATATTTGGTCACATGGTCGGTCACGTGACCTAACAAGAGGCCAATAATGTCTCAGAATTTATTTTGTAATTCTTTTTTTAATAAATCTTGTAAATTTGTTGCAATACATTGTCTCACTTTGCGGGAAAGAAAGAAATAATTCACCTAACCTCGTTTTCATGTTAAGAGTTCAGTGAGCCACCTAAAAAACGCCATATTTACAATTATGGCATAGATCCCAGGTGGGTCCAGAACTAATATTGTTCGGTAGGTATTTCTCTATCTTTGTGCCAAATTTGGTGCTTTTACCATAAATCCCACAATTCTTGCACCAATCTGCTGGACTACTGGGCGATTTTCAGAGGTTATCAGGACACTTGCATCTCTTACAGTATTCTACTCAATGGTGTCAGCAGTACCGGCAATTTTCTTTGACTTCCGTTTCTTCGACTGCTTAGATTGTGTGGTCTCCTTCGCAGACGCTTTTAGTGTGTTATTGATTTCCTAAATTGATCCATATGGTTTCTGTGTAGTACTATTAAAAGTTCTGGAAGGTTGTTGATCAATTGAATTTGTAGGAATATCATTCTTGGAGGCTCTATGTCCTGTCGATCCTTTAATGTTCTCATATGTGTTTTTCTGTTTAGCTCAATGGTCGGGTTTAGTGGGCTCTGCGGACGAATTATTGCTTAGTAGCTTTATGGCCATAATGAGGCTGACTCTTCCTTTGAACGTCACGAAAAGTACCAAGCTTCAACTTGGAGAGTGGCTCGAAGAAACCTACAGAGTCACTAAGCAGTCTGTCTAACTTGTTGGTTTCAGTCGCTACACAACGAGAACTAAGACTGGCGAGTTCCTCTGATGGTTCAAATGGATCCATCCAATTGCTGTAATTGTGGAGCTTAATCAGTCTTTTTCTTAGGTCACGGGCTGATTTTCCTTGTATTTATGAGGTTTCAGTAGTAGGGAAGAAGCTTACCGTAGCCATAGCCATAGAGTATTTGAACATAGTGCGTTTAGCATTTTTGTTTACCGTCAATATGCTGTCATCTCCGTTCATCTCACTGATATTATACGTGAGAAATTTCTCCAGATCATCCACACTACCATTCCAGATAACCCCTTTTTCTTTCCTGTTGAATTCAATGTTGCTTTGAGTTTCGTCTAGAAATTGGCTCTTAGCCCTGGTGACACGTCCATGCTCCATCACTGCGCAATATTTAACAAATAGATTCTATTTTGCCATGCGTCTGTTCAGTTATAGATGACAGATGACGTCAAAATGTGGTATGAACAGAAAAGCGGCACTGATGTTCATACCACATTTTGACCTGTTCTGTGATCTGTAACGGAACAGACCCATGGCAAAATGGAATCTATTTGTTTCATATAATAACACAAGACTTCAGTACACTTCAGTGTGAGTAATGCTGCTTCCCATAAGCTAAGCTGTTTTCATTTCACGATAAAGTTTCTGTAACCCCCAGGCTCTGTTAAACCGATTAAATAAACAGAAAATGGTAAATTGAAAGTCAACGAAAAAACTAACCTTTATTCCACTTTGGAAAGTTGTTCAAATCTGTAAGCATTAACCCAAGCGTTCAATCGCCATTCATTTGTTTGCCATGACGTCTTCAGTTCCAACTGTGCAACACTGATCAAACACGTCCATACAGATTTCGATGATTTCTCGAATAATTCACTGTCTTCTTCAAGCTTGTTTAGCCCAGTTAAATGCTTCGAAAGGTGAGCGATGCTTGACGTATTATTTCCCACTGTAGATTTGTAATAAGCTGAACTTTTTTGCTTTGTTGTGGCCCCGCAAGTGTGAAAAACTTTGTCTACAACTCTGATTTGGACTATCAACTCTGATCACGTATGTGAGTCACACCACCGCGTGACGTCATCTATGTTTTTTTTTTTTTGGTTTTTTACAATGCGATGCTTACTACTTACAGTGAAATATATATTTTTTAAATACAAAAGAGACTAAAATACTATAACACTATACATGGCACAATGAAAAAAAGAGAGCTAATTGACAGAACTTACACTGCACTTACAAAAAATACTGAAATTGGCACTAACCTAATACAGGTACTCATTATAACAACAGACTATGTGTCTGTACTCTAATAGATTGTAAGTAAGTACCAATCAAAATGTGCGTGGAATTCAGGTTATTATATAAATACTAATATATCGAGTTCATTTAATGCTCCTGAGGCACTCTCATAGTTTAATTCAGGTGTGGGCAGAATATCAAGCATGTCATTGACAAGCTCATTCAGCCAGTGATTTAAATTGTTTACCCTTGTATGCAATCGTGTTTGCATTCCATTCACATTTATTTCACCTTTAAATTGGCTTGAAACCAATCGATCGTTAAATGGAACCATTTCTAGTCCAAATGACTGAACATCGTTTACAGTCAGGTAAGGAGAGCCAATCAACTCTTTTGATTTATTCTAGGCTTCTTGTTTGTAAACAGTCCAAAATGCATCAAAAATATCTTGTTTCATTTTAAGACATCGCTTTCGCGATTTATGATGCTCGTGCAAAGCACTCTTTTGTGTGCAGTTTGTGTTCCTTCCTGTATTTGTTTTTGAGAAAAAAAATTCATGACAGAAAATTTACAGAAAAGAAAACCAAACAATTTACATTTTCATGACTTGACCATTTGACCGGACGTTCTTCAGGCTTATGTTACAGACCTCCATATAAACATTTTGAAATTAAAAATTCATTTGACAATGTATTCCTCTGAAAAATATATACAGCTATATTTAAAATTTAATTCTGAAGTTGACACTTCTAAATTTTTTGGCGTGACATTGACAGTATTCCATCATTCTGTTTCTTCCACTGGCTTATCATGTAAAGGTAATGTTTGAACTTTCGCATCACAACATTTCCAACTGAGGAAACCGCCTTGGCATAACCTAATGAAAAATAACAAACGTAAAGAAAGAGTGTCATCAATGAATCCAGCCATGTCTCAAGGGACTCGGAATCGCAGGTCGGTTTTCAAGACTTCCTCTCTACATTGCTGTCTGATAATTTGCTCGGCATGCATGCTTATACAGGCAATCAGCACAAGATGGAAGATGGTCGGACTCGATGTTGCCTCGCTTTGAACAGAACAGTCTATATATGATCTGAAATCCTTAAGCTTCTGAAATAGATCATCAGAGAGTTCCCACTCCACTACCAAGAGGTCAAATATTCCTGAAAGGATCTCTTCTCTTTGACGATTCAAAGTGCACCAATTTTGCCAGTGATGTGATGTGTTCATCATGGTCATTGCCTGTCACAAACACCCAACCCTCTGGCATCTTTCTTTTGCCATACATTTGGCCAGAGTTGTACTCACTATCTGTGAATAATGCTGACGTTTGGACTACAGGTCCACCAGTGCTTACAATGGATGGTATAAGTGGGTTTGTGGATGGTGCTGACTTCTGGGCTGCAGGTCAACCTTCTTTTTGTGCAGTTATCTTGCCTACGCCAAGCACCCAAGAAGTTGCATCCATTTTCGCACTCCTTTGCTTTAAAAGTACTAACCCGGCTATCGCTAAAAGTACTAACCCGGCTATCTGTGCTTGGAAACCAAGAACTTTATTTGGTCCTTCTATTTAAGTAATCAAGAAAGGGTAGAAGATTGGAGCTTTCTCTTTCCACTCGTTGCAGAGGAGTTGCAAGTCAAATTGGCCAGATCTTTTTTGCCTGTTTTCCTTACAAACAAAGGGTTTTTTGTGGCACAATGCCATCAGCTCTTTGGACATTTCAATGTATTTTCAGTGATGTGATTTCTAAGCGTTGGATTTTTTTCGTTATTGCATTTGCGATCTGTGAAGGTACACCTTGCGCTAAAGCCTTTCCAATGGCCTGATAGCTTCCAATTAGAGGTTTTCTGATAGTTTAACTCGAATATTGTTTGTTCAATACAGTTCTCACTGTTAGTAACACAATTGTAAACAGCTTTTGAGGCTGCGCTCTAAAAGGTTAAATGGACAGTGTTTAGTCATCAGCAGTGCACAAGGATGACAATTCAAGTTTAATAGCAAGTGATAGAAGTATTAAACTTTCAAATGCATTTTTAATACATTTCCATTAACAAAAAATAAAGAACAACAGTAAATATTGTTACATTAACTATGTACCTTTCCCTTAGGCATCTTTTCCTTTTTTGCGATAATGCTTTCTAAAAGGTTAAAATAAGTGGTCAGGAAAAATCATGATTAGGCATGACATTTTGTATTTTATGAGATATCACGATTTGTCATGAAATTATTGTGACTAGTCATTATTTTGGAGACTTAAGCCATAAGTTAATGACTGATCGTGACAAAAAACCATTTTTTTCATTAACTTATCATTTAGTCATGATATTTTTATTATGATCATGATGATTTAACGACAGACCATGATTAATGGTCATGAGTCAAGTCAATCACATTAACATTGTTATAAATGCTCAAAATATATTTATTTTTCTTGATAAACACAATGTCTTTAAGTTCCAGAATTAAATGACTTAAGGTAACAAAAGACTGAACTTTCGCACTCATTATCTTGTGGTAAATGAAGCCCGATTAACTCAAGTAAGTCAGAAAAGGCCTGATAGGTTGCACAGTATCTTTGAGCATAGGCTATAACAGATGCTAGATGCTCGTCTTTGGTAATAGTTGAAGTATATGGAGTGTTGCAGCCAAAGATAAGAAGTGAAATGTTTCTTTTTTTATTTTAAAAATTACAAAATTCTTATAATCATCGCAAAAAAAAGATAAAAAGAGTTGGAGGGTGACATCGTTCATCCTTGAAGTTCCTGATCCACGGCCTCCGTGGCCTCTGTTGAGGTCGCAGGGTGAGTTGCACTTCTTGTAGGAGTGCCCCCACCCTCCAAAATTAAAGCACTTTCGCTCTGAAGAAGAAAAGAAAAGCACATTAATTGTAGTGAAAAAAATTGAAAATCCATAAAATTACATTATTAAATTAGTCTGCTGTCTTAAAATAAGATTTTTAATTATTAATTGTACCAGTCCTACAGTTGCTCTATCACATCTGTGTTTAAATACCGGCAATTTATTTTAGTCCTTTATTAACACAGTTATCCCTTCCATAAATTTCGACTTACTTCTGGTTTATCCGGTAGCTTGTTGTTCTACCTTGCGGGGACCTCTGTGGGTGGAGGCAATGCTGCAGGGGTTGCTGCTACTGCTGGCTCTTGTGGTGGCAGCCCTCTGTTGTCTGTTTAAAAATAATTTCCAAAAATTAATGCTAAGACCAAATTAGTTGACAACTTGTTTCTCATGAAATAGGAATTTTAAGTGTTCCTAACTGGCTCGATTTCAACTTTTAAACTGAATGACTCAGAGCAGCAGCATGTAGATGTTTTGATAGATGTTAGTTTCTTTTAAAGTAGATCAAAGCATATGTTGATGTTTCACAGGTGCCATAAAAGTGCAATATTTATGACATATTTTTGCATTTCAAAATTAATGCAATCTTTTTTTTTATCTGCATTGTCAGAAGAAATGTCACGAAAATTAGTGGCTTCAAGAGTTTCCAATGAATGATTGTGTTCCCATTCAATATCGATCACAAAGCATCCGTTCTGATCAATTTTAAGTGGCAGTTTCTCTTATAGCGGTCCATCGCATTTCGGGTTCGGAAAAAAGTTTACCCTCAAACTTTGCCCAGTGAACTATCTTAGGTTGTAAGTAAATGAAACGACTTTAGTTTTTGGAAATATGTTAAAATATATTTTTTAGAGCTCTCAACAGTGAAGGCTGCAAAAGGCCTAATTTTGAGCTTGGCCAGAACGAGAAATTTCATAAGTTGACAAGCTCGCCGCTCAAAAACAACCAAACCCACCAAATTATTACCATATTATTATTTCTAAGTTAAGTGGTCCTTCAAAGGTTGGAAACGCATGTTAATTTTGATACATTTTAATTTACGTGTCCGTAAAAATTTAAATATCAGCAACCGTTAGATTGCTTTTTGTAAACATGCAAAAGTATGGTGTCTTCACCGGCCTTTATTTCACGAGTCCAGACCAGATCATTCTAAATTCCAACTGAATCCTACTAAACAGATGTTAGGAAGACATCGTTTTTTATTATTTGTATACATTGCTGACTGGTTGAGAAATAGCAGACAGGGCAAGTCAGTTTTTACAATATGCGAGTCAGCGAGCCAAGCTAGTCAATCTGCAAGGCATGCGATACCGGACCTTTTTAGAAGCCTAAAGACAAATCCTCATTTTTAGTGCAGAATGCATTATTGTGATGGTTTGGTGGGGCTGTCGTCCGCTAAACCCCTAAAGCGCTACAGTGTAAACTTTTAATCACCAATTAATTAATTAATATCAATTAATTAATTATTCCTTGTGGAGGGGGTAGGGGTGGGGAGCACCTGACCGTACCCCTAAGTAAAACCTGGAGCACATCTACGTTACTTTCATATGAAGATCTCAAACGTATATATTTGTTTCAGAAAACCCTTTGCTCTCCTTGTGGTACTAATCAACGTAATTTACACCAAACGCATGCGCAGATTAGTCTACGTTTTTTTCTGGAACTATCACGAACATCGCTTGTATTGCGTGTTTGCGGTAGGCTTCCTGCAGACTTCTTGGCGCCAAGTAAAAACCGCAAATCAATTAAATTAGATTTTGAGACTTTCACAGCGCTTTCGTAATTAGGTATGCAAAAACTTGCACCGGGATTTTCGGCGTGAACACCTGATAACCAGGAAACAAATATCCTAGCTGTACTGCGTTTTAAAAAACCTGTCGAAAAATATGTTTTTTGATTAGATTTGTTTCTTTAGTTTTTGAGAATCGTCTTTCGTGCAGTCTAAACCGTAACTTAATTAAATTAAACAAATGTCATCGATGCCGCCGTAAAACAAACAAAAATCAAAAGTTTCATGTTATCGCATTTTCAAGGAAGACAAAAGTATTTTGTTACAAACGAACAAGTGTCGTGTTACGTTTGCAAAGATTAGCGTAAGGAACACCTGAGAAAGAATACAAGTAGCCTGTGAACAGTTTTTCCAAAAGTAAAATAAAGCAAATAAACACGACCATATATAAAACATCATACTTTCAATTGTTCCATATTGCATTCTGCACTTACCAAATCATCGAGATTTTTTATAGAACTGGACCCAGTTGTTCGAAGGGTGGATAATACTATCCACCGGATAAACCGCGATCCAGTCTTAACAATAGTGGATAGCGCTATCCACCGGATAGTGATTTATCCGGTGGATAGCGCTATCCACCCTTCGAACAACTGGGGCCTGGTTTACAGAATCTGTCAAAAAATCCTAAATCCTGCAAGCCAGCGAGACAAAAGTTGTATTATGATATCCTGATTAGCGTCACTAACGTTAGGCCCCCTTTACATGGAAAGAGGATGATCCTAGTGCCAGCATCATCCTAGAAGGTTCATTTGGTTACATGCAAAAATGGGACTTCTGGGATCAGCGTTTCATTTGGTTTACATGCAAAATTTGGCAGGACGGTTCCAGTACTTTTTAGTTCGATGCGGTTGCAAAGCAAGATGGCGGGCGCATAATGTTTCAAAATTATCTTTTACTACCGGGTATTTTTCCACTTCCACTTCGGGTACCCTTGTTGATTGCCATTCTGTAGTCTTGACGAATGCTCTTAATTTTTGCTTTTATGCGATCATACACTTTTGAGATAATGATTTTTCATTTTTTCTTCGGTTGTTGTTTCCTTGTAGAGGTTATATTCCTCGGATGTCATGTCCTTTACATCAGTAGGAGGCTCGCTAACCTTATCCGGACCAAATTCTACCGGAAATCTTAAAGCCAGGCGACGATGGACTTCAATTCCTTGAGGTCCGCTTCAAAGTCAACGGCATTAAAATCACATACCGTTATGTAATCCTTGATTTCTTTAATGAGCGCCTCAACATACTCCTCTTTCCAGCTCCATTTCTTCGGTTTCTCTACTTCACTCTTTTTTTATCTTAAAAGTTTTTGGTCGACCCTGTGGCAGCTCAACTTTGGCTTGATGGTAGTCGTCCACCACATGTGATGAAGAGGCCGCAAAAAATATCAAAATATCGAAGGTTCTTTTTATCAACAACTAAAGGGTGACGATTTTGGGGTTTTTGGTTTCCTTTTGGTTCGGTCTGCTTTGTGAACGTCCCTGGAATTAACTCTATAGTCCTTGTGAACCATTTGCACATCATTTAAAAAATAAACCTTCTCAGTCAATGACGCAGCATTTTCTCCTATATATTGGACAGCCTTAGCACTTGCTTCTTGTTGTGCAAGGAGTTCATTTTGTTCCTTTTCTTCCCGATCAGCTGCAGTAAGACCCTTTCCAGCTGTTTTTTGGCCAAGTTCTTGGCGCTTGATTTCAGCCGCTTTAAGAATTGCAGCTGAACATTCCATAGTTACTACATCCGACAGTCTTTTCCTATATCCTGAAGCACTGATAGATTTGGCATTTGCCACTTCAGCAGAAGATCCTAAACTTGAGGAATAGGACCTACACCACTGCTGCCAAGTTTTAAGTTTTGCATTTTCTGCACATTCGTTGACGGCTTGCTTATTAATTTTTCTAGGGCTTTTTCTGTTTCATCGGCTTGACTGGAAGTAGGTGAATTATATGCATTAATCGTTGTCTTCTTGTTATGCTCATATCAAGTACGCTAACAGGGCAATGAAAAGAAAATAATAATGAACGGATGAAAACCATAAAGTTATTGATATCTGAGTTTATACGCTCTCCAGGTTACTTTCCGTAGTTTCTTTCGATGTTCTTTGTGCAGTAAAGTGTTTCCACATTCAAATTAGCCTTGGCAAGGAGGTTGGTGGCATCCAGTCACCAGATGACCTTTGAAGTGACAGTTGCTGCAAGTAAAACTTGGGTTTCGACCAATTGTTGCTCTTCCTTTTGGTTTCCCTTTAGGGACGAAATTATGGTCTGTGCTAACTGCAATTTAAATTCTAGAGATTGTCTCTGCTCACTTAAGTTTTCTAGGAGGAGGTCGATTGCTTTGTCCCCGAATTGCTTATCTGGAGGCTGGTTTGAGCTTGTTAAACTTGCAGGGCCTGAAGCTTGGAGCTTAAGGTTGACATCAGCGGAACTGGAATCCTCACAGGCTAAAGCACAAATTTGAACTCTAAAAGTTTCTGTTTCATCGGGTAGTTATCTTCTTGGATTTAAACCACACACTTTCTCAGAGTATAAATAGATTCCTGCTTGCTCAAAAGTGGATTTCCCCACAGTACAAGACGAAATGTGGAGGGAAGCAGTTCATTTCTGAGATTATCTCTTTCCGGCCACCTGCACACGTCTGGCTGAGAAATTTTTCATCTTTCTTTATTATTGCAAGCTAATGATTATTGTAAAACTCCAAGAACACCATGATCAAAACGGCAAGGAATTGAAGAAAATCGAAACATCAAAACAGCAGCTGGCAAAGGTGAACACACTGACTGGGGCTAAAAATGGCACCAAATTCGCACGTGAACAGGTGAGAAATAAACCAATCAATAATCGATGTTTCAAATGAGGTCACTCTATTTAAATTTTTAAATCTTACTCGGCTTTCGTGAAAACCAATGTAATTGATCGAATTCCGAGTTTAAATAAGATCACTCACCCACTCTGGGCAAGTAGAAAATTAAATTTGACAAGTTTGAAATGAACAACACATTCCGTTCGCCGTTAATCAAAACTATTCTGGAATACTAGGCGGCACGTGCTGACTATTTTGACTATAATGATAGAGTGCACAACTCAGCACGTGGCAACAAGTTTAACGTTCAAGCTCAAGATGGTGTTATAGGTGCTAAATGTTGAAGCAAATGCCAGTCAATAATCCCAGAAAAACTGAACAATTACTCACAATTAAACTCGTACAGCGCAATTTACTGTTGGGAGAAAAAGGACAGCCCAGGTAGTCAGAAAACAGTTTCCTTTAAGACCTGCAGCCGCAAAAACCATACATAGATTTCAAGGTGATGCCGAAAAGAAAATTGTCGTAAACTTTAGCAGTAGAAGAGCAATACCTCATATACACTATGTTGGTTTAAGTAGTGACAACCATTGAAGGGCTCTATATCACCAACCTTTCTTGTTCACTAGACTGCTGCTTCCGTGGTTTTTGCGACAGCTTACATTTTACTGCACTCGTGCATCGCCAGGGCCAAAGCTCTACTTTCACATTCGAAGGTTGGACAGGAATGTCTGACATTATCGCATCATAATCCACTAAGCCAGGGCACATCACAAAACCAGATTCAACTCTTAACTTATCTATCACACTTTTTACTGCCGCCTTGTCTCTCGTAAATCAATTGTTCCTTATTCGAGTGTTTGATAAGTAAAAACTCGGAACTTATAATGTCCGGTTGGGCTGAACAGTTACTGCACTGGTATCGCAGAGGTCAGGGTTCGAGTCCCGGCAAGCCTGATTTTTTCAGGCTTAATTTTCGCAACTGCTTAAGTTGTGTTCATAACTGCAAGGATCTTCTCTTCATTTATTGAAAGCATAAAGTTGTGAATACCCCCTAAACATGATATGGTTCACCACCCCTTGAAGTTTTAAACCTTTTTTCCACCAGATAAAACTTTAAAATTGAAATCTATAAAAACATCCAAAGTTTTAAGCATGCGGACGGGGTCCTTTCGACGTGTCACATATGCCAGATCCTTATGTTTTGTTGATAGTGTGTTCCCGAGCACGGATCCTCGGTATGCTAAGGAGTCTTTCATGTATCGCATGTTGAATCACGGCACTATCAAAGATTTGCGTGCCCTAGTTGAGATCATATGATCTCGCTTGACAATAATGCATCTACTTAAGATGGTGGGTAATGTGTCATTATATGCATTTTGCACGAGCTTCAAAACGGCGAATTTGTAATGGAAATTAATATTTGTCCACGCAGACCTCTAGTACTTTGGTATATCTTTAGGGATTTTTGTTCTAGTACTTTGCCATATCTTTAGGCAGATTATAGATATTTCTAGCGGCTCTACAGTGCAGTCTTTCAATGGAATGTATGAGTTCTGTATTGCAGCACGATCCCCACAGAACTAAGTCGTAGTCCACAGAGGGCAATATGACCTTAAAGTAAAAATCTTCAAGGACATCTTTTGGTAGAAACCTTGATCTCTTAGGCAAGCTTAAGTTGTTCGCAAAACTCTCAGAACTCCTGTGTGTGTGGGACCCAGCTGAGATTCTCGTCCACTGTCATTCCTAGCAAGCGTGTTTTGTTGACCCACTGAATGGCAGACTCCCCAATGATAATTGGCGCAAGAGACTTCGTACTGTTTCCCCTATAAATGAGCATCGCCTAGCTTTTACTTGGGTTGGGTGTAAGCCTGTTAGTAAGACACCAAGAGTGTAACTCACTTCAATGCCGTGTTGAGTTTTGTAATGGCCCCATCTGCCGTGTCACTTATGCAGTAAATTGTTGTGTCGTCAGCGAACATATAGACCTCTCTGGTTTCTGGGACAGGGTGAAGAGTGTTGGACCCAGAACAGACCGTTGCGGGATGCCGAATGTGACTGGGAGGAAGTCTGATTTCGTTCCGTTGACAGTTGTGTATATCAGCCTTCCTTTTAGATAGCTCCTAAGGCAATCTAGAGTTTGGCCCGCAATACTAAATGTCTTTTGCAATTTCATTTCTAGGACGGTGTGACCCTTACCAAAATAAAGTATACTTTAAGTGTATCAATTTTGACATTAAAGTATACTGCAAATCTATACTCAAAGTATACTTTAAGCATACTTTAAGTATACTTGGAAGAGCTACTTAAAGTATACTTGTAGTATACTTGTTCCAACCTGAAATTGGAACACCCTAAAGTGTACTTTAAGTATAATTACAATCTACTTTGCAGTATACTTAAAGTATACTTGACATTAAAACCCTACAATACTAGCAACATGATAAGTATACTGAAAGTATACTTACAATGGAGTAAGCATCCACTGATTGACATGTATTAATTATACATACATTGAAAATTGGCATGGCCAGATTGAAATATAGAAATGACAGTTAGTTTTGGTCAATAATCATTTAATGCACAACCACAATAATCATATTTTACATGTCCAATATTATGAAAGCAGCCTTTCCGTGCCTTTTAATTATCTCAATTAACTTACTTACCAGTACAAATAAACATTGCATGGGGGTAAGAATATATTAAATTGCTTAAACTTACAAAATGACACTTTTGATTTAATGTAATTCTTGCATTTCAATAGCAATAACAATAAACAACAGCATTATGTTCCAGCAAGGTTCTTGTAATTTTTAAACATCAGTGACCAAAATGTAATTCTTCATAATTCTCAGAAATGGCAAATGACCTAAAACAGTAGCTTCAATAAATATACAACAGGACATCAGTGACCAAATTTAATTCTCCACAATTCTCAGCATTTTGGCAAAAAACCTTTACTTAAGGGAACGGTAACTTCAATTCATAATTATTATAAAAATATAACATAATTTTGTTAGTTCACAACATATCTAATCAGATCCATCAATCTCTGAACTTGAAGAATCTTGAAGTCCTCTAGAAGGCCGCCACCCACTTGCACGTGTAGTGATAGAACTGATCTTGTTTCTCAGGGATGATTTTATTGCCGCCAGCTTCCCTCCTTCCTTGACTGCAAAATCTGAAAGGAAAAAGAAAAAATGTTGGAGTGATCAATATATGTAAATTTACCAAAAGACTGTTATTATCTAACTGTCAAGCTGTAGTTAAGGGTGACTTGCATCATTACATAAACATGCATGTGTAGTTTCATTCCAGCACCTGCAGTCGTTTGCTCATCAAGAGCGATGTGATAATTCCTGGCTGTAGTACTGCAGGCTGTAGTTGTGTTCCATGATGAAAATTGCAGACATACTTGTTTGTTTTCCTTTATTATTAAGTTAGCAAGATTGGTCTGCACCATATGGCAATTGCAGTGTATCATTTACAAAGCTGCATTTAGAATATTACCATAGTAATTATTACATTTGAAAATTCTAAACTGAAAGATTGGTTCATTGAATTTTACTTATCAGCCATTATATGGGAAATAAAGTCACAAGTGAGAATTATTCTCTAGCACAAGGCAAAAGTTTTTTCAGAAAAATGGCTTAATTTTGGCAAGCCTTATGCCAGACATTTTAGACAATGCCATCGCAACTCACAGAGTTCAGTTGGCTAAAATAATTAAATTGAACATGGCTGCAAAGATTAAGGGAAGATCTGCAAATACAGCAGAACCCCTATATAATGGCCACCCTTGGGGAAATGGTAAGTAGCCGCTTAATATAGGTTGGCTGCAGGAATTCGTTAGAATTCGTTTTATATCTACATTCTTAGCAATTACAGGTAACCCTTACCCTTACCCAGAATAGAGGCAAGAATATCAGGATTTATCGACTCTCTTGCATTTGCTCCAGTCAGGTTTCTGCCCACCAGTTCGGAGTTTTTGTAGAAGCAACTTAGCAGAAAACATGCAGCTGATGTTGGGCTGTTTTTGCTCTTGGCTGTGCTTAGGTGATCTTCATATAAGAAGACCCCTCTCCCTTTGGACAGCTCAACCATCTGAAAAGAAAACAGAAGTTTACCTTTTAGTTTGGTATCTTAAGAACTTGCAGTAACCAAAACTTCTCACAAATGAAAACAAGTTACAAAAGAGTCCATGAGCTAAGAAAAGATTGAACTGTTTCCATGTTGCGGGGGTGTTTTGCTGTAGGCATACAACATGGGTTTTCACAACCAGTGAATCTATCACTGCAAAACAATCCTTTGATTTTTCAATAATATTTTATTGATTTCCCCTCCTGTGTTAAAGTTTTCATCTCCAACTCTATTTGAAGAGGAAAACCCTGTTTCCACTGCTATGGAAAATGAATTTACTGTATTAACTCAAATGGGTACCGCAGCGCTTAAAATTAAATTTTTCGCCCCTCAAGTGCGGTGCTTATTCAAGGGAGGTGCTTATTTAAAATTATGATGCCACAAAGAATCTAATATTTTGCAGTTATTAAAAACAGCGTCTTCTGGTTGTCAGTATTCGTCTCTTGCTGAAGAAAAAAGTGACGCTAGCTGTCCTGGCAAAGTTTGCAGCCTTCACAACATTAATTTACAGAATTACATATTGTAAGAATGAGTTAATATGGTATATTCACTTTATTAATTGTGAAAAGGCAAAAATATGAAATTTGAGTGTCCACCATTATTACAGGAGATGGGCTGGCTTGGTTTTGCCAAGATCTTGGCATGTCTGTTAAACGCAGCAAAAATCTACTTTGCAATTACATCACAATTACCAGGCTAGTTAGCCAGGATCCCCGTATAGCAATGACCCAATTTCAGCTAGCCGGGCTAAAAATCTCCCATCTTTTCATTTTCAGTTTCTCTTCCAAGCAGTACACTATCAACCACAAAAATCAATATTCTTAGGATGTAGAGGCAAATCAGCTCATATTGATGCTTGTAGCGGCATGTGAGATTGAAAAACTTTTCTTTCACCCTCTGAGGCGTTCTTGAGGTGTCCAACCCTAGCTCTTTCATTTCTTTCGTTAATATCTCGGCTATAATTGCCCACATTGTATGTCCCTTTTCTCGTTTTTCTTCTAAGGCCCTCAACCTTATCCTTGTAAATTCTTATCAGGGTCTCCTTTTCTAGAGAGCTCCGTGATGGGGAGCGCTTGAGTGTTATAAATCTGCGAGCCAGCGAGCCATGCGAGCCACGGTGCGAGCCATGCGAGCCACGCGAGTCATGCGAGCCACGCGAGTCATGCGAGCCACGCGAGTCATGCGAGTCACGCGAGTCATGCGAGCCACAGTATAAATGTTAAGAATTTTTATTTCTTACATTTACATTTTCCAAGTAAAAAGACAAATATAAACATGAAAAAAGGATCGGAATCGAACTGTTCACGGTCCTTGATTATTCCGTGCCACCATCTTGCCTCCTAAACACGAGAGGAAACTGGGGAGAGTGCAAAATTACCGAGAGAAGGGGTGCACGTTACTAATAGCGTGGAGGTGGAGGAGCTAATTCCCCCCCCCCCCCCCACCAATACTTACGAGAATCTTGCACTCCCTCTAGTTTTCGCTCGCGTTTAGGAACCAAGATAACGGCCTGTAGAACTCAACAATCGATCTCATCTCTACGGCTTCACGTGAAAAAAATCCGGTTGAAATGTCTTACAATGCACAGAAAACCTTCTCTTACTTTCTTTGGAAATTTTTTAAGGCAACGTGTCTATTAACATTATTAAATCGAATTTGAGCACATTGTTTAGAAATGATAAGCCTTGATTTGAAATAAACTTTCAGGTATTTAAAACAAGAGCCATTCAGCGATAACCAAACATGTCAAACAAGGTAAAAGCTACTCTAAAGCGAGATCGTTCTTCAGCTTTTCGGTAATTTGCACATCAGGACTGATTTTCAGGGTCATTCCGATCTTATAAGGAACGATGAATGAGTACCTTGGTAGTTTGGTTATGCAGGGAAGACGTGGACAAAAGAAAAAGGCTCTTTTTATCCAGTTCTGGTGTATCGTGCGGTATGGGCCCTCAGTTGTTGCCTGCACAGCGTTTTTGCTTAATTCCTGTTTACAGGATGCACACTTTGCATTTTGTGTGGTCTTTCTGATGTTCACCGAATATATTTGCTCCGCTTCAGTGAGGCAGTTCACTCCAGCCGTAGGGACTTTTTTCGGAAAAGCTTCGAGAATCTTTTGCCACTGACTGTCACTAAACGATCTTTGGTACATTTCTGGATCATCGCCATCAAATTTAAAAATATTGTGTAAGATCCACATGAGGTGGTGACAATCACGACTGCTGCACCAGGAAGACGAGCACGTGGAGGATGATTTATTTAAAGTTACCTCTTCTACGTACCCCATGGTGTCAAGTATCTTGAAATTGAATTGGCGCATGGATGACTCACATGTTAGCAAGTCCATATGCACACCGTCAACTTTTTTACTGAACACATTCTTCTGCTTTTTGCTTACACAGTCACGTTTGCCCGTTGTTTTTTTCTGGCGTTTTTCTTTCTTCTTTTTGTCTGCTCGATGACTGTCTGTGGTGTTAATCTTAAATCTATCATGGGCCTGCTGAATGTTTTCTACTGTTTCGAACTCTAATTCGGCAGCCTCGAGAGTAAGCGCTTGTACAGCATCTGCAGATGCTTTCGTCGCTTTTGCCGTTTTCGTTTCACGAGATTTCTTGCGCGACTGAACCGTAGGCCCACGGCCAACGGTTTTAAGTCCCAGAGATTGTCTTTTTTTCTCCGCAGCTTCAAGCACTGCTCCTGCGCATTCTGACGTGACAACGTCTAGGAGACGTTTTCGATATCCTGTTGCTCGAACAGACTTTGCGTTTGCAACTTCAGCGGAGGAAGCATCGCTAGCAGACTGGCTCCGACACCATCGCTGCCATCGAGCCTGCCGTCTCCACCACCATGTTTTGTAGCACTTCATTTTCTTCACATTTGTTGACTTTTTCTCTATCAACACGTCAAGCTGCTTTGCAGCTTGATCTGCTTGAATTGACGTCGGGGCATTGTAGGCATCTAACATCAAGGATTTGAATTTATCTTTAGACTGCTTGTCCTTGAAATAAATTTTATGCCTATTTAGGTCTTGTTTGAAATGAAAGAAGTCGGAGACAGTTTTTTCTTTCACAGTGATTCCCTTAGCTAAGCAAAGTCCTTTCCAAAGTGCCCCTCCTTCGTCTCCAACGTATGACTTGGGATCCAAACCACGTCCGAGGTAGTCATCGTCTGTGATTCCATATTCCTCTGCGACCGAGGGAAGTACATCATTCACGGCTTTGTCGAACATCTCAACCAGTAATTTGACGTTTTCTGAATTTTCTCCGGGCTTTGGAACATATATACTAGCTAACTTAACATTTTGCCTTAACACAGGATCATAGCTGGTCATTTCTAATTCAGTGTAGTTACTAGCAACACTTTCGCACCCATCCAAGCTTACAGGCTCGTCAACGAGTCCCAGGGTAATCTTTGCACCCAGCCGTATCTTATGTTCTGACGAAAGAATAACGTGATCTTCACCCACATCTAATATCAAGTTTTCATCAAGTCCCCTGGAAATGAAATCTTCTTTTAATAAACGAATGGCCTCTATATCTGATCCACCCGGTCTTTTTTCTTTGTCGATGGTGTTTTTGACGTACTGAATATGCGTCTTGTTACTGTATGAAAGCGCTACATTATTTACTTCATCCCCACACTTGTCACTGAGCAAGGCTTCACGAATGACATCAAGCTGTATCTGCCCTGCAGTTTTTGTAGGCTGTGAACGAAGAATGTCCTCCATAGTTTCCTTTTTTGGTTTCTCTTCCACTTGTCTTGGATTGCAGCTGTGTGCATACAAGTAAATAACGGTCATGGTCTTATGGCATCTATCGTTTTCAACATATTTTCTAGCAGTACAGGGTGTTTCAGTTGCAGCAGCATTACAATGCATGCAATGATCTCCTCGTATGAAATCTGCTTTGTTAGGGTTCTTTTCGATTTTAAGAAAAGGACAATTTGCATTCGTGCACAGCAGCGAGCCACGGCATACTTGAAGAGTCCGTCTTCCACCTTTGCAGAAGCCTGACCGCTTACAAGGATGGGTGCGTCCCCATCTCCAATTATCAGCAACCGGCAAAAGTGGATCTGCATCATTGTATTTGACTTTATACTTAGCAGGTCCCTGAGGCGTCTTGGGAACTCTTTCTGTATATATTGTCTCCATCTTGTCAATTTCGTTCTGATTGACGTAAGACCGACTACCTTTATTAACACACACCATTTCCGGGTCGAACTCCGATATTTCCTCATCGCTCCTTTAAGAAAAAAAAACAACGAAGGTATAAAAATGAAATAATCTGGGATTTCAAGCGTATGACATATTGTCCGCTAGGTTTTTTGGCTCTTTGAATCTGTTGAACGAGGGTATAAGTGGGCTTAAAAAGTTAACCTTCTCGCGCAAAAATTTGACTTTTTTAATCATTAGTCGTAAAACGTCCAGGAGGGTAGTAGTTTTAAGCCGTATAAGTAAAGCGTAGAGCTTTAACTTGTCAAGATTTCGCAAACCGGAACTGAATTTTTTTGTACGACGAATTGTACATAACTACTTGAGTGTTATTTGAGTTTTAATTTGTATTCCTGAGACCTGAAGTATGTTTTGCAAAATTGGAAATGATTAAAACTTTGTTAATCGAATTAGCTACCACCCAACTGAGACCCTCAACAAGCAGTACTTACGTTTCATCGAAGAGGATCTTCTTTGCTGAAAACGCGGCTGAGGGTTTTTTGATCTTAGGTCTCTTAGCCCTTTGAGGTTTGACTGGTGTGCTGTCGTTCGAGGAAAGTCCACTCATTGCTACTGACAAATTCTCAACACAGCTGTCGTCATCCTATTAAAAATAACCAGCCATCTTGGTTTCATTCGTTTATAAATTTTAGGGAATAGTCATGCGCAAATGTACGCAAATCAGTGCCATTTCAAGATGGCAAACTTCACAAATATTTAGTCTTCCAAACCAGACCAACTTTAATCAGTAAATCTTGTTTGCAAAATGAAAGCTAAAAAAATGTACTCACTTGAGAACTCGTTCTTCTTTTTCTCTTTTTTGGTTTCATCGGGGATCTTTCTTTCACTTCATTGGAATAGGTTACAATCTAAGAATTAGACAAAAATAATACAGTCCGTACAATATTTGACATATCATAGCCGGCGTAATTTCTCGTCGTCCGAGCGATCGCCTAAATACTGAACTAATAATACAGCTATTGACACTTATTGGGTAAGTCAGCATTTATAACATTGAGTATGGAAGTTGAATATATAGTTGCGCCCCACCCCATCCTTGTCTCGTTGACAACATACGAAGTGCACATATACTCAGATGTTCGCGTTTGCGACGGCTCTCTCTTTCGGAAAATATTCCACGTATAATTGATTATCAATTTAGTCCGTAACGCAATGCCACGGAATATTAACTATTATACTGATTATTATTAAACAAAAAGGTTGTAACTCGTAGATTTCGTGACATAATTTCGCAACAATGTAAACAAAGTCCGTGGTTTATTCACTGTAAGAGAACTGATGTAATAGACCAATTCGGCTAACGTGTTTACATCGTTGTTGCCACCCAATTCAGACCATGTGATGATTCCTTTGGGAGGTTACAATTGTGCAATTTGTCACACGTAACTGAGCGCATGGGAGTATGAACGAACAGAACAATTGTAACCTCCCAAAGGAATCACCACATGATCTGAATTGGGTGGCAACAACGATGTAAACACGTTAGCCGAATTGGTCTATTGCACGCGTATAGCTAGCTAAATTAGGGAAGAGAACGTGCTATTGTGAAATATGAATTAAATTTAGTAATATTACAATACTTAGGCTTGGGATTTTACAGTACTCGTGATCGTGGGGAAATTACTTTTTTCACAAGATATGATATGAAAATTGTAGTAACGTATATTGTAAGGGAAGATCGTGTTAGAATTGTTAACGTAAAGAACTACTGGATTGTTAGATTGTTGAATCGCTAGATTGTTGGATTATACTTGGAAATAAATCTGTAACGAAGAAATACAGTCCTCTTGATTGTTGACCAGCGACTGCGGGATTTACAAAGATTCCGCGACACTCTCCACGTGACAACTAAAGCCTTTGTAGCTATATGGTCCTATATGTAATCTGCCCTATCCACGACAAATTACATTAGACAATATTTATTTTGATGTCGATCTTCTCCAACTGTCAGCCTCCTCCTGTTTTGCGGCTATCTGACTTGCATTTTCGACTTGCTAAAATGGATTCTACCAGTAGTTTTTAAAAATAATGGCTTATTATCTAAGGGTGAATTCAGAATGAAGATTGAGAGGACTACAGCATATGATAATATATAGTAATCATTATTTTTCAAACCTTTGTTATCTCCAGATCGGAATCATTACTGTCTACGTCACTTGAAATTAAGTTAGGTTCAAGGACGCTTCCTTTCCACAACGTTGCCCCGGGGTTGTACTCTTCTGGAACGTCCTCCCAAAGTTCAAACTCTTCATTCCTTTTGTTCTGATAGTTGGTAATGATATCGAAAGTTAGTTCTAGGTAATAATAGTGCATACATAAAGCGCAAATTCCAGAAGGCAACAACAAACAATCTGTTTTCAACTCAACTTGGGAGGTTTGCAAAGAAAGCTTATTATAAAATATATAAAAAAAAAGTCAAGTCAATTAAGACTTTAAATAAGAGTGCCTTCTTTCAAACGGTCATCCTGATCTAAAAGAAATCTCAAACAAAAACACTCGAACTTGCAGGCATTTATCCAGTTGAAAGATTTGATTTCAAATTATCGCGTCAGTTCTCGAGAAAGAGAGAATGAACAGTTCTTTATTTGAAGATGCGGTTCACAATTCCACTGAAGGGGAAGATCGTAATGGTATTTTTTTTTAAACGTAGCGATTTTTTTCTTGCGGAAGCGTCTCTTAATTGACATGTTAGGATCATAAAATACCTTTTTTTTGGGTTGATACGGTTTTGGCTTGGGCGGGGTATGCTGCAGCGGAGAACTCGATTTTGATTTGACTGGCTCCTTTTGTGAAGCTTCCTGGACAGGTGGCTGCTTATCGTCGACCAAGTTTCTTTTTAACACTTCTGCATAATGACACATTCCCTGCATAAAGACGTCAATATATCAGGTATGTGAGCTCTGACATGCTAGAAAATGCATTACATTATTACATGTGAAGGACTTATTACCTTTTCCTTGGGTCGAAGAGCAATATAATGGTCCCCAGTGTGTCCAAAGAAGAGAGTATCTACTGCGGCGCCTACTTTTGGTTCGATGATTTTTACGAAGTTCTCATCCTGCAGGGCGAAAGATTTAAAATTAATACTGAAATATACCTGCCATCGAAGCGTCATCATATTTTTTAACAATAGAGATTTGAAGAGAGCAAGTTAGAATGACTTAAAAATCTTGAAAGCCACGCCGAAGATCTTCGGCGTAATCTTTGTAGAATCTGGGTATTAAAGCGGGCATCGTGCATTTATTGGTGAATTCAGTGCGGAAAGGGAGTTTAGGCTTGAAAGCTACTAGCTATAGATACGACTACTTTTGCGAATTTCCAAGGTTGCCGTTTACCAGAGCTTCGACTTTTAAGGCTTACTTATGTATATTACTTAGGTATAGAAGAAGAATCAAGTAGTTTACCCCATGTACTGTTATAATAACAAGCTTGTAATGCAAAGCATCTGCCAAGGCTTGAATGACAAGAGAATTCGCATAGTTGTTTCGAAGTATTTCTAAAGCCTCTGACCATGTTCCTGGCACTTGCCTTCCACCCATATCTGTTTGACAAAGAAAGGCCAGTCGGTCATCTCCGTTTTCCTGTGTAATGAAAGAAGTAACAGGCCTCTATTTTGTGTACTGTACTGTTTTTTTACTTCACAACTTAAAAGCCTCAAAGATATGCCATGTCTGCAATATTTTCAGTTTATTCTTGCTTTCAGAAGAGCGGTACGACAGCCAAGTTATCTTAAACCCTAAAAATCAGGCCCATTTCTCGCGTTATTAAAATCCCTTTATAATTGCCTATACAATGGTATAACAATTGCTTGAATGCTGCGTTTGAAAGTGATTTTTCCGGCGCACTGGGAAGATAGTCCAGGCATTTTATCGCATAAAATAGGTCAACCTGATACTAATTGCAACAGAAGGTTTTTTAACGGATTTTGATCCAGGAACATGTCCTCTATAACATATCAAAAGTCTCTGAAAATCTGAGCAGGGGAAGGTGACTAAAAACGGGTTTTTTTATAACCCTGTATCGTCCCTGTATAATACAGCATGGAAACGAGGCTCCTCTACTATCTGCTGTGTTGTTTGAGTTTAATGCCACGTTCAGCATGGGCTAGCAGAGAAAGAAATATTTTTGTGTGTTTTCCTGATAGTTAAGTCCAATTACATCTAAATTAGATCAGATAATTGCTTTAAGAAGATGATTAAATCTATAAAAATACACAAATCGACACAAAGCTTGTAGAAAGCGTCTGCGCTGTTGCTTATCTGTTTGAGGTATTTAGCGTAGGAATTTGTTTTCCGCTAGCATATAGCAAAGTTAAAACATAAAAAAAAATTAAGCTAAAATAAACATGGATGTCATGTGCTAAGGTTATGCAGTTCAAAAAAATCATTGTGGCCTGTATAGTGAATCCCAAATTGAGTTTCAACTCAGAGCTCGAAAACTGATATTCCATTTATCGCTTCGCGCTTCGTAATGTAAATGTAAATGTTGTTGTTGTTGTTGTTTATAGTGGTCATGCACTTAGCTTCGAGATAGCTAGTTTACAGGCATGCCACAGAAACAGAGGAAACAAATATTGTAAATGATTCAACATAACATGGTTAAAAATCCCAACTGGCAGGAGGCAGACCAGTTGGCTATATACAAAGCGTGACCGAGGATTTTAACTCGAGACTACCGAATACAAATCCAGCTAGTGGCAGGGGCAGGTCTTGAACCGAGGACCTCTGAATTACAACACCAGCGCCCTAAACCACTCGGCGTTATCTTTTTCTCATAACTTAGAAATCTCTAGATCTGAACAATAAATTCGTTTTGAGCACAAAACATTTTGCTTAAAATTCATTTTTACTAAAGACTTATTAAATTTGGCAAGAATAGAACCAAACGTTATCAAAAACTCAAGAAAGCCAATTTAAGTCACATTTAGGCAATCAACCTAGACGTTTCCACAAATAGCTGTTAATTAGAATTGAGAATTGGTTTGAGCAAAAAGCGTTGTTGATACATCTATCGTTGCCTTGTTGTCTTTTACACGTTTCCATCTGCCTGTAATTTCAGAAAACAAGATACTCAACTATGTATGACACAGAAAAGTGTGTTATTTGTAAAAAAAAAAACTTTGACGGCGCGGGCGAGGTCGTAACGCTAAGAGAAAAGGGAAGCGCGGGAATTAATCGGGCGAGCACAGAGCGAAATGATTCTATCACTACGGTTCCTGTGCAGCAGGTTCATCAGAACTGCCGGCGAGAAGAATATTGTCTGCCAAGTAACATCAAGCGAACCAAGAAAATTCTTACTTCTGAAACAACTAGTAATCGTCGCTCTCTAACTCGCCAAGTAGAACAATATTTCTCATTCAAAACTGACTGTTTCTTTTGTGGTAACAAAGTTGAGTTCGGGGAACAGAGAAAAAGACTGGGGGAAGCGTTCAGGGTTACAACAATTGAAACGAAAGGCACGATATTGAAAATTTGTTCAGAGAGAGTGGACAAGGGGTCTGACACGATAAAAGCTAGACTTCTAAATGTGCATGATTTGCCTGCTGTTGACGCAGTTTACCACCAGACCTGCAGTGTAAACTTCCGCACAAAGAGGAGATTACCTAAAGTTTATGAAGTGGAGGAGCAACTCCTGTGCGACGGACCTTCCGCCTGCGCCAGACTCGCTTTAACAGGTGCATCTGCCATAAGAATGGCATGCAGTGCTCTCCAGTCTGCGGCCAGTGCAAAGGGTCCGCGTGCACTAACTTTACCAACGCTCTGGAATACGAAAGTGAAGATTCGGAAGACTTCCTTGAATAGCATGACTGTGTAGATTACAATTCAAGAATGACTCTATCTCTAGCTTGAAGATAAGTGATAAACGTGTCTTGACCAATGTAAACTTTCGAATAACTTAGCATTTTAAAAATTGCTCTTTTATGGGTCTTTATTTTAAGATTAAGGCCAGGGAAACATTGTATTAAGAGTATGTTCTTAACTTTAAAGAAAAGGCATAATTTATACCAATAAAACAGCCGTAAACAGCAACTTCCTGTTTATAGCCTCGTTTTCATGTTGCAGCAGAAAGCGAGTTAGACGTTGATCGTATTTGGAGGTGTTCCCAAGCTTGAATCTTTAGAGACTTTTAGTATGTTATTGTATAGGTCATTCCTAACTAGTTTATGTTGAGAAAGCTTCTGTTGCAATTAGTAGTAGGTCTGATTACAAAATGCCTGGACTAAGAGGGTGTATTTAGAAAAGGATAGACTTTCCCAAATTCCTTCGACGCGAGATGGCGATTTGGTGCATATAATTATAAGAAAAGGACAAAACCATTACAAATTTCTCAGTAAAATAGTGAGCCCGCCGATATTTTAGCGTGCTGGAAACCCAGTGTCAAATAGTTTTCGTAATTATTTTTTTCTCAAGAATTTCAGCGGTCCGGAATCCTCAATCCGTGAGGTGAAAAAAAAAATTTCAAGTAGTAGCAATGTTCTAGCCTGTGTACAGCTGTCCTTCTCCGGCTGTTCCCGATTTTTTACACAGGCTACAATATACATGCTCGTTATAAAAATAAGCACAATAATTTGGAAGAAGTAGGCAAATAATTGTATGCAGGGCGTCGGGTGTCGGTTTAAGGAAGCTCTTGCAAAATCTCTCATTGCTCTCACAAATCCAAGTGTGTTATAGATTGTAGTAAAAATGTTGGCTGCAACATCATTTCCGCGTCCGAATTGAACATTTTGTCGCTTTGGCCAACAGGCGAAGCCATTGTATCTACTTTTTAATAAACCAAACGTTAACAGAAGCGCCTTTTTGTAACCGCAAACGCGACCATCACTGCCATCAAAATTTCCCACGGAAAAAATGTCGTTCAGTCTGCAACGCACATTGTCACGCGATATTTTAAAGTCACGGTTCTTGTGGGGTGGGGGGAGTGTGCTAATCGCAACACAGAATAAAATGAAATTTAAAATTAATTTCCACTTGAATATTGTATCTATGACCCTTTTCTTCAGCTGGTCTTTTCTCAGACAAGGGGTTACGTACGTGAACATCGGACGTCTTCGGAACTTTTCATTACACCGTTAAAATTACCGGAGTTCAAGACCTCGGGTACAGTTTTTCCAATACGGACCTCCCGGCCGCCAAATAACATACATATATATTGAATGGAAAACATTTATGAACCGGGTACTTGATAAAGAATTAAAAATATAAAGGTATGAAGAAAGTACTTAGTCGCGTCTTTAATTTTCTTCCCGAATTTTTTATAGTCATTTACCTGTATTAAAATTTCGCCAGACGGCAAAATCAGGTCAGCCAACAATTCCCGCGAATTTTCAAGTTCGAAAGCAATAATTTTAGGACTACAAACATCACAAAGAATTTCACAAAAACAATAATAATATTTCACGGCATCAAAACAATCGTTTCAGCTGATAAAAATCTAAACAGCCTTTTCGCATCTTCAGAATGAAATCGAACAAAAATGGCCATAACAAATCGACTACTTACATCAAACTGATGATTTTTCAGGTACTCAAAGATGAGAGAGGTCAATGTTGAGGCACTAAATCCGATTTGAAACGAAGCGGTGTGGTAGAAACACTTGCCGTCAGCTGGTGGGTCGAATGCGATCTCAAATCCAGCCTCTGCCACTCTAGTGGCGAGTTTTGAAGAAACACTCGTCTGAGGAAAGAGGCAACCACATGCGACAGTCAGCCTACTGTCAGTGTTCTGGTAAATTTGATTCACTAAAGAGCAAACCTGTTAAAATAACGCGATTTACTTACCATTCTTGTCGCTAATACACGAAGTTCGAACTGAATTGCGCTGTTCTCGTTTTTTCTTGAATGAATTTCCACGTGGATAGCAATGAGTGACAGCTGTCATAGGATACCCATTCGAGTAGCGGAGAGGTGGGGCCGTATGTTTCATTCTCGCAGAATAAAAAAGTTGTCTTGAACTTGAATAAATTTTATCGAATTGTTTTCAATAATTTTGGTAGATATTGAGCGATTTTAATAGAAAAAAAATTCTTAAAATAAAGAAAAAAGTACAAGGAAAACATCGCCCATATTCAGCGATCACGAGTATTTCACATTTCGCTCGCCAACAGCGAAACAGAGAGGACCCTGGGAGCGAGGTACCGTGGTACCGTTTATATTCGTACCCAGCACCCAGCGTCAACTCTGTTTACAAGATGGCGGCTAGGCAGTTTACAGCGAAATTCGCAGTTAAAACTCCAGGTACGGGATGTTTTCTGGTGGAATAATCGACCAATGGAAGAAAAATGGAATTACTCACAAATGGCTCACAGACATGGCTCGCATGGCTCGCATGACTCGCATGGCTCGCATGACTCGCATGGCTCGTACCGTGGCTCGTTGGCTCGCAGATTTGGTAGACCCGGAGCGCTTGCTAGTTGTCTTGGATGGTTCGGTGTCGCTGTTAGTTACAGTAGATGAAGGTGGCATTGGGGACAATTGTTGCGGTGGAGTTGTAGCCACTAAGGCTTGGCTGGACGATGGATAAGGCACGGTGCCGACTGTGGGAAAGGGCTGCGAATGCATGTTTAGCAGGTCGGGATTGGACAGGAAACCAAACTGACTGCAATTGTTGCTGTAAGGATCAGTAAAGAATGAAGTTAAATTCACGCCATTACAAGTTCGTCTACCAAACCGGCAAACATACTTTTTAAAGGTGACATCACAAAGAAATAAATTACTTATGAATTAGAAGGATGCAATTTACCTTTCCCAGCGGAATTTCTTGGCATTTTGTGTTATGCAACTCGTACTAGGGCAAAAGAAAAATGTACTTTAAACCCATGTACTGTGGATGGTACGGTATACAGCTTAAGTGCTAGCCTGAATATCAACTGGCTTTATTGTTTGTTTGCATACAGAGCATTTAGCTTCTTTACTGGTTTTGCGTGCATTTATCTGGAATGTTTAATTTGCAACTTTCAGCAAACGCAAAAGAGGTACTTTCTTTGGAAAGGTGTTTTATTATTTTTAGCCATTCAGCTTGTGTGAATTTATTTTTATAAATCAATGGTTCATCTTTGGTAAAATGGAAAACAAGCAACAGCCAAACTAGGTGATGACAGTTATTTCTGCAAGTCAGAGATGTACAGGAAGCAGAATCTTTTGCCAGTGTTACATCCTCCAGGGAACCCATTGTGTCAAAAATTTTAAACTTGAATGAGTTCATTGTGCTGTTACTTTCCATGAGATCCATTGTAACAGTGTCAACTTTCTTTTTTTAAATATCGAAGGTTCTTTTTATATCAACTTGAGAGTGACTTGATTTTGGGGTTTTTGGTTTCCTTTTGGTTTGGTCTGCTTTGTGACTGTCCCTGGAATTAACTCTATAGTCCTTGTGAGCAGTTTGCACATCATTCAGAAAATCAACCTTCTCAGTCAATGATGTAGCATTTTTTGCTATATACTGGACAGTGTTAGCGCTTGCTTCTCATTGTGTGAGGAGTTCATTTTGCTCCTTTTCTTCCCGATCAGCTGCAGTGGGACCCTTTCCAGCTGTTTTTTTGGCCGAGTTCTTGGCGCTTGATTTCAGGAGCTTTAAGAATTGAAGCTGAACATTCTGTAGTAACAACATCCAACAGTCTTTTCCTATATCCTGAAGCACTGATAGATTTGGCATTTGCCACTTCAGCAGAAGATGCTGAACTTGAGGAATAGGACCCACGCACTGCTGCCAACGAGATCTTCTTCTCCACTACCAAGTTTTGAAGTTTTGCATTTTCTGCACATGCATTGACCGCTGGCTTATTAATTTTTCTAGGCCTTTTTCCATTTCATCAGCTTGACTGGAAGTAGGTGAATTATATGCATCAATTTTCGACTTCTCAAACTTTTTTTTGATCTCCATCATAATCCATGTCTCTTCAACGTACTTCAACAGTTTCTTGACTTTTCTAGTGGAGGAGGCGTTGTCTTTCAGATGCTGGAACATTTCGCCAATCTTGTCTTCCGACAGAAACGGCAGCGCCATCAGCTTTCTCATGTACTTGTAGGTATGGCTGGCATTGTGGTAAGCTGGTTCTATCCCCATCTCCTGAACCTAAATAAAATAAAGAAGATATGTTGTTAAGAGGGGTCTCAATGGAGTAAACCGTTAGCCGTTAAAATAAAGTAAAAACCACTGAAATGATGGCCTTAACAAACTAAAAGAGCAGCAGAAGTAAAATAGCCAGCAAAGCCAAATCATGCTTGTAGAGGGAAAAAATCTGCATTTTTGTTACGGACATTACATAATACCTATGTAGGTTATTACCCACTTAAAAATCTTGAAATAGTATTGTAAACTGTCAATTGTTATAATACACAGGAAACTACACTCCTGAGCTACTGGTATATCAGTGTTATTCAACTTTTAAAACTTCTCATGAATTTGTTTACTTTGGCCCATCAGTTTTCACTTGTTTGCGAGGCCTGGAATGCAAGACCCCCCACGGAGTGGGTGAAGCTAAAATTCAACTTGACATGTATGTTTTGAAACGTTTGATGTTTACTCTCTTGAAAAAAGTATAATTTACTTCTGTGTAAATGGCTTTAAAAATTTCCAATTTTTGCATTCTCATGTGGAATGGCCCTTAAGTTGTGTTCATAACTGCAAAGATCTTCTCTTCATTTATTCTTTATCTGCAGTTTTAATGTATTTTCTTGTATTCATCATTTCATCTTCATTTTTCCCGGGTATATAATGAACCAATTTAATGGCCAGCTCCCAGTTGACTTGTTAGCTCAATTGGTTATAGCACTGCAGAGGTCAAGGTTCGAGTCCCAGTAAGCCCGATTTTTGCAGGCTTCATTTTCATGACTGCGTAAGTTGTGTTTATAACTGCGAAGATCTTCTCTTCATTTATTAAAAGTATAAAGTTGTGAATACCCCCTAAACATGGTATGGTTCACACCACCCTTTGAAGTTTTGGAACTTTTTTAATTTTATGGTTCTCTAATGCATGTTATTAACCTTTTGATTGAGAGCTTTAAAATAAGGTATAGTTTACCAAATATTTATGCTGATTTTGACCCTTTTAACATTTTAATTTTTTCTTTTAAAGCCATTGTTTGTCAAAGCTATCACTTCTTTCGTAATTGTTCATGTGATTTTTGGAAAACACCGGTTTAAAGCTTTCAAATGGTATATCATACATTGGTATCGATCGGAGGTCTATTTATCACACTGGAAGAAAGCTCCATGAATTTAGTGCTGAAAGGGTTAATGTCAGCAGCTTTCTATCTTTTTTTGAACACCTGGCCTTGGAGTACATTTTACATGTCCAATAGTTCCTTTGTTTTCCTTTTTCGTTTTTTGTTGTCTTCAAAAACAATTGGTTTGAAGATTTCTTTTTCTTCAAATGAGTCCAGGGGCACATTCACATACCCTGTGTGTCCATGGTAGGGTGTGATGTATGAGCTATTGCCAGGCTCTGCATGTGGGAAATGATTTTTTACTTTATGTTGACTGCTATTTTCTTTCAATTTTTCTCCTTTCCCAACAGGGGCCAGTCTTTCTTTTTGCCACATGAATTCTGTCTCAAACTGAAACATTAGAAATATGATGTAAGTGATATAACTGCGTCTGCGTCGCTGGCTAACAATTAACTGCATATACAACAAAAAGAGAAATTACATTAAATTGTCTAGACATAAGAACTTAACCCGATTCCAGGTCGTTTATAATAATTAAGTTAGGAGTTCTTATGTTACACTGGTCATGACTAAGCAAACATTATTGTCATTGCCTAATTAAATTATGCAATGATATAAATAACTTAACAGAAATTACCCTTTGGCTGCATCCAAGTGTGAACACATGGGGTAAGGGATAACTTGGGTGAGATATAAGGAATTGTCATACAACGTTTGAACAAGCAGTAACAAAGGTGAACCGATACTAATAAATTATTTTTTTTTTCTGCATGTAGCCAGTGACACAACTCTTTAAACTTATGTGAACTTCGTATTGTGCGACTTAAATCAACCAATAATAATGATTAGTGCACAGCAGAAGAAATGGGTGGATTAGAACCTACATTAAATTTGGCAAAAAATGCTAGAGTAATGTTGACACGGAACCTTTGGACTGAAGTAGGTCTTTGTAATGATGCAATAGGAACAGTTCTCAATATCATTTATGCTGTGTTGCCCGGTCTTAAGATTTGCCTTTTGTATCTTGTCATGGAATTTTCAGCCGCAGGAACATCTTTGTAATTCTTTTGCCAGCGACGATTTCCTGTTTTTCTTCAGCGAGCCATCAGGGGGAGCCAGAGACCAAGGTAGCGGACCAAGTTATGATTTGAATAAGGCCTACTCTGGGCCCTAAAATCGCCATATTTTTGGGAGATTTAAGGCGATCTAGGCAAAATTTGTCAGAAAATTATGGCGATTTAGTGCGATTTTAGGCGATTTAACAGGAAATTAAACAGAAAATTATAGGAAGTATTCCCAATAACATCACCACCCTTATTAGGAATACCTCTGGTTACTATTATGATATACAAGTACTCAAACAATAACAATATCAATCTATTTTATTTTGAAGGCCTGATTTACAATAAATTAATTTATAAGGATTATTATTAAGGATATTAGTAACAATTCTGGTTACCAATGCCTAACTGAATTGATGTACTATAAAAGAGATCTTTCCTAATACTTTGTCTTTGTGAGGTTTTACTTTCCTTGATTTTGCGATTCACAGATTCATGAAAATTGGACGCGTTGAAACAAAATGGTAACATTATTATCTGCATGCTTTAATGCATAAAGGAACATTTTTCTAGTGACATTTTAACTAGCTACTTAGCAAACAATTTGCAAATCTAAACCTTACAAAATAAAAGTCATCAGGGCACTATAACTCAATCAATGAACATACTTCATGAAACATTTTCAAATAACAAATAGGATAGGGATGAATCAATATTAATAGTGGAATAACATAACACAAACAATCACTACATAAAATATATCTAAAACATACAAATTATGTAAGTACAGTTGAACCCCTATCACGCGGCCAGCTACCAAAGTCCCAACATCAGTATAATACTGTAAATTAAACTCATATTAAATGGCCAACTCCTATTTTTAAGCAGCCACTTGCCATTTCCCCAAGGGTGGCCACTTAATAGGGGTTTGACTGCATATTATAATAATCTTAAGACAAAGTACTACGATTTCCAGTTGAGTAAGACGCGCGAGAAGTTATGCGACAAGGTTTTGACGTTAAAACTTAGTTGTTGCTATGAGTTAACTGTTTAGTAACCAATGGTAACATGCGTTGCATGGCCACAAAAGCCCGCCAAATTATGGAAAGGCCGAGTTCGAAAGGTAGAACTTTTGTGAAAGGCAGGGCCATTTCTCACGATCTTCGTACATCAATAGTTGACGAAATAGTCAGAAATGGGGGTGATACAACCACTGGATATTTTCCAGGTCATTTTTTTGTTTTTTTGCTGGAAACATTGAAACAGGGAGACCTGCTCTTGAAGTGGGAGACATTGTTGTGATGGACAATTGTCCAACACACCATTTTGCTGGCGGCCAAGCGCTGAAAGAATGGCTAAATGATTGTAACATTGAACTTGTTTATACGCCAACGTATTCACCCGATTTCAACCCAGTCGAATTTGTATTTAACAAGATGAGATCTGTTATGCGTTACGAGCTTTGGGAACTCACAAACAAAAACCTCGAACTTTCTGAGATCGAAGCGGCTGTAGATCACATTACCCCAGAAAACATGGTAGATTTTTTCAAATATACCTCCTACATTGATGTTTAGATATTCCTCATTTTATTTTGTTTTTGTTTAGTACGTTTTTCCCTTCCCCAGTGTTTAAAGATAAGTTGCAGTGAAACAGATAAGTTTGTAAACAGTGGAAATATCTCCCACGCATGTTGTTAGAGCTGATATTAAACTGAATGTAATCACATAAATGTCTCAGAAATGCATTAAAAAATGTTCGGATAAGTAGATGGTCTCTACATTCGCAACATTCACATGGGAAAGGGAGTATTAAATGTGAATCAATTTTCGTAAACAACAATCTCAGTTTATTCATCATTTCAGTTACGTAAAACTCCTCTCAGTATTAAAGTAGTAGTAAAAATATCTCTTCTTTTTTGTGAGACAACACAAGCTAAAGAATCTTAATTAAATCTTCAAGCACAACAAGATTGTCGCCATTTGTCTGAGCACGGGAGATCTCATTCAAGATAAAACATGCCAGCTATTGTTTGCCTTTTTATAGCGTACACAATGTGCCTGTACAACCTAACAGGGGAATTGTGATAATTATTGTAAGAAATCTAAACAAGCAGTTCATAACAACCAGCGAGAAAGTCCGAGCTACAAACAGAAACAGTATTAGGCATTTCGTTTTGCGATTAAATTTAAAATCAAATTAGATTATCACAGTGGTAAACAACACCTGTATTTATATAAATTTTAACTGTTCTGGTTGCAAATTAAACTAATGGAGTTTAAAAGAAGTGTCAAAAATCAGTTTTAGCCATACTGTGAAGTTCAACAAGGGCATTTGCAGCCGCATGTTTCTCTGGTTCCTGTTCGCTTTCAAACAATAAGGCTCTGCAACCTTCGTTTGGTACAAACATGTACATGTCCAAACCACTCTTGTAGTCAACACCACGTGGAAAAAGTACGTGAGTGGTGCTTTCGTTGACACGATCGCTAACTGCTCCTCCAAACCTCGTAATTTTATCCAGGATAATTTTGTGTTGGACTCTGCCAAGTTTCTTGGTGACGAAAAAAAAATCAAACCACTAAGAAAGTTGCTGGGCGTATGATGAGACATTCTCTCACGAGTTCTCACGCTCTCTGAGCTTCTCTGTGCAAATTTGATTTTTTTTTCCGGACTGCTCACACTCCTGCTGTTTTGTAATGAATGAGACACTGTTATTCATCACAAAGCGCTTTGTATTGAAAGCAAACATTTCGCGTCTCAAGTTATTAAAAGATATTTCTATTAGCCAATTATATCAGGGTTTGCCCTTGGAAAAACCACAGGACAGGAGGGACTACACATAGTTTGCACGTGAAGCAGAACTTACAATGTGAAGCTAGAGTGTTTTCTGTTCAATTGCGAGAGTTGCTCATTTTACTTTGGCCACCACGTTCATATAGACAAACGATCTAAAGATAAATGTAGTGTCATGTCGAGTTCTAACACAAGCCCAGGCTCAAGTGACTCTTCTAGCTCCAGCAGCGACAGTGAGAACTCTGAGCGGTCCGTGTCTGTACCATCAAAATCTGGTAAAGGCATCCTCATAGCAAGAGTAACTTATCTTCTGTGGGTTCAACTAGCGACGTCGAGAGTGACCATGTAGAAAGGGGAAGACATTGAAAGAAGTCCAGGCATGTGTCAGAACGCGCATCTTCCGACAGTGATACAGAGAGGCTTAGACAACGAACAAAAGCATGGGTCAGAATCTTCCTCCCATCAACAGAAGGACAAATTAACCGGCTGTTTCAAATTAACCAATCAGCGCTTGGCTTCCCGCGGCAGCCGGCCGCGGTTCAAAACCCCAACCCTGCCCCGCACAGGAGTTTTGACACTTCCGCTGAACTTCAACCAAGCGCTGATTGGTTAATTTGAAACGGCCGGCCTGTTTGGAATTTCCCTGGTCGCTATGTCGAGCACCGATCATAGTCAAAAAGCCGTTTGCATGATTTCAGCATGGATTTTCTCGGAAAATGTTGGAGGGATGAAGCTAAAATTCGGCGAAAAGATAGAGCAACAACTCACCGATCGACAGCCGTCGTCAGATAGGTGAGTTTTTCATTAGTTTGGCGTTAATTCCGGTTTGAAGTGGAGGAGGTCGCTTCTGTCGGCCGCCGACTTGCAAGCCTTGTCTCCTCTTTCTTCTCTTACCGGCCTTCGGCCAGCTAAATCAGTTAAAAATATGAAGCGCTGAAAACGGCCCGCGCAGGCGAAAAAATACGACACATGAGTCGATAAACATTTCATTAAACTTTATTGAGATATTTAGAGCGAAATGTAGTTTAGATATTTTATTTCTAAAGCTTTATTTCAGTAGCCCTTATCGATTTCAAAATTTCTTTTGTTCGTCTCATGTCAACAACAATAATTAACTACTAACACATAGGGTGGTCTGCCTGTGCGAAGACAGCTAAAAAGATTACTACATGATGAGGCATTTCTATTTCATGGTCGATCAAGTCCATGTTGAGGAAGAATCACGATGATATAGCTACGGTCTTTCCTTTGTGCACAACAAGAAAAACATCTAAGCTATAATAAGCTTATCGTTCCTCTTGTGAAGCGGATATGGAACTTTTCACCACTTCTTTGGATGTGTGGCAAAATAAACATATTACATTCGAGGAAACTTGTATGGTTGTGAGGAGCATCACTCCGAGGATCTATTTAAATCAAACACAATGACATGGCTTACTGGAAATAAGAGATGTAGAGTTATAAGACTTATTCATCATTCCCACATGTTGGGTGAGTATATTACACCAAATTCAATAATTTTAATCCTAAATTGTAAGCTTATTAGCTTTATATTTCTTTGACTTATTTTATCAAATGAATATATTAATTATTATTCCAAGTTGCAAATAATCAGATGCAACATATTACGGTTCCTCACACAAGTGTCACCCAAAATGAAAATACATTGTAGTCATGATTTATTAAAGGGCCTGTTTAAAGCAGCTAGGGTAACCCTAGTGCTAGGGTTACCCTAGCAAGAGGGTTAGAAGATAGCCCGGGTTTTTAAGCAAAAATTCGCAGGTAGGGTAGCCCTACTAGCTGGGGCAAGTTACACTGGTTGCGCTTCAGTTAACCTTGTAAAATTTTGTCATAAGAAGCTGTTATTCGAAAATTATTTGGTTCCAGTGCAAAAATATGACAAATTGTGAATAAACATGATGTTTCTTGGTCACAATTCGCTGTTTTTGTCGGTATTTTAAAACATATTAAGCTTCTTGGAGCCAAAAAAAAGTTGTTCCGGGTAGGCGAGTTATCCCTAGCAGAGCGTTTACAAGGCACTTGGGTAACCCTGACGCTCAGCGAGGGTTACCCTAGTGCTAGGGTAACCCTAGCGAGCGTTACCCTCCTGCTAGGGTAACCCTAGCACAAGGCTTACCCTACCTGCTTGTAAACAGGCCCTTAGGGCCTGTTGACAGCCTTTCATAACACTTATTTATGTAACAAGCCTTTAAAAGGTTATGTGACTTTGGACGATTTAGGGCGATTTTAGGGCCCAGAGTAGGGCTTTTGTCACACTTTTTACTGCCGCCTTGTCTCATAAATCAATTGTTCCTTCTTCAAGTGTTTGATAAATAAAGACTTGGAACTTATAATGTCCGGTTGGGCTAAACAGTAACTGCATTGGTATTGCAGAGGTCAGGGTTTAAGTCCTGGCAAGCCTGATTTTTTCAGGCTTATAACTGCAAGGATCTTCTATTCATTTATTGTTTATCTGCAGTTTAAATGTATTTTCTTGTATTCATCATTTCATCTTCTTTTTTCCCGGGTATATAATAAACCAATTTAATGACCAGCTCCCAGTTGACTTGTTAGCTCAATTGGTTATAGCACTGCACCAGTAGCACTGAAGAGGTCAGGGTTTGAGTCCCAGTAAGCCCGATTTTTGCAGGCTTCATTTTCACGACTGCGTAAGTTGTGTTTATAACTGCGAGGATCTTCTCTTCATTTATTAAAATTATAAAGTTGTGAATACCCCCTAAACATGGTATGGTTCACACCACCCTTTGAAGTTTAAGAACTTTTTTCTACAATAATTTTACGGTTCTCTAATGCATGTTTTTAACCTATTCATTGAGAGCTTTAAAATAAGGTATAGTTTACCAAATATTTATGCTGATTTTGACCCTTTTAACATTTTAATTTTTTCTTTTCAAGCCATTGTTCGTCAAAGCTATCACTTCTTCCGTGATTGTTCATGCGATTTTTGGAAAACACTGGTTTAAAGCTTCCAAATAGTTTATCATACATTGGTATCGACCGGAGGTCTATTTATTACACTGGAAGAAAGCTCCATGAATTTAGTGCTGAAAGGGTTAATGTCAGCAGCTTTCTATCTTTTTTTAAACATCTGACCTTAGAGTGTATTTTACATGTCTAATAGTTCCTTTGTTTTCCTTTTTTGTTTTTTGTTGTCTTCAAAAACAATTGGTTTGCAGATGTCTTTTTCTTCAAATGAGTCCAGGGGAATATTCACATTCCCTGTGTGTCTATGGCAGGGTGAAGTACGGAATCCCCTCTTCTCCTGTGTCGCCCTCTTCCTCCGCCAAAGTTACATGTATTCTCTTCTTTGTTTTATAAAAAACTTGATTCATTCAAATCAATTAAGGATACCATACAGTATAACTGTATGTCTTAAACTATAGTTCACTCATTATTTTCAAGTAATTCTTTTACAGCAATCTTATTATTGAAGGACAATCTTTAATTCGTTAAACAAAAAACATAACATCACGAATAGTGCAAAGAAAAAGGATGGTAACTTTATATTTTCTTGTTCCCTTAAATCAAACGAAGACAACCCACATCCAAAAATAGAATGCTTTTTCTAATTCATCTCGTATAGGAATTATTTTTTAATGTTGTGAACTTCATCACATGCATAACAAGTTTAAACAAAGTAATTAAGAACAAATTATGTTAACTTAGCATCATAATGTTGTTACTATTTTAACACCTTTTCTTTTCGTGATAGGTTTCGTTGGCTATGTACAAAATGTAACTCCAGAGAGCCGATCAAGCTCAATCCAACACTTCGATGTCAAACTTCAAGTTTCACAAAAAAGATTACAAGACTATAAAAGTTATGCACATCTCTATGAATATCTGTCGCTTGGATCCATCATCTTTCTTGTGCAACAACAACACCATTTGTTTAAGTAGTTTAGTAATTTTTGCAGCTCAAATAAATGTTATTGTCGCACAAGAAAGAGGATGGATCCAAGCGACAGATATCCATAGATAAAAAAAAACATGCAGCAGCCAGCCAATCAGGGTCTACAATCTTTCTGTGACTTCATCAGGAATTATTTTCTTTAACAAAGGGGCATCGATTCAAGACGTGCTAAATCATTCCATGCAATTTTCAATTTGCACAGGACTAACCATTCCAAACAACACCAATCAGCAGTTTAATAAAATCGTCATCAGGAACATTCAATGTCTGTGGCGCAATCAAATGGAAAGGAGACGTACATGTCCCATCAGAAAAAACGACCAAGTAAGTACGTGATGCAACACTGACAGACAGCACAGGATTGCATCCGTAGAAGATGAAGAATTCTATACATTCACAGAATGTAGACCGCAAAATTTTTATGGCAAATGTTTGACTGCGACTCGATCAACAACTGTGCCTGCTGCAGCGAAGCAAGACGTCCTTTAAATTTTTTGTAAGGTTTTTAGGGGGTAGTAATGAAAACTCAAGTGAAAGAGAAAATTATAGTTTGTATTTTATAGAGAAGCCACATGAAGAGTGAGTGTACAACTTTTTTGCTGTTTAAAACAACAAACCTCATGCACAACAGACAAATTTGCATACGCTACTTGACATATTATCAACGGACCGTTGTTATCAACCATGGAATTTGAGCTTTAACTTTAGTTGATATTCGATTGTTTCATTGACGCATTCTAGTTGGGAGCCCATAATGCCCTTTTTTAAATCTGCCATTCGCCTGCTTGTCCATCAGTAATTTAATTTGTGTAACAACATGCAAAACCCTGTAAATGCCTCAGTCATTGCTGAGACATTTTACGTGGCGTTGAAACTGATTAATTTGTGTTGTTTTTTTTTTTATTGTAAAAGTAGCAATATTTTCACCAGAAACCATCTAGCCCCCCATCAGGATCTTCAAGCTTTAATTGAAGGTCGCCACTTATGTAATCTTTGACCCTAATAAAGTTGAAATTACAAAGTCAATCAATGGATGAACTACTGAATTTGCCATTACATAGAAAAAACACTACATGGACACAATCTCCATCATAAAGGAAAATCTGGGGACCAATAACAGAAAATCAGAGGATTCTACAAAAGCACAAACCAAGGAACTTGGCAAAAATGGTAAACACAAGAACAAGTCAGACTGCAGTTGAACTATATAAAATAATTTATAGTCCAGTGTCTCTTTATAGTCTTTATTGATTTATCATTTTAGAATCAGATTTTGCATGCAATTGTGAGATTTGTTTTGTCGGCGGTGAGAAAACGATAAAAGGAGATTCATCACAGAATATTGGTGAAAGAAGGCAGGTTGGTAAACTTAAGCCCTTTACAATATCTGTAAGCTCAATCGAATACACAAATAAGGTCCTTGTACCTATTTTTTCATTAAATCTTTCCTTGTAAGTATACCAGGCCAGTTTGAAAGTAGTTTGCTGTTATTCTTACCTCTGAACTAACACTTCTTTCTTGCCAGTTACTTTGGCACCTTGACACAAAAGCTAAGTTGAGGTTGTTGTACGTTACATTCTTCAGGCGTATCTCTGGGCAATTAAGCTCCTGGAATGTCTTCCTTTTTAAGAACGATAGTATCGCAACATTCTTTAAAAATGTCCAGCTTATTATTCTTCTCGATAGTTCCCTGCGACTGTCATGTTGAAAGTCGACCGTGTTCCACTATTTCTATTCTTTACGCCATATTAACCAACGCAACCCAAACGGTCCCTTGAGGCTTCACGCAGGCTATTTTGTTACCAGACTTCCCACGTTTTTACAGAGAGCTAAACCAAATGATTTTTTTAACAACCACAGAGTATGCAGTCCTAGGTTGCCACAGCCAGATGGTTACAGATGGAAGAAAGAGGGCGACAAATAGAACCCCATAATGATCAATGAAGACCATCTGAGAGTGGGGATGGCAGGATCTGTAGACATGTTACATATATTAAAAAGGTGGTTACTTGCATGAATAGTCTGTGCAAAGCCTTTTAATTTCCTTAAATTGTCTAACGAGGGGACGACAGGGGCTGTGGTTTTTAGTTTCCAGGAACCAAAAAAAAATGCTGCCTCGATTTTAAGGTCACGAGGTCGAGATTATCCATAGAACTTAAGATATTCTTTTGGACATCTCAGACCAGCAGGTTTTGCCATACAATGTCATGGTTAAAATAAGAGGCCTTCATTTTAATGCAGTAATCAATGACTTTGGTAAAGCGTGCCCAACTCGCAAAGGAACCATTTACAAATTACCAAATAAAGTGGGAAAGCAGAATCGTTTAGAAAGGTATCCTTATTTGGCACCTGAACTTGTGGCTGGGGGCTCCCCACAAAATGTTTTCACTGATACTTATTCACTTGGGTATACAATGAAGAAGATTCTAACTGAAAAATGCGATGACCATTTTCACCGCCTAAAAGACATAGCTTTGAGCTGTATGAGCAGACACTCTGGCAAAAGGCCAGGAGTCAATTATTTTATTGATCCTTTATCGAGAAAACAGCATATTTGTAAGTAACAAAATGCTACCAGTAGTTGCCAATGTTAACATATAGTAATATTAATTTTATTGTAATTAAGTTTGAAGTACGTTTTTAAGTGTGATATTGTTTTATCTGTTTCTGTGCAAATAGTGGGAACCTGATGTTGAGCAAGGCTTAGAAAAGGGCTTCCTCTTGTCAGAACAACAAAATTCCCTTGTTTGCCAGTATGGACAACAATTTTGGCCTAGACAAAGGTTCTGCGTTTCACTGAGAGGGAACATGTTGCCATGCTGTTGATCAACCAGTATCCATGTCTTAAGGGATCATTTGGTGCAGGCCATGTAAGTTGTTTGTTAATTACACACAATTAACTCTTTCAGTGCTGACATTCCTGCTGACCCCAACTGCAGTCTGTCTTGTTTTATCTGCAGGGCAGTCAATCAAAAAGCAACAAAGACTGCACTCTTCAGCACTCTTCTTTTTACTCTGATTATAAAATTACTGCCACCTACATGTTCTGGTACGACATTCTTTTGCCATAATGAGGCCCTGCAGGAGGTTCCCGAGTCACTTGTCTCAATTTAAAAATTCCCTATGTCCTTTTTTGTTGCTCTTCATGTTGCAGTCAGTAATTGAATTGAAGGAAAATTGCTTGTCTTTCTCAGAATTGATGTTTTTTTAAATGTTTTGTTTTTGTCCCGATCTTATTTTACATGTACATGCTGTCACTTCCTTTTTGGCCTTGTCACATGTCAAAATTTACCCCGGCAGGGCCTCAGAAACAGCAGTTGTAACACCAAATAGTCAATAATTCCCCTCCATCCTGTGAAAATGTCAAAATATGTTCTTGCTTTTCTAGCAGGTGTACAAATCTGTTTGGTTTCAGAAAATATTTACCCATTTTTGCATTATGAATATATTCGTGGTCAATGTATCTGGTCCAATCTGGGATTGCTTATCATGTGAAATGTTGAAATTATGTGCATAAATCAGTCCGCAAGGAGGATGTTGAGTTTTCACAACAACAGCACCATGAGATTTGATTTTTTTGTATTTCAAAATAAATTTGAGAAGTTGTTGCAATTACGTCTTTAGTGATGACAACCTTAACCAATTTAATATATTGGTAACTAATGTATTCATTTTTTTAATATCTTCGCAGCAAATTTGGTCCAAAAGAATAATGAACCGGATGGCCAACATAAACAAACGTGCCAAACAAGTCAATAAGCAAACCAGAGGGCATGTCAAAGGAAAAACCAGGACGTAAAAACAATTGTCAAAAGCAAGCATCATTCCTCGAATTCCAGAGGGGGAACAAGTGATACCCTGGAAGAGCAAACAAAGTAACAGGAAATCGTCATAAAGGGTCACCAGACCTAAAAATGCTTCATACTCTAATGGATACAACTTTTTATTTAAGGAGAAGAGACATCTTAACAAACAATGTTAGGGTGTGGAAACTACTCAAAGCAACAACTACTTCCAATGGAAGCGAGGTGAGACTTTATTTGATAGGTTTTTAATAACAGTATACATGTAGATGAGAGTTATGTTCAGACTGACATTAACTGAAGACTTTTTCATTTGTGATACATACATTTGTCCTGATCTAAGCAAAGCGTGCTAGGGAACTGTCAAATGCCAACAACTCCCTTGCTTGGAATAACCCTCCCCTTCCCCTGTGGGGTTTGGGAAAGCCCAGGGGTTTCGCACTTGCATGTACATGCCCATTCACAGCTCACTTATCAGAGGGCTTGTGTACTTGTCTTATGTGCTATACATTTTATGGTGACAAGGTTGTTAAAACTGCTCTAATATTTATTGAGAAACTCTTGATTCAGTGTTTTATCTTTTCGTGGAACGATTAACGGCATCATCACTTTCCTCATTTGCATAATACAAAAACGTAAATATCTCTAGAACTGAAAAGATATTTTAAAAAGGAAAATGAATTTTTCTTTACTATGAAAACCCTTCAAAATAAGCAGCAATTATTTTTTACTTTATTTGCATGTTAAAAAATGGTAAACATTTTCTGGTATGGCTTTTTTCAGAAACGGGCAGAACTGCAAAGAATTCTAGGTGTGGAGGATTGCTGCAAGAATATGAAAAGTGCATCCCTAATCAGTGGAAGCCAAAGCTTATGACACTCCTAAAACGAGCCAACATGCAGGAAGTGCAAAAGGTGCTCCACATTATTGAAGAGGGTGACTTAGAGGAGGATGAAAAGGGAAAGTTTAAATAATGCTGAACGGAATGCATGTTTCATTTATTAATTCTTGCATATGTCAGATTCAATATTGTTTGTTAGCAAGTAATTAAAAGGTTAGGTACAAAAAGGGCAGAAGTGGTTTTTACCTCAAATGAGCATTGCCAAAGCACCTCGAAATTTCGCATGTTAATTTGTTTATGTTCAGAAACAGTAGCCTCGTTTTATTGTGGCATGCTTTTGCCTTGTTTCTGAGAATTATTAAATGCAAAACACCTGATTTCTCCAGTCGGCATCATAAGTGGTTTCTTTGTTCTACTAAAACAAAAAAACAAATTTTGCATGGCTTGGCTGTCATCTTCCACAAGCACACCTTCGGCTCATCTTCACAATAAGTATTAACAACAACCATCTTCTTAGCTCACTTGCAATTATGTGTTGATACCAGCCAAGTTCTGATTGGGCCACCCTGCCTAAATAAAAGGGGACGTGACTTGAGTATCAAAAGCCCTATTGCAGATGTTTTCTATTAAATGGTGTGTTTGTTTTGAAGAGTAGCTCACAATCAGACCATCTGTATCTGTGTTAGAGTTCTCAAACTCATTAATAATTCATCAAGCATAAATGTGAAGGAATTTTTTGCTTCAATTGAAAAGATATATCAAACACTTGACACAGTGTTTCATTGGCTATCCAAACACAGAAGTTCGTCAATAATATTCTGCTGGATGTTGTAAGGTAGAAAATGTTAGTTATGATAGAAATTGTAATCAATGCATTTAAGGCAGAAGCAGAGTTAAAAGAGGTTACAAGACTGCTGAAAGCAAACAGGAAAGAGTTAGAGAACACAAAGTTTCTAAGGTGAGTTTTTGTTTTAGGCTGTAATATTCCTTTTAGTCACAAAGACTACAATTTAGTGATAATATAATCACTTAATGGTGTTCCACAGTTCTCTCAATGCTGCACTTTGGTTACTGTTTATGTTTAGGCATCAAGTTTATTAGCTACCGGTAATTCTGTTTTGGTATTTATATCACCATTATCATTATTATGCTAGAAGCATGGCACAAACGTGCCAAGGGTCTGCCATACTGGCAATGCATTCTGACATGCAAAGATACACATTTCGCACTTATTTTTTGTCGAGTAAATGAATAATATGATTTTGCAGGTTTCTTATGTCTGGCTCATTCATTTGTCTATTGACTCAAACTTTGCAAATGGCACAGTAATTTTCAGTGCTTGGGGTCGTGGGATATAGGCCCATTGGCCTGTTTTGTTTTCTAATCATCATTTACAATGATTTTTACAAAACCCCTGGTGCCCTTTTTGGAAAGAAAATCTTTATTAATAACGTACCACTTCCGGATTGTTCTTATCGAAAGATGTAGATTTCATGTTGCGTTTCCCAATAAAAATAAGCAGCCAGAAGAACATTTTTAATGGATTTATACTTGAAAACGAAGAAGTGTATTTCCCCACACTACAATAAAACATTAATTTTAAACTTGCGACTGCTAAGAAAGTTTTAGCGGCCAAAGGAAAAAATTAAGTTGCAAATGCGACCGTATCGGTCGCAATTTCGAGCCCTGAATTATTTTATAAATAATGCAAAGAGGTCAAAGATTGTTTTAATCATAGTTCATTTAAATTGTACTCTTATATTCCAGGCTTCGGAACTAAATAAATAGTTTGTTTCTGTGAAGGAGAAAATGGACAATTTTGGGAAAATATTTTAAATTTGAGACCATAATATGCGAATTGTAAACAACCGTTTAATTCGACCAGTCCTACTTCGTTTTTTTGGTCGAAAGTTCTACAATACAGCGAGGTGTATACACTAACAGAAACTAGACAACAGCATAGAAAATTCAGTTTGTTTCAATATTATTATTGCATGTATTATCGACTTCTGACCGGTCAACATGACCGGCAAGGCAAACATTTCACCGGTCAAGACCCCAATCAGGCCGGACATTGTCCGTTGACCGGCCGTTATTTCAAGCCCTGGGGTTCACTGCCCTATATTTTGTTCTGATACTTTAACTTATCAATTAATCCATCAATCAATCAATCAATCGAGCAATCAATCGATCAATCACTCGATCGTTCAAACATTAATGAGGGGCCTAAAAATGGGAACTAGGATTTGGGGCAAATTATTACTAGAAAATTGGATTTAGGTCAGTGGGACTGATCCGCAGAATGTCCTCCAGTGGGGGAAGACGAGAAAATGAAAAATAGGGGGAGCGCCCTTCCCAGTGTCCCCCGCGCGCTTTCGTTTCAATTCTCTCTAGGCTCCGTGCGCTTACTTTTCACCTCCCCCCATTTTCCAGCCCGTACGAAACACGAAAGAGGCCTCTACGGAGGGGAATGGGATTTGGAAAATCGGAAAACAGTTGGCTGGGAGATGAGATTTTATAACCCCCAACACTTTTCAGGACCAACATAAAAAACTATCAAACGCTCAGTTTTTTAACGAGGGTGGCACTTAACTAAGCTTACTTAGTAAAAACACATTTTTTAGTTTTTTATTTTGCACGCGTAAGCTAAAGTGTGCATCGTTTTCAGTTGTTTGACCAACTAAAGCTTCCTATCATGAAAAAGGTTGCTGCTGTTCATCGCGGTAAAGTACAATAATAATAAAGTATCATCGTTTCTCTCACGATGTAGTCAATTAAGGGGAGCAGGGATGGTGCAGTGGTGAGAGCGCTCGCCTTCCACCAATATTAATGTGGCAAGGTTCGATTCCCGGACTCGGCGCCATCATGGGTTGAATTTGTTGTTGGTTCTTGTCCTTGCCCGAGGGTTTTTCTCCAGGTTCTCCGGTTTTCCACAAAAACCAACACTTCCAAATTCCAATTTGGTCGGAAATACACGGCCCCACAAGGTTATAGCTTTAAACCTCAAGCTTTAAACCTCACTGTGTCTAAATAAAGGTAATTGTGATGTGAATTGCGACGTTAAGTTTCTACTTCATACAGGCGATAACTACGATAAGGTCGACTGGTTACTGCCTGTTGTTTCCCAGTGGTCTGAAATAACAAGAAGTTTTCAAATCACATACCTTGACTGAGATTACCCATTAATTCCAAACTCTCAACATGCGTAAAACAATTTAACAGAAGTATCTTATCCAAATTTTGCGCTGTGAAGTTCTTGCAATATATCCCCGCGGGGGTGGGGGGACTCCCATATAAAAGGGGCAGGGATGCTCGTCGTCTCACTTAGGAGAGTCAATTCGGATTTTAGTCTCACTTGGGGTGTTCCAGGCAAGATACCTATATTGTTAAGCTGACAAGGTCTTGTTCAGGGTTGCACGCGAAGAAATATACAAATATAAATTATATTTTCAGTATTTAAGTATTTTTAGGGTACAAAAAAGCTCGAGCCATGCCAAAAGTGGTCTCTTTTAGGTACTCTTTTCAAAATTTCTGACGAGCATCCCGTCCCTTTTAAATAAGAGTCCCCCCCTTCCGGGAATATATCAAACACGAGAGACAGTGTTTTTCCGGATATCCAAAAACAGAAAAGAGAGTTCAAAATACGACTGCAGCGGATTATTTTTGACTAATTCAAGGTGTTTGGATCACTCACTCATCCTCATCGAGCCCATGAGGACTCTTGATGCCGGAAGGTGTTTGGATAGCCGCCAATAAAACACTGTCGAGTGTTTTTTAGAGTCTAAATAAGCTTTTATAGAAACGGTATTTAGTGGGATTTTAGGCTACTAAGGTTTTTAAGTAGGTTCTTAATTAAATAGAAGCACTACCAGCGATAATCACAAATAACTTCTTTAGGGCAATGTGATATGAAATATATTTACCCTAGCGCGTATCAAAGCCTTTTTTTTCAGTCTCACGTTTTATAATTATTCCATATTTTGTTGCAAAATAAACTTACTACTTGATAAAAATGGTGAAAATTAGGAATGAATATGGTATCTAAAGATGATATATGGGCAGCGGGTCAATGTAGATCTTTTGTCAATTATTATAGGGGAATAGAATTATCGGTGCAGTACACGTGCGATTATTTGTTGCGCAGAAAAAATTAATTTTTCTTGTCGAAGTTTGCGGCTTTACATGTTTGTCTTATAATTTATTGTTCGCAAATCAGATCGAAAAGGGGGGAAAAAAAAGTTAGAAAAAAAATAATACCAAAAAATAGCTTTAAATCACACCGGGAGCTCATTACTAGTGCGTTCCTTTTCACACTCAATTATACTTGGCATGCTGAATTTTGAATTTGTTATGTATGTCATGTCTGTGAATTTTCCATTTCGCATGTCATGATAAATACATCTCATATTTGGTGCAACAAATTTTGAATTTTAGTAATTTGCATGTCAAATTAAAACCGTTGCTGGTTGAGTTTTGTGAGAGATAGCCACGAGGTAGAGAAAGATGTCGAATCTTGGAAAAGCTGTTCTTCTGAACGCGTATTTATTTATTTTTTTTTTTTTTTTTTTTTTTTATAATATATTTTTTTGGGTGGGGGATTTTTTTTAAGGAATCTTTTATTTTTTTTTTTTTTTTTTTTTTTTTTTTTTTTTTTTTTTTTTTTTTTATAAAAATTTAAATTTTAATTAAAATAAAAAAAAAATATAAAAAAATGTATTTTTGTTAAATTTCTTATATTTGGTGGCCAAATTGTGAATTGTTACTAGTATTTGGTTTATTGATAAATCGTGACCGTCGGTGGTTTATTTTTCTGGTAACCTGACCGTCTGCAGCGCCGAGATGCAAACACGATTGGGGTACGTTGTACTTTTGAACTTTATTTTGATTTGATCTACTTTGTGGTTCTTTTTTCAGTGTTGTTCTCAAGTATTAATCAACACAAGCCATAAGTCATCAGGCTAGAGGAGTTCAGTTAATCGTTGTGGTGTATTTGTGTGTGGTTTTAAACATGTTTCTAATGAAATTTGTGGCTTACGTTTGAACGTCTACATTGGTCCAGGAATTTTAAATGTAGAGACAAACAACAAGTTAAAGTTCTGTTACGATTTGACCTTATGTAGCTCATTTTGTTCTTGTAGGACTCAAGAATAAGGCTGGCCAACATATTGAAGGTAAATAAATCTATTTCTTATGGTGGATTTGCTGAGGTTCCGGTCCGTTATGCGCTAGAGTTATTAAACTTGACTTGAACCAAGTATCTTCTTGTGATAAAGTTTTATCTCCCGTCTTGTTGTTTGCTAGATAAATTGAATGGAATTTGGACAGGACTTGTCTATAGATACGGCATCGATATTCTATGTTATATTCTATCCGATCTTGAGTTTTCATTCGATTATGAGAAAGAATGCCGGCAAAGCTTTCTAGAATCACTAGAATTACATTTCGATATACAATTTACCATAAAAATTAGCGAAATAATCATATGACGTTTTGACGTCATCTTGACTCCATTATCAAGTGGAATGAAAAACAACGGTACAGTATCAAGTTTAAATACAAATGAAAGGAGATGGTTTCCGGGAGTAATCGGTTTCATCCATGGGACGCACATCCGCATCATAGCACCAAGCAAGCCTGAAAATGACTTTGTTAACTGGAAAGGCTTTCATGCCATCAATGTGCAAGCAGTTTCCAATCACAAAGATAAGCTTAATTTTGGCGTTGTGGCGTGACTCGTATTGTAAACAATGAGTACTTTTAAGTACTTGAAATTTTTGCCCCCGAACAAAGTCATGAAATTTCCCCCAAACGCTTTCAAGAAACCCTTGGGTGATAAAATGACAGCTAGTAGGTCACTTTTCATGTATGTCTCAGGTATCTTCACAAATGTTGTCGCCCGCTGGCCCGGAACCACCCACGACAGCCATCCTTGTGTCCCTACCAGGAAGCCAACCATCATTCCTTAGCTGATGGCATCCTCCTGGTTGACTCAGGGTATGCTTGTAGCCCTTATCTCATGACGCCATATCCCTCCCCATCAAAAGCCGCACAGGAGCAGTACAATACCGCCCACACAAAGACTAGAGTGGCAGTGGAGCAAACGTTGGGGCGGGAAGAGAAGGTTTCATGTCCTTCATTCAGAAATCAGAATGTCACCTGAGAGAGCCTGCACTGTAATCGGGGCTTGTGCTGTGTTGCACACCGTTGCAGTTCTCTTGAATGAGCCCATAAATGATGATTCATTGGACATTGAGCCCAAAGAAGTCGACCCTTACCATGGTCCACAGAGAGGATTTGCAATGCGAGACCACATTTTCAATACCTACTTTGCGTGAGGTAGATGGGTTGGAATTGCATTCTTCTTAAGTAAAATTTCTTTTTTAAAACTGTCAGGCAACATGAGTTCATTCCATTTGATCTGGGGGCAATTCAACAAAACATTTACAAGTGCAATTTACAAGTGTGGCTATTGTTTTAGAGGTTGAGAACAATAGCTACACTTGTAAATTACACTACCTATTAACACAGAAGAAAATCAAAGAAAAGATGCCACAGCAGAGGAAATATTGGATGGTGAACCAAACACTTACGTCAATATTTGTAGAAGAATAACATTTACTGGTAAAACAAAAACCCCTAATATCAACAGTAAATAGCTCCAAATGCAACAAGCTGTGTTCACTGATAACACTGGGTCGGTTTGCACTGTATTATGGAACAATGAAAAAGATAAAGTAACATCAAAGCACTTTTACGGGCAGTACGTTGGTGACAGTATTTTACGTTCATCGTCAATAGATGATGGAACAGTTGTGCAAAATCATGCATTATATTCTACTGATCCGCAAAGTTTGAAAATAATACTTTACTATGATGATGTAGAGGTAACCAATGAGCAAACAAGGAGAAAGCATAAGCTGGTAATGTTTTACTTTAACTGGCCAATCTGTATCCAGACTTAAGGAGGCTCGATGTAGTTTTTTAGCCGAAGGGTGGTTGTTTTGAAAATTAAAATTATCTAGGAAGCCCATGTTCGATTTTTGCCAAAATACACCATGATTTACCAATTTTTTTTTTACCCGTCACTTAGTCACAACGGTTACCAAGCAACGATTGCGTTTTCTTTTCTCAAAAGCTATTTTCTCTTAGACTGACACTTGTGTTTTTTTTGATATTTAAAGTTTAGTAGATTGACTAAGTGTTGAGAAATAAAAGATCTGTGAGCGTCAAGAAAGGTTCAACACCGTTTTATATAAAATAGGCGCCAATTGTTTCTTTGAGCAAGTTCCTCATGAAATATAATACTTACACCACAAAGACACTAAAAGCGAAGACTTTTTGCTTTATTATCGACTCCCGATTAAAAATAATACCAACTTCTCTTGATTTACTCTCCTACAGATTTCTATTTTGAGCACAGGTATATCTACTGTATGAACATATCAAAAAATGAATCCAATGTTGAAGACAGTTGTTTGAGACAAAGAACGTAAGTCTATGTAACCTTGTGACAAAGTGACGAGTATTTGTCATTTTTTATTATGTGTTGGCTCGCTTGCTTCTAGTTTTTTTTTCAAAACAACCACCCTCGGCTAAAAAAACTACATCGAGCCTCCTTAAAATCAATTAACCTCCTGGCCATTGTGGAATACCAATTGCTAACAACTCATGGAATGGATAACATTTTAGCACCATTTATTAAAAGAACTTAAAACACTTGGACGTGATACAGGTGTGGACTTTAAGATTCGAGGTGGAGTTGTCCGCCTTAGAGGTGCCTACATCTACTTGCTACATTTAATAAGTTGGTAAAAAGTCCATACGGATATCACACCAACGTCTAAAAATAAGTAAAAATACAATATGTACATATATAATAACTGAAAAATTCTAAATTAATTCTAAAAATGTAAAAATTCTAAAAATCAAAAAATTCTAAGTTATATGCAGATACTCCAGCCAGCCAGTTGCTGGGAGTCTGTTGGAGTGACGAAAAGGAAATGTCGCCTTTTGCATGACAGATTTTGATGAAATGCAAACAAAGTTGAAGGAAGATGATTTTCTTTTACGATCTAAAGAAATTCACGACTACCATCTTAAACATCTTGAGGAACATAAAGAGCTTTATCAACATTTTTCAAAAGAGAATGATATACCAAGAGAAGCATACTTCTAGATGCTCCCTATTTGGGCATAACAGAGCAGTTACCGCAAGAAGTGATGCACATTTTTTTAGAGGGATCCATTTCAAGGACACTTTATTTTGTTATATGTTACTTATTAAATAACAGGATTTGCTCTATGGAAGAAATTGACACTTATTTTAAACTTTTAATATGGTTTCTCAGAACCCTCAAACGACGTTGGGCAAACTGCAGCCCAAATGTGGCTTTTAAGTCGTCCTTTTGCCTTCTTTGGGGAGGAATATGCTCCCTTTTGTCCAAATTCGTGGAGGGTGTTAATGACAAGCCTTTAAATAACTGCTATTTGTTTGAGTAGAAAGATAAATATAGAGATTCCTTGTTACCTCAGGAGACTAAGGAACATGTGCAACTTTTTTCAAGAAGTCCTTTCTGATGAAAATATCACCCAAAGCGACATTATTTGATTCACATACCAAAGCCAGATACTGAAGTTTGGGCTGTTAGTAACAGAATGAGCTATGCGATTTGAAGCCAAACATCAGCAATTTAAAAACCCTAACATAAAAACCTTCCTTAGACATATCCGTGAGACACCAAAGTGGAGTCCGCGCTGACTCAATTCCAATGTCAGGCTACATCAGCTAATAACCATCCTCTCTTCCGGAAGGAATTATCAGTTGGGAAGGGGTCCACATACACAAGAAAACTTGATGGAGTTGAAAGAAGTCATGCTAAAAGGTACATTTCAAGGTTTTATCCAGAATTCGAAGTTTTCACATCAGAAATACCATTGCATCAAGCCGCATCAGTGACAATACAAGACCTGAATACTATCTTGTGGCAGAAATAAGGGATGCAAATCCAGTGTTTGGATCGATCGAGAAGATTTGACATTATGACACATTTATTTTTTGCTCTTAAACTTTATGACACTATCGACTTTGCTAATAATCTTAAGTAATGGTTTGCGCTAGTAAGAAAGGGGCGAGACCAACGTATGTGCATTATTATTGATTTTAATTGGAGTAATTAATTTGTGGCCATCTCATCAGACAAAAACTTTATTTCGGTGATAAATAGGCGAACAATACTGATTTATGGCATAGATTCCATTGTTCTACCCTGCGGGTAAGTTTCGGTTGATTCCTATGTGCAGAAGTCGGATTTCGGAAGTTATTTCAAGTTGACTGTGAATGGCCGCCATCTTCAAAGCCGTTTTGATAGTAAGCCTTCACGCTCGTTTTTACTTCAAATGCCATTCAGCGCTAGTTGTGTTTGCTCGAAACATGACACATGGAAACGTGGATCCGTTTCTGATGAACTAAGTGTCTCTTCTGTTGAGGAGCTTCGATTCTGCGAGGTGGTTGTGTCCAAAAACAAAGACAGAAAACGTACGATTTGTCAAGCTTGTCATGATTCGATTTGCACAGAAGCACTGCCCCGCCTTGAATTGTGCATGGCACACGCCTTTGTCTCATATGCAGAAAAAAGTGGTGCAGATGTAGCCAAGCTATATTTGGTGTACAAGTACATGACTCTCTTTTGCAGTCCAATGCAAAGATTCACTGCAGAGTAAATTCAAGTCAAGCTTAGGTGAGTTTTGATTATCTGGGACACTTGCTTCGCACAAAGCATCAAGCTGACTACTAGAAATATGTGCAAAAGAAGTTGAACTTCTTGTCGAAGTTTGCGGCTTTACATGTTTGTTTTATAATTTATTGTTCGCGAATCAGTTCATCGAAAGGAGTCGGAATAAAATAACAAAGCCGCATGTTAATTAGAAAAAAAAATACCAAAAAATAGCTTTAAATCACACTGGGAGCTCATTACTAGTGCGTTCCTTTTCACACTCAATTATACTTGGCATGCTGAATTTTGAATTTGTTATATATGTCATGTCTGTGAATTTTCCATTTTGCATGTCAAATGCATCTCATATTTGGCGTGACAAATTTTGAATTTTAGTAATTTGCATGTCAAATTAAAACTGTTGCTGGTTGAGTTTTGTGCAGAGATAGCCACGAGGTAGAGAAAAGATCTTGTCGAGTCTTGGAAAAGGTGTACTTCTGAACGCAGTATTTATTTATTTTTATTTTTTTTTTTTTTTTTCGAATAAATATGGGTTATTGACCAAGCGTGAGGTCAATATGGGTTATTGACCAAGAACGAGGCCAATATCCTGAACAAGCTTGGTCAATAAAGGATTTATTTATTTATTAATTTTTAATTTTGCAATAAAATACGACATTACTTACAATACTTACCTACACTACTTACAATACTACAACTTCTTACAATACAATGAGGACACTACTTACAATACTTACTTACACTACTTACAATGATAAAGCTACTTAAAATATAACGAGGATACTACTTACATTTTCAGTATTTATGTTAAATTGTTCATATTTGGTGGCCAAATTGTGAATTGTTAGTATTTGTTTTATTGACAAATCGTGGCCGTCGGTGGTTTAATTAATCTTCTGGTGACCTGACCGTCTGCAGCGCCGAGATGCAAACACGATCTGGGGTACATTGTACTTTTGTACTTTATTTTGATTTGATCTACTTTTCCTGCCATCTTGACCGAACAAGCTTGGTCAATAAAGGATTTATTTTTATTTATTTTTTTAATTTTGCAATACGACATTACTTACCTACACTACTTACAATACTACAACTTCTTACAATACAATGAGGACACTACTTACAATACTTACTTACACTACTTACAATGATAAAGCTACTTACAATATAACGAGGATACTACTTACATTTTCAGTATTTATGTAAAATTGCTCATATTTGGTGGCCAAATTGTGAATTGTTAGTATTTGTTTTATTGACAAATCGTGGCCATCGGTGGTTTAATTAATCTTCTGGTGACCTGACCGTCTGCAGCGCCGAGATGCAAACACGATCTGGGGTACGTTGTACTTTTGAACTTTATTTTGATTTGATCTACTTTGTGGTTTTTTCTTCAGTGTTGTTCTCAAGTATTAATCAACACAAGCCATAAGTCATCAGGCTAGTGGAGTTCAGTTAATCGTTGTGGTGTATTTGTGTGTGGTTTTAAACATGTTTCTAATTAAATTTGTGGCTTACGTTTGAACGTCTACTTTGGTCCAGGAATTTTAAATGTAGAGACAAACAACTAGTTAAAGTTCTGTTACGATTTGACCTTATGTAGCTCATTTTGTTCTTGTAGGACTCAAGAATAAGGCTGGCCAACATATTGAAGGTAAATAAATCTATTTCTTATGGTGGATTTGCTGAGGTTCCGGTCCGTTATGCGCTAGAGTTATTAAACTTGACTTGAACCGAGTATCTTCTTGTGATAAAGGTGTATCTCTCGTCTTGTTGTTTGCTAGATAAATTGAATGAAATTTGGACAGGACTTGTCTATAGATACGGGATCGATATTCAAGGTTATATTCTATCTGATCTTGAGTTTTCATTCGATCATGAGAAAGAATGCCGGCAAAGCTTTCTAGAATCACTTGAATTACATTTGGATATACAATTTACCATAAAAATTAGCGAAATAATTATATGACGTTTGGACTTCATCTTGACTCCATTATCAAGTGGAAAGAAAAACAACGGTACAGTATCAAGTTTAAATACAAATGAAAGGAGACGGTTTTCGGGAGTAATCGGTTGCATCGATGGGACGCACATCCGCATAATACCACCAAGCAAGCCTGAAAATGACTTTGTTAACTGGAAATGCTTTCATTCCATCAATGTGCAAGCAATTTCCGATCACAAAGGTAAGCTTTCATTCCATCAATGTGCAAGCAATTTCCGATCACAAAGGTAAGCTTCATTTTGGCGTTGTGGCGTGACTCGTATTGTAAACAATGAGTACTTTTAAGTACTTGAAATTTTTGCCCCCAAACAAAGTCATGAAATTTCCGCAAAACGCTTTCAAGAAACCCTTGGGTGATAAAATGACAGCTAGTAGGTCACTTTTCATGTATGTCTCAGGTATGTTCACAAATATTGTCGCCCGCTGGCCCATAAGGACCCACGACAGCCATCCTTGTGTCCCTACCAGGAAGCCAACCATCATTCCTTAGCTGATGGCATCCTCCTGGTTGACTCAGGGTATGCTTGTAGCCCTTATCTCATGACGCCATATCCCTCCCCATCAACAGCCACACAGGAGCAGTACAATACCGGCCACACAAAGACTAGAGTGGTAGTGGAGCAAACCTTGCGGCGGTGGAAGAGAAGGTTTCATGTCCTTCATTCAGAAATCAGAATGTCACCCAAGAGAGCCTGCAATGTAATCGGGGGTTGTGCTGTGTTGCACACCCTTGCAGTTCTCTTGAATGAGCCCATAAATGATGATTCATTGGACATTGAGCCCAAAGAAGTCGACCCTTACCATGGTCCACAGAGAGGATTTGCAATGCGAGACCACATTTTCAATACCTACTTTGCGTGAGGTAGATGGGTTGGAATTGCATTCTTCTTAAGTAAAATTTCTTTTTTAAAACTGTCAGGCAACATGAGTTCATTCTATTTGATCTGGGGGCAATTCAATAAAACCTATACAAGTGCAATTTACAAGTGTGGCTATTGTTTTAGAGGTTGAGAACAATAGCTACACTTGTAAAGTACACTACCTATAAACACAGAAGAAAATCAAACAAAAGATGCCACAGCAGAGGAAATATTACATACATACATACATACATACATACATACATGGTTATTTGATAAGCAGGTACAAATATTGGCAGACGTTGAGTCTGATGTGGACCTGCACTATCTAAAATATAATACAATAAGATCTATATAATACAGATCAATAACAACTGAAAAATAATGATAGGTAAAAAGATGAAAATAACAAATACAATAAAAAGATAAAAATGAAAAATAAAAAAATGAAGTCCAGAGAGAGAAACGCAGCAGGACGCAGTGAAAGAGAAAGAGACCATTGCCAAGCGAAGAAGGAGAGCAAGACTGATGCAGGGGGAGACAAGAAGAGCAGCACGATGAAAGAAGATCTCCCACTTGTTCTGGATCAACCTATCCATCCCCCCATATTGGATGGTGAACAAAACACTTACGTCAATATTTGTGGAAGAATAACATTTACTGGTGAAACAAAAACCCTTAATATCAACAGTAAATAGCTCCAAATGCAACAAGCTGTGTTCACTGATAACACTGGGTCGGTTTGCACTGTATTATGGAACAATGAAAAACATAAAGTAACATCAAAGCACTTTTACGGGCAGTACGTTGGTGACAGTATTTTACGTTCATCGTCAATAGATGATGGAACAGTTGTGCAAAATCATGCATTATATTCTACTGATCCGCAAAGTGTGAAAATAATACTTTACTATGATGATGTAGAGGTAACCAATGAGCAAACAAGGAGAAAGCATAAGCTGGTAATGTTTTACTTTAAACTGGCCAATCTGTATCCAGACTTAAAATCAATTAACTTCCTGGCCATTGTGGAATACCAATTGCTAACAACTCATGGAATGGATAACATTTTAGCACCATTTATTGAAGAACTTAAAACACTTGGACGTGATACAGGTGTGGACTTAGAGATTCGAGGTGGAGTTGTCCGCCTTAGAGGTGCCCTACTTGCAGTTATAGCAGATACTCCAGCCAGCCAGTTGCTGGGAGTCTGTTGGAGTGACGAAAAGGAAATGTCGCCTTTTGCATGACAGATTTTGATGAAATGCAAACAAAGTTGAAGGAAGATGATTTTCTTTTACAATCTAAAAAACTTCACGACTACCATCTTAAACATCTTGAGGAACATAAAGAGCTTTATCAACATTTTTCAAAAGAGAATGGTATAACAAGAGAAGCATACTTCTAGATGCTCCCTATTTTGGCATAACAGAGCAGTTACCGCAAGAAGTGATGCACATTTTTTTAGAGGGATCCATGTCAAGAACACTTTATTTTGTTATATGTTACTTATTAAATAACAGGATTTGCTCTATGGAAGAAATTGACACTTATTTTAAACTTTTAATATGGTTTCTCAAAACCCTCAAACAACGTTGGGCAAACTGCAGCCCAAATGTGGCTTTTAAGTCGTCTTTTTGCCTTCTTTGGGGAGGAATATGCTCCCTTTTGTCCAAATTCGTGGAGGGTGTTACTGACAAGCCTTTAAATAACTGCTATTTGTTTGAGTAGAAAGATAAATATAGAGATTCCTTGTTACCTCAGGAGACTAAGGAACATGTGCAACTTTTTTCAAGAAGTCGTTTCTGATGAAAATAACACCCAAAGCGACATTATTTGATTCACATACCAAAGCCAGATACTGAAGTTTGGGCTGTTAGTAACAGAATGAGCTATGCGATTTGAAGCCAAACATCAGCAATTTAAAAACCCTAACATAAAAACCTTCCTTAGACATATCCGTGAGACACCAAAGTGGAGTCCGTGCTGACTCAATTCCAATGTCAGGCTACATCAGCTAATAACCATCCTCTCTTCCGGAAGGAATTATCAGTTGGGAAGGGGTCCACATACACAAGAAAACTTGATGGAGTTGAAAGAAGTCATGCTAAAAGGTACATTTCAAGGTGTTATCCAGAATTCGAAGTTTTCACATCAGAAATACCATTGCATCAAGCCGCATCAGTGACAATACAAGACCTGAATACTATCTTGTGGCAGAAATAAGGGATGCAAATCCAGTGTTTGGATCGATCGAGAAGATTTGACATTATGACACATTTATTTTTTGCTCTTAAACTTTATGACACTATCGACTTTGCTAATAATCTTAAGTAATGGGGAGGAAAGGGGCGAGACCAACGTATGTGCATTATTATTGATTTTAATTGGATTAATTAATTTGTGGCCATCTCATCAGACAAAAACTTTATTTCGGTGATAAATAGGCGAACAATACTGATTTATGGCATAGATTCCATTGTTTTACCCTGCGGGTAAGTTTCGGGATTCCTATGTGCAGAAGTCGGATTTCGGAAGTTATTTCAAGTTGACTGTGAATGGCCGCCATCTTCAAAGCCGTTTTGATAGTAAGCCTTTCACGCTCGTTTTTACTTCAAATGCCATTCAGCGCTAGTTGTGTTTGCTCGAAACATGACACATGGAAACGTGGATCCGTTTCTGATGAACTAAGTGTCTCTTCTGTTGAGGAGCTTCGATTCTGCGAGGTGGTTGTGTCCAAAAACAAAGACAGAAAACGTACGATTTGTCAAGCTTGTCATGATTCGATTTGCACAGAAGCACTGCCCCTGCCTTGAATTGTGCATGGCACACGCCTTTGACTCATATGCAGAAAAACATGGTGCAGATGTAGCCAAGCTATATTTGGTGTACAAGTACATGACTCTCTTTTGCAGTCCAATGCAAAGATTCACTGCAGAGTAAATTCAAGTCAAGCTTAGGTGAGTTTTGATTATCTGGGACACTTGCTTCGCACAAAGCATCAAGCTGACTACTACAAATATGTGCAAAAGAAGTTGAACTTCTTGTCGAAGTTTGCAGCTTTACATGTTTGTTTTATAATTTATTGTTCGCGAATCAGTTCATCGAAAGGAGTCGGAATAAAATAACAAAGCCGTATGTTAATTAGCAAAAAAAGAATACCAAAAAATAGCTTTAAATCACACTGGGAGCTCATTACTAGTGCGTTCCTTTTCACACTCAATTATACTTGGCATGCTGAATTTTGAATTTGTTATATATGTCATGTCTGTGAATTTTCCATTTTGCATGTCAAATGCATCTCATATTTGGCGTGACAAATTTTGAATTTTAGTAATTTGCATGTCAAATTAAAACTGTTGCTGGTTGAGTTTTGTGCAGAGATAGCCACGAGGTAGAGAAAAGATCTTGTCGAGTCTTGGAAAAGGTGTACTTCTGAACGCAGTATTTATTTATTTTTTTCGAATAAATATGGGTTATTGACCAAACGTGAGGTCAATATGGGTTATTGACCAAGAACGAGGCCAATATCCTGAACAAGCTTGGTCAATAAAGGATTTATTTATTTATTAATTTTTAATTTTGCAATACGACATTACTTACAATACTTACCTACTTACCTACACTACTTACAATACTACAACTTCTTACAATACAATGAGGACACTACTTACAATACTTACACTACTTACAATGATAAAGCTACTTACAATATAACGAGGATACTACTTACATTTTCAGTATTTATGTTAAATTGCTCATATTTGGTGGCCAAATTGTGAATTGTTAGTATTTGTTTTATTGACAAATCGTGGCCGTCGGTGGTTTAATTAATCTTCTGGTGACCTGACCGTCTGCAGCGCCGAGATGCAAACACGATCTGGGGTACATTGTACTTTTGTACTTTATTTTGATTTGATCTACTTTTCCTGCCATCTTGACCGAACAAGCTTGGTCAATAAAGGATTTATTATTATTTTTTTTTAATTTTGCAATACGACATTACTTACCTACACTACTTACAATACTACAACTTCTTACAATACAATGAGGACACTACTTACAATACTTACTTACACTACTTACAATGATAAAGCTACTTACAATATAACGAGGATACTACTTACATTTTCAGTATTTATGTTAAATTGCTCATATTTGGTGGCCAAATTGTGAATTGTTAGTATTTGTTTTATTGACAAATCGTGGCCGTCGGTGGTTTAATTAATCTTCTGGTGACCTGACCGTCTGCAGCGCCGAGATGCAAACACGATCTGGGGTACGTTGTACTTTTGAACTTTATTTTGATTTGATCTACTTTGTGGTTTTTTCTTCAGTGTTGTTCTCAAGTATTAATCAACACAAGCCATAAGTCATCAGGCTAGAGGAGTTCAGTTAATCGTTGTGGTGTATTTGTGTGTGGTTTTAAACATGTTTCTAATTAAATTTGTGGCTTACGTTTGAACGTTTACTTTGGTCCAGGAATTTTAAATGTAGAGACAAACAACAAGTTAAAGTTCTGTTACGATTTGACCTTATGTAGCTCATTTTGTTCTTGTAGGACTCAAGAATAAGGCTGGCCAATATATTGAAGGTAAATAAATCTATTTCTTATGGTGGATTTGCTGAGGTTCCGGTCCGTTATGCGCTAGAGTTATTAAACTTGACTTGAACCAAGTATCTTCTTGTGATAAAGTTTTATCTCTCGTCTTGTTGTTTGCTAGATAAATTGAATGAAATTTGGACAGGACTTGTCTATAGATACAGCATCGATATTCAAGGTTATATTCTATCTGATCTTGAGTTCGATTATGAGAAAGAATGCCGGCAAAGCTTTCTAGAATCACTTGAATTACATTTGGATATACAATTTACCATAATAATTAGCGAAATAATTATATGACATTTGGACTTCATCTTGACTCCATTATCAAGTGGAAAGAAAAACAACGGTACAGTATCAAGTTTAAATACAAATGAAAGGAGACGGTTTTCGGGAGTAATCGGTTGCATCGATGGGACGCACATCCGCATAATACCACCAAGCAAGCTTGAAAATGACTTTGTTAACTGGAAATGCTTTCATTCCATCAATGTGCAAGCAATTTCCGATCACAAAGGTAAGCTTCAATTTGGTGTTGTGGCGTGACTCGTATTATAGACAATGTGTACCTTTTGGTACCTTTAAGTACTTGAAATTTTTGCCCCCGAACAAAGTCATGAAATTTCCGCAAAACGCTTTCAAGAAACCCTTGGGTGATAAAATGACAGCTAGTAGGTCACTTTTCATGTATGTCTCAGGAATGTTCACAAATATTGTCGCCCGCTGGCCCATAAGGACCCACGACAGCCATCCTTGTGTCCCTACCAGGAAGCCCACCATCATTCCTTAGCTGATGGCATCCTCCTGGTTGACTCAGGGTACCTCATGACGCCATATCCCTCCCCATCAACAGCCACACAGGAGCAGTACAATACCAGCCACACAAAGACTAGAGTGGTGGTGGAGCAAACCTTGCGGCGGTGGAAGAGAAGGTTTCATGTCCTTCATTCAGAAATCAGAATGTCACCCATGAGAGCCTGCAATGTAATCGGGGGTTGTGCTGTGTTGCACACCCTTGCAGTTCTCTTGAATGAGCCCATAAATGATGATTCATTGGACATTGAGCCCAAAGAAGTCGACCCTTACCATGGTCCACAGAGAGGATTTGCAATGCGAGACCACATTTTCAATACCTACTTTGCGTGAGGTAGATGGGTTGGAATTGCATTCTTCTTAAGTAAAATTTCTTTTTTAAAACTGTCAGGCAACATGAGTTCATGCCATTTGATCTGGGGGCAATTCAATAAAACATTTACAAGTGCAATTTACAAGTGTGGCTATTGTTTTAGAGGTTGAGAACAATAGCTACACTTGTAAAGTACACTACCTATAAACACAGAAGAAAATCAAACAAAAGATGCCACAGCAGAGGAAATATTGGATGGTGAACAAAACACTTACGTCAATATTTGTGGAAGAATAACATTTACTGGTGAAACAAAAACCCTTAATATCAACAGTAAATAGCTCCAAATGCAACAAGCTGTGTTCACTGATAACACTGGGTCGGTTTGCACTGTATTATGGAACAATGAAAAACATAAAGTAACATCAAAGCACTTTTATAGGCAGTACGTTGGTGACAGTATTTTACGTTCATCATCAATAGATGATGGAACAGTTGTGCAAAATCATGCATTATATTCTACTGATCCGCAAAGTTTGAAAATAATACTTTACTATGATGACGTAGAGGTAACCAATGAGCAAACAAGGAGAAAGCATAAGCTGGTAATGTTTTACTTTAAACTGGCCAATCTGTATCCAGACTTAAAATCAATTAACCTCCTGGCCATTGTGGAATACCAATTGCTAACAACTCATGGAATGGATAACATTTTAGCACCATTTATTGAAGAACTTAAAACGCTTGGACGTGATACAGGTGTGGACTTAAGGATTCAAAGTGGAGTTGTCCGCCTAAGAGGTGCCCAACTTGCAGTTATAGAAGATACTCCAGCCAGCCAGTTGCTGGGAGTCTGTTGGAGGGGCGAAAAGGAAATGTTGCCTTTTGCATGACAGATTTTGATGAAATGCAAACAAAGTTGAAGGAAGATGATTTTCTTTTACAATCAAAAGAACTTCACGACTACCATCTTAAACATCTTGAGGAACATGAAGAGCTTTATCAACATTTTTCAAAAGAGAATGACATAACAAGAGGAGTATACTTCTAGATGCTCCCTATTTTGGCGTTACAAAGCAGTTACCTCAAGATGTGATGCACACTATTTTAGAGGGATCCATGTCAAGAACACTTTATTTTGTTATACGTTACTTTTTAAATAACAGGATTTGCTCTTTGGAAGAAATTAACACTTTTATTTTAAACTTTCAATATGGTTTCTTTCTCAGAACTGAAAGACAAACCTGTAGCCATAACTCTGGAAGACTTGAAAAACCCCTCAAACAACCTTGGGCAAACTGCAGCCCAAATGTGGTTTTTAAGTCGTCTTTTTGCTTTTGCCTTTGCCTTTTTTGGGGAGGAATATGCTCATTTTTGTCCAAACGTGTGGAGGGTGTTAATGAAAAGCCTTGAAATAACTGCTATTTCTTTAAGTAGAAAGATAAGTTTAAATATTCTTGGTTACCTCAGGGGACTAAGGAACATTTGTAACTTTTAAAAGAAGTTTTTTCTGATGGAAAATTACCCCAAAGCAACATTATTTGATTCACATACCAAGCCAGATACTGTAGTTTGGGCTGTTAGTAAGAGCATGAGCTATGCGATTTGAAGCCAAACATCAGCAATTCAAAAACCCTAAAATCACTAAACACTTTAAAAACCTTTCTAAGACATTATCTGAAAGGCACCAAAGTGGAGTCCGTGCTGACTCAATTCCAATGTCAGGATATAAGGCTACATCAGCTAATGACCATCCTCTCTTCCGGAAGGATGGGTTTCAAATGGAGGTGAAAGAAGTGAGCTAAAAGGTACATTTCAAGGCTCTATCCAGAATTCGAAGTTTTCACATCAGAAATACCATTGCATCAAGCAGCATCAGTGACAATGCATGTAACTTGCTTTAAACAAGACCTGGATACTTTCTTGTTGGCAGAAATAAGGGATGCAAATCCAGTGTTTGGATCGATCGAGAAGATTTGGCCCTATGACACATGTATCTTTTGCTCTTAAACTTTATGACACTGTCGACTTTGCTTATAATCTTAAGTAATGGTTCTTGTTAGAAAGAAAGGGGCGAGAAGCAACGCGTGCGTATTGTTATCAATTTGAATTGGCTTAATTAATTAATTTCTGGCCATCTCAATGGTCAAAAACTTGATTTGGGCAATAAATAGGCAAAGAATACCGATTTTGGCCGAGAATCATGCCTTTTATGGCATAGATGCCATTGTTCTACCTTGCGGGTAAGTTTCAGCTGATTTGTATGTGCAGAAGTCGGATTTCCAAAGTTATTTTAAGTTGACCGTGAATGGCCGCCATCTTTAATAATTCCTCGCAGAGCTTTTTTCAGGCGAATTTCTACAGCTTTTGTGTTTTGAGAAAGTGTAATAGTGTAATGTTTGCTCTTAAATAATGTAAATATTGTAATGTTTGGCCAGCTTCAAAACCAACTCCATTATAAATCGTTACAAGAAGATCCTACTAATAGGCATTTGGCTATAGTTGAGAGTTGGTGTAACAAATGGGATAATTAACAAAGAAGCCAAACCAGGGGTCGCCTTCAGAAAAATCAAAACCCACAAAGCAGGGAATCCACTCAGGCTCATTACAACTAGCATAAAAATAACTTGCAAATTTGGCAGTTATCTTAGTTTTGTTGTTTAACGGCTCTGACCTTGGATCTTGTTAGCTTCAGGTGTTTTGCATTGTTTAAGTGGCCTGCTCGGGGTGCCTGTTGTGCCTTGCCACAGCATAGTTTCCAGGGCTTTGTTTAGGGATTTTGTTACAAGTTTTACCTGGGACCGCCTTTTTTTAATAATTTCCACGCTAGTCCCTTTACACTTTCAGCTGACTCGACGAATTACATAACTTATTCAACAATAATCTTTTTTTATACTGTAAACTTATTTAAGGAATTTGTAATTTATTGTTCACTTGCACTGCAACTGATGAAGGTCACTGGCCGAAACGTTTATTTTTATTAAATTTTTAACTTTTTAAGATTTTTTTTTACTTTTTGTATATATCTTTTTCGGTCGAAGTTGTACATCCTCGTTCTTCGTAATAGTCTTCAATTTATTCTTTGAGGTTTGGACTGCGAATCCTTTTGGATCCTTCTGGCGAGTGACATCTCTGTTGGCTAGAAGCATCTTAACTTTGTAGTGTTAATTGTGTATATAGCTTCAAATCCGTTTTTTTTTTATCCTTTCACTTTCGTTTTTACTTCAAATGCAGTTCGGCGCTAGTTGTGTTTGCTTGAAACACAACACATGCAAACATGGATCCGTTCCTGATTAATTATGTCGCTTCTGTTGAGAAGCTTCTGTTGTACGAGGTGGATGTGTCCAAAAACGAAGACAGAAAACGCAAGATTTGTCAAGCTTGTCATGATTCGATTTGCACAGAAGCACTCCCCCTGCCTTGAATTGTGCATGGCACATGCCTTTGACTCATGTGCAGATGTAGCCAAGCTATCTTTGGTGTACAAAGTATGCGAGACTCTGTTTTGCAGTCCATTGAGTGTTTGACCTGCAAAGATTCACTGCAGAGTAAATTCAAGTCAAGTTTCAACAAAAAGCTTAAGGTGAACTTTGATTATTTGGGACATTTGCTATGTGCAAAACACCAAGCTGACTACTAAAAGTATGTGCACAAGAATTTAAAACCAGGTGAGTGTGTTGTAGTCATCGATTACAAAATGAAACTTGAACTGGGCAAAAGGATCAGGGAGATTCAAAGAGAGTGGTATGGAAAGAGGGGCATATCCCTGCACGGTTGTTGCTCAAGTTAGCGAGAATGACAAGAGAAGTAATTTAGATTTATGTTCCAATGACACCAAACAGGATGCATTCTTCACACAAAGTTCTCTGGATGTTTGTGTTACCTGATTGGAAAGGACATTTCAGGATTCTCTGTTTACTTTTTTCAGGTATTGTTTGCATTTTGTTTTTCTTTATATAACCCCATCATTTTGGGGGACTTCAGTTACAATTGAGATTTTTTTTTTACACAGCTTTAAATATTTTTTGTTTGTTTTCTTCAGTGCAGCTTGTGTTGTCCGACATATATTTAGTCAGATATCCACTGCACTGTATTCGCCAAAATCTGCAAGTTCCTCGCCAACTGCTAAGATCCCTTATTAACAACGAGCAAGGGATACAAGAGGTGCTCTTGTACAAGCCACCTGGACAAACTTCTCTGTCGATCTAATGGATTGGTTTGGCTTATGGGAGATGATCGATGCATATCTCTCATTTCAGTCGCCAGATCTACCAATGATTATCAGTAGTACTGATGTCTTCTCCACAGAGCCGTTACACATTGTACGTAAATTTCGCTTCGAATCTATGGTGGACTGCATGATTCCAGTTGCCATTCACATGTACGCATCCCGCGTAAGAACATGCTTTCGTTATTTTGTTAATAGGCATTTGGAAGGCATCGTTTCTTGCACAAACGTCCGTTGCGATGACAAGTAATTTGTTTTCTTTGTAATCTCGTTTTATTCCCCTTGTAAATAGTCGTTCCCATCACATACATACATTAGCTCGCACACAGTGTCTCCATATTAACTTTACCTCCTGTATAGCAAACACTCGAATTTGTAAACGGTTTTTATTATTGTTAGTCAGGCACGGATCACTAGGATCACGTACACGTCCCACAGCTGTGTATTTAAGATTTTGCTGTTTATATAATATAATAGTTTGAATCATATTTCTGTTGTCTGTCTGAGTGAGTGCGTAACATAGTTTTTACCATTACACGATTGGTTCAGGTTACCTAGTAACCATGACTGGAACTCACCCCAACACGTTTGTATGACGCTTGCTGCTACAAGACCGACAAAGGTGTTAAAAGAAGCACAGAGAGTTTATGTTGAAAAGCGTCGTGCTGTTCCTCGTCATATTTGAATATTTTCAATTTAATTGCTCACAAAAAAGGTTACATGACTCTTCATTTACAATATAGCGGCTGTAAATCCAAGAATGGTAAACTAATCCTTAAAGCTAAGAGAGTGTTCTGCTATCGTCCAGTGAAAAAGTCACTTGAAGAGTTTCTAAAGCGACCTGGGTTCAGTGAGAAATGTGAAGAGTTCAAGAAGTCACCTCAAGATCCTGATCTCCTTAGGGATGTTTATGATGGAAGGGTTTGGAAAACCTTTAAGAATGCAGAGGGAGAACCTTTTTCGATGCCCCTAACACTTCTGGATTTATTTTGAATCTCGACTGGTTTCAGCCATATAAAGATTCAATTTGCAGTGTGAGGGTTCTTTATCTTAGTTTTCTTAACTTGCCTCCTGAAGAAAGAAACAAAGAGGAAAACGCTGCTCTTGTTGGTATTATTTGTGGTCCACAGGAGCCCAACCGGGATGTCAATGCCTTTTTGAACCCTCTTGTGGATGAATTATTAGATTTCTGGGATGGTGTTTGGATAGATACACCCACTACTGGACCCCCAAGTTTTGTCGGCTTGCACTACTTTGTGTGACATGTGATGTGCCAGCATCATGAAAACTATGTGGCTTTTTAAGCGTCAGTGCCAAAATGGGATGTAACAAGTGCAAAAAGCAATTTCCAAGGCAATCTCTGGTTTTGATCGGGACAGTTGGGTGCTGCGCACTGATGCAGAGCACAGAGAGCAGGCATGGAAGTCAAGAATTCAGCATCTTCCAAGAAAAGACCGCGATGGAAAAGAAAACAAATATGGTGTAAGATTCTCTTTATTAGTTCACCTTCCCTATATTGACTTCATCTCATTTGTGGTCATTGACCCAATGCACAATTTGATGCGAGGAACCACCAAAAAGATGCTAAAAATTTGGAAGGAAGCAAACTTGCTCGGTGAAAAGAAAATTAACCATATTGCAAAGAGAATTGATAAGTTAAAGGTACCATCCACCATCAGATGCATTTCAACTAAAATAGCATCGAATTTCAAAGGGTTCACTGCTGACCAATTCAAAAACTGGGCTGTAGTGTTTTCCACTTTTGCAGTGAAGGACATCCTCCCAGACAGACATCTACCATGCTCGAAGCTGTTGTAGTAATACCAAAATCCCAAGTCAAACTTGTTGTTTACTCCCCCCCCCCTCCCTCCTCTTTCGGGTGACGTCATTTCACAGGCAATGCATAAGCAAAGATTGAAATATGAAACAGATATGTCCAGTTGGTGGCAATCAAAATGCCAGCAAATTCTTTTCAATCCATTTACCCCATCAAGCACTGTAAACGTTTGATCAGAATAGTGTGTCAGAGGTTGTGGTTGGTACTGTGAGAATCTACATTAATTTGATCAGAATACATGTACATGTTGGGGGGAGGGTTAAGGGGAAGGGGAGGATGCAGGAGAGTTGTGCCATGTGAAATAAACATCATCTTAATAGATCATGCATTTTTAGATCAGTTTCCTTTGCTGGTTGTGATGTTCCATTTACTGGATATTTGGCTCAAGGCCAAAAAGGGTTACCAAAGTACTTCATCAGGTGAGTACCTGCAATTTTGCATAAATTGTTTAGAGTTCAGTAAAATAAGCGAACTTTTAACTTTTTGGATAAGTGGCAATCCTTGCGCATTGAATTTTGATAAATTTGTGACCTGATATTCATTGTGAATTTTAGGCAGCTTAAATGAAAGGCTGTGGAGAATTGAAAGAATGGATTGACCCAATCGTTATCCACTTTTGGTATTGTTGCCAGATGGCCGAAGGAAGCATGGATGAATTGAAGGTATGAAGTAAGGGGTTCCTTTTCGAGCTAAATGGTGCAATTTTTTAACCTTTTTCCTACGTAATATAAACAGAAATAAAGATAGTTTGTATTACAGCTCTTTTCCAATATGCAAATAGGAGTATTGTTATGATGTGGAGGATTTTTTAAGTGGACGGAGGAGTAAGACACTGTCCTTGAAGGAACTTATGTTGAAATTGCTTATGTTAATTTTGTTAGTGTCTGGCCAAAAGGGGCCAAACTGTTTATTTGTTGAACATTGACCACATGGTTTTTCACATAATTGTTATATTTTCCAGCTTGTTGAGCACTTCAAACAAAGCAGACCAGACCAGGGGTAACAAACCCACTTGTTAAACTTAAAGCGTTTGAAGATAAAACTCTGTGTGTTGTAACCACACTACAGGAGTATTTGACAAGAACACAAACTTTAAGGGGCTCGGAAAGCCAATTGTTCATTAGTTATCAGAAACCTATTAAAACGGTTAGTAGAGATACTTTAAACCGTTGGGTGAGATCTGTTCTCACTGACTCTGGAATAGACACATCAAGATTTAAACCACACAGCACCTAGGGCTGCTAGCACATCTTCAGCCAGTAATGCATCAGTAAGCCTTGATGACATCTTGTAGACAGCTGGGTGGTCCTTAGAGTCTACATTTGCAACTTTTTATAACAAGCCTATTGTTAAAGAGAACACCTTTGCTGATGGAGTACTCAGCACCGTGACCAACACAACTGTTAAAATAAAAGTTTTTTTCTGTTACTGTGCTTAATGTTTGTGTTGCTTCAAAATCTCATGTGATCTCACAGCACGATAACAAGGTAGAATAGAAAAAGTAAACGAGACTTGCCTGGAAGAGGAAGTTTGATTGAGGTTCTACCGAGTTATAGAGTGCTTGGAGATTACATGCCCTCCCACCCACCCTTGGTAAAGTGGATGCCTTAAATCACTCACATTAAGCCTTTGAAGACTGAGTTGGCGCATGCACTTGCTATCTCATGTAATCTCCCAGCACTCTATAACTCAGTAGAATCAAACTTCCATGTAAGTCTCGTTTAATTTTTCTATTTCCTGGAACTGAAACAATTGATTACTTAAAAGAGCAGGGAAAGGTAAGTAAGTAAGCAGGCGAGTGAGCGAGCGAGTGAGTGAGTGAGTTAGTGAGTGAGTATACAGGTTGCCTTTATTTATACATGATTACAAAAAGCTAAAAAGTTTGTGGGGTAGTGTTTTCTAAATGATTTACATTCTTTAAAATTATATAAAATTAATGATATTAGATTTTATTTTAAATCGATTACTTTTAATTAAAATTATTTAAAGCAATTTACAGTGGAATTTATTTTTTTAGGTCAGGCAAGAAGCGCTGGAGTTACAAAGGCAACAGTTTCAAATGCAGTTAACAATGATGAAGCAGCAGCAGCAGCAAAACCAGGCTTTGTTTGCAATTCTGTTCAACTAAACTCGATACAACCGGTCTTGGCTGACCTTGAATTCAACCATGGCTAATGTCCAATATCTCCAAGGCTAATGACCAAATCGGCCCCCTTGCAAATGGAACCGCAATGGTTTCCTCCAACAACATAGCAGGTGTCGCTTAAGGCGTAAGCCAACTCATCTGCCTGGGAATAACCTTACTTTCCAATACAGACATCATGACTTCTCAAGAAGGGACTGCCGCTGCACCAATTGTGGGCGTTGAAGAGCTTCCCCGGAGGTACACCAGCTTGAGTTGATGGTACACCAGACACACATGAAGTCAGCATATTCACTGACTTGACGATCGGCCAGCCTTGAACATATAGTGACTACATACAAGCATGGGACAACCAGAAGCGGAAATGTTCTCTATATCACACACCTCATGACACACCAACACTATGTTTTTCTCAATATGACTTAGACTTGCCAGAGGTGGAAATCCTACAAGGCCTGTTGGACAACACCTTGAATTTAAAGTGGACCCCAGAAGAACACCAATTTCTGGTATTTAGTTTGTGCAGTTATTTTCTTATTGACCAAGACCTGGTATTTTCCTCCTTCTATCTCTCCCTAAAGCAAGAATATGTGCTTGAGGATGAAAAAGATAAGTTTTTAGGTTTAATTTACCAAATGACGGAAGCAGGATAGGAAGTGCTTGCCTACCACTTGTTGGATTTATTCAACAAGTTTTCCCGCGACCATTGTGTGCTCACTTTTCTCGCAGCAGCACGGAAATCCACCCCCTCCCAAGCAAAGACACACTGTTTTCATGCCAAAGCCATTTGGACATACCCTTAAGAATAACCACTCAGTCGTCTACCTTTATTCACAATACAACACAATGTTTAATGTGGTCATTACACTTACACATTTCATTTCCACAGATGCTTTGTTTATCTTCACAATCCTAACATAAGCATGTTGTCGTTTTTATAGGATGTTTCACCATCTTGATACTTATTAGCAATACATCAGAGTTCTGATTATACAGTAGAACTACAAAACGTGATCTGTACTCTCCATATAAGTGTTAGGTAACAACAAACATGTGCCAAAAGTTGTTGCCGACGTATGCACTTGTTCCTGCAGCAATTTGCATTTTACTTGTGAGCTGGAAAAGTTTCATGTGGGAACTTTTCCACATTCGTTGGATTTTATATCGATTTGATTATTTTTCGTTAATAACTATATTTGGTTTACAATTGATGCTTTGATAGCCGAACAACGTGTCCATTTTCATGCCTTTGACATTTTCACCGTTATTGATTTGTGGAAAACTATATAACTATATAAATACTAAAATGTATTGATACGTCTCCCCGGAGCTTACCACTAAAAGGTCTAATTTCTGGCCACTTAGGTGATACTAGGTGCTGCATGCTGATGAAAGTTTTCAAGATCTCCATCAATAGGAAGAACATTTTGAACATTGCACACCCGTGTTTTGAAGTTTTCTGTAACCAATAACCACACTGTACTGCAGTACTAGTAACTGCTGCATGATCACTTTTCTCACAAAATTTTGCCTAGTCATAAAATGGCAAATTATGTTCAAAAACTGGATCGAATTTTTGTTTGTTGCATCAATAATCCAGTCAATGGTTTAGTCCTGTATGCTTTATAGAAACATGTAGATGTCAAATAATATTTAACAGAAGGATCCATATGTGGTTAATAAAGAACTTCTTGCAAGCAAACATTTTGTTTTCTACACCATAGTGCTTTCTAGGCTTTCACCAGTGTTACTGTATACATGACAAATGATACAAAGGTATCTGATCGTGTTTATATCTCTCGAGCACTTGATACATTACAAGCACAAACGAAGTATTCAACAAACAGTGACAATGTAAAGATTTTATAAAATAATAAAGTATACATGTATTTGTTCAAATGCATATTGTTTTGCTTACAGTAGTTTGGTTTTTCTTTTGGGCGGACATTAGGAACCCGTGGAATTGACAAATAACCACGGTCTGGGTCGTAAATCACAGAACACTCGAAGTGTTCACGGGTGCTCGAGCTGTAATACCCTAGCCACCCCACGTATGCGTCAGTATCAATTATGAACACTTTTCATACTTCACGTGAGTCTCGTGTTCCAGTCGTATATTTCAGAACATGCGATGTTTCTGACTAGCGCCGGGTAGTGTTACGGCTGTACGTCCGTTCTTGACAACACGACAGCTGGCTATCTTGCTGTCAAAATTGTAAGAAAACTAACTTGACATATCGTAGTATACGATTCCCGAAAATTAGAGCATACTTGACATGTTCTTTAGTATTCATAGACGTTCACGTCAGAAGTAGCGCTGTGTGTCGCGTGTTCTAGTCGCATACCCTAGAACAGCTAGGAGTATCCAAAAATGTTCGAGTCACAAAGTATCACGGAATGTTCACAGGAAACCAAAAGAAACATTTTTCAAACGAAATGTTGGTCGTATACCTCTCGAACACTTTGAGTCATTCCTGCATATTCAATTTGAATTCGGAAAAAAGGCCAGATTCTAATAGGATATTCCAGGTGTATTTCGAGTCAGGCATAGTCGAATACATCGGAACATTACTGCTTACGCGGCTTTTGCCTATCCGTATTCCGACGAATTTGGGCCCGAATACTTGGCTTTTTGCGCAGTGCTAATACCTATGACCCAAAGGGGATGAACGCCAAAAAGAAAGAAGAATTTGACAAATGGTACGATGAACAGTTACTAAACACCTACATGGAATCTTATTGTGTGTCAGATGTAAAGCTGTTGAAAGCCGGTTTCAAGGCAGTAGTAGTATGGGTGGATATGGGCAAATTTATGGATCACTTTCTGATTGGCTAGTGGACCGAAATCCAGTGTTTTGATTGGTGGAATCGTACCACGTGACTTTTTCGCATATCATTTGTTGCGTGGGATAATTTATGCGAACGCGCGTGGATCCGCGCAGAGAACAATGGATGACGTCATAATCGCGCGTGGACCCCACGCGCAATATTAGCCCGTGGGTGGGGAGGGTGGAGGGGGAATGACGTCATAACTAGAGCCCAGGAATTTAAAAGACAGCGCACACTTACAGTATAGGAAGGGCGACCCTTATATTTGTTTCAGGTTAGCTATCTGCTTCCATGTGGGACGCTTCAAAAAAGTGCGCATGCGCACAACAAAACAAGCTGTTTTCTTTGTTTTCTTGGTTAACTTTTAAAAAATATGCATGCGCACAGCAATAGAGTTAACTAATGTAACTAATGTAAAAAAACACTTCAATCCTGGCGTACTTTTTCAAACACACTTTATTGACACAACCAGCAAATTTAAAGCATTACAATTTCATCCTTTTTTTGGCTTGCATCAACTTCTTAACAATTTTTTCCGTCAGTGTTTTCTGGCCAGGTAGATGTTCAATAGCATTAATCATCTTGGCATCAGCCTTCCATTTGTCTTCTAAGTTGTTAGCTCGACTGTAATCAATGTCGTGCTGTTTTGCAATCTTGTCCAACCGATTAATTCCAGGGTCGCCTCGTTTCAAACGTTTTTGTAATTTAGTTCCGGGTCCCATGTATTGATATCCCGGCCAGTGCAGCTCCCCAAACTGGGATAAAAATTTCTGAAGGTCCAATCTGCGTCCTTTTTGACATCGTTTCTTCCTCCTAGTAATCTTCCCCATCGAGTCGCCGCCTGACTTTGCGTCGGTTATCAAAATCTTCCCAACCAGGAACTGTTCGAAGTCGCTTTACGGCAAAGGGTGTTTTACGTTTTCGTGTTAATGGCTTAGGTTCTGCAGACAAGGTACGTTTCTTTTTACTCAGAGTCTTTTTCTTCTTCTTGGAACTCTTGACTGGACTTGTGGTCGTTTCAACTGCTAGTGGAGAAATAGGTTCTTCTTTTATAGGCACCCGCGTGTTGCGAACCATTTCTTTTAAAATTTTTTCAGTGGCGTTTGTCACCAGTTCATCTTCCTCGTCGTCCTCAAGATTTTCTTCTCCTTGTGACGAGTTCCAAGTTGGGCCTTGTCTAATTTTACGCGTCAATCCTCTCAGTTTCTTGGTGATCGAGTGAATATCTTCTTTTGTGGAGTAAGGATCATTCAACACGCGCTGTTTTTTGGCGGCTACAGTAGCAGCTTTGTTAAGTAAGGCATTTTCACTCAATTCACCCTTGTACCAGGCAACTAAATCAGGCAGTTCTTTAACAGGCACTAGCAACGTGTCTTCCATGATTTCTAGTACAATCCCACACTCTGACAGACTTGATGTAACCCACACCACAATCCGCGGCCTTTCTGTTCCATCATCATCTTGCGACGCTTTTTAATAGAGTGAGACCTCTTGCCTAACTCTTTTAAGACTCGACGGTGTGGTTTTAAACGACGAATCGTCTCTGTGGACACAGGCAATCGTTGTTTCAACAAATTCAACACTATTTCGCTTACAGCATTTATCTGATCGGAGTTGGCATGGTGAAGTAACTCTTTGCGTTTATGCCCCTGGGCTTCTTGTAGCACTGCTTTCAAAAAGGGTACTTGTCTTGTTATTCGCTTCATTTTTTAGTCGCTTTGTCCAAAGCTTTCTTTACTCCGTAGCTGGCAGCTCCACTGACGGCCCCTGCAGCAATGGCTTTTCCCGCAGCTATAAGCGCTGGAATGAGTAATGGAAACAGTCCTCCTTTCTGCCTCTTTAGCCTCCTAGATCCTTTTCGTCTTCTTGACGTAACTTGTCGCTTGCGTTTGACTCTTTTTTGTTTTGGCATCGCCTTTTAGAAACTTTTTCGCCTTTCTTCCTTCGTTTGGGTTCAGTAGGTAGTGAGTCATTAGGTTTAGAAGCCCTTTTTATACCCTTCTTTTTGGCTTCGTAGCATACCAGCTCACAGGATTCATTTTCAATTTTTAGGCAGTGACTCCACCAGTGTCGATCCTGACTTGGTCGCCAACCAAAATACTCGCAACGAGTGAGTTCAAAATGTTTTTTGGTTTGGTCTTTCTCTTTCTTAGGTTGACTGGGAACATCATATTCGATGCGTGCGTTGACTCGGGGATCCAAAACAGTGAGAGTTACATGACTTTGCTGAGGCTGCTCATTGTCGTCCAAAACAGTAGTTTGAGTCACACAGAAGGCCTCGTTTGATGATGTGCTCATGTTGGTGCGTAGAAACAACTGACTCGGTGTCTTGTAAAGCGAACGCCTTTAAATCTTCTAAACCATGAGAGGCAAACTGATGGGAAAAGAAGTTTTTGGACTGCTTTTGTCTTTTAATTCTTGCTTTTTCTCGAGCCAAAGAGTTGTCAAATGAAATCATGTTTTTTTCCTGTACACATGCGTCCAACCGTCTTCTTTTAAGATGTGACTGTAGAGGCGAGACGTGTCGTCCGAGGCCGGATGCAGGTCCACAACCATGTAGGTAAAAGGCGTTTGAGTGAGTTCTTGGAATTGCTTCAATATATCCTTCCACATGTCCGGAAATGACTGAATCAGCAAATTTTTAAAACCCAATTGATCACGGGGATTTTTAAAGGCAACAATATAGTGTGCCTTTCTGTTAATGGTTTTAGCATATCGACCAGGAGGAAACATGTCTTGTGCCAAGTACAACACAGTCACATTGTTGTGATGAGAATGTTTTGTAAATAAGTCCAGTACACGTTTGTCATTTCCTCCTTCGTCCATTAGATCATCTAAAACAAGAACACCACCTTTAGGGAACCATTTTTTCAGTTGCGCAAGATCTGGGATGCCTTCGTAAAACGTCACACCCTGTTGCTGCAAAGATTTAAAACCATCTTGCCAAGCACCATAGCAATAACAAATCTTTTCAGGAGGTTGTTGAAATAACTCGTTGGCTTGTTGTAGCAAACGGGTCACAAATACAGTCTTTCCCGAACCTGAAGGACCTACCACGAAAATGCTGGAAGGACAGTAAAACTGAAACATCTTAGAGGTTGTAGGTTATGCGCAGGGTGCAGTCCGTTTATAACTGTTTAGATGTCAAGGTCGAAGTCGTGTTAAGTAGAGTTTTTTTTGTGGTTGGACAATAAAACAACACATTGTCGGTTCAAGTACACAAATATTTTTTATTGCTTTCACATCGTGAGGTCAGTAACAAAATCTCGCTTGTTATCTTGTTGGTACTCCAAGTAACGTAGTTGATGCCATTTGACGTCGTTCTGAATCATGATTTTAACACGCTGTGCTACTCGATGATCATTCAACACATAATCATGCCTAGAAAACTGATTTAAAAAGTCTTGAAACGATTTGCCTTTACTTCGATCTACTAAAAACGCTAAACAATAGTGTCCACAGCTCATCGACTGCAATGCTTGTAAACTCTTGTTGTTAGACTGCACTTGATCCCACTGGTTCTCGATCCAGTATTCAATGTCTCCTTGACCATAAAATTCATAGCCTAGGCCATAACTATCCAATACTTCACAGGTCCCGTCATACGTCCAAAAAGCGAGCCAATGCATGCCTGGTTCACCCTCGGGATCGGTGTTTACAATGTAAGCTTGGGGTGTCCTTGTTTCCACGAGGGGTAAGCGGTCTGCTGGAAACACTCCTACAAAGTACGGTCCCAGGTTGGGATGATGTCTTGCCAAATGTTCTAGCTGCACATTGGTAAAGGCGACAAACTCCATCTTCTCTTTTAACGGCGGTACACGTCGTAGAGTACTGCCCCGTTAGGATCCACTTCAAGAGTATTTTCAAACTCAGCATACATCACAACATTTATAACGTGATCGGTTGGAGCTCCAAACTGAATAATGATTCTGACATCTCCTTCTTGCCTTGGGTTCAGGTTAGGGCTGTCAGCAAGCCCGTTGGCCACGTTGTCAAACATGAACAGAGTACAATTTTTCCTATGACCCCATTCACTAAACGCGATCATACTGGGTTGCTTTTTGCCCCAAGCCCCACTTGCCTGGAGAAAACGAAAATAACCAGCCAGATCTTTGTCTCCGTTGTTATAGTTTAACTCCAGGGTCTCATACGGGTATTCCTCTCCGCGTACAGACTGTCTAATGCTTTTCACTCCAAACTTTTGAAAGGCGAAAGGGTGGTAATCCACTGTTCCATTGAATGCTTTGTTATGTAACAGTCCTACAATTAAACGATCTGGGACTTTGCCGTGAAACAAATTCCCCTCGTCAAATTCTAGTATGTTGGCGGGATGTGAAAACACACGGATCTCGCTACGCACTACTGGGTAAGAGGCAAGCTGTCTTTTGTTGTGACGGGTGACACTCAACTCTTTGTAGATGGAATCGCTCAGTCGGAGCTGGCAGAGATGAAAGGTGATTTTGATGTCATCTTGATCCAATCGTCCCCTCTCAGCCACCCCATTCATGAAAAAATCCGCTGAATTGAAGAAAAAGCGGATTTTAATCTCCACATCAGGTACCAATACTTTTCCCATTTGAAAGGCTTCATGGTGTGGTTGGAAGATCAGGCAGTGCTCTTTTCCCTCAACGTAATTCGCTTTTTCGGCTTTTGCGAGGGCCAGGGCTGACTTGTGATTGGCTGTTAGAGCTTGATAATCAGTATGACCTGCGCCTGTGTTGCTGGTCGTATCGATGTTGTTAGCGGTCCACTGTTCTGGAAAATCTATAGCTTGATACCATCCTTGAGGTTTGAGAATCGTCTCAGCTTCTTGCTTATCATAGTTGAGCAGGGTTTCAAGGAAAGCTTTGTAGGCATACGTGTCAGTTTGATGACTTATCAAGACTCCATTTAAGTTCACTGTGACTTGTTTGATTAGACTGTGGGCCAAGTTAGGTACAGGCCAAAGATTGGTCCCGGTTACAATGTTGCCGCCATTGGATTTTTTCAAGGATAGTTTCATAGTAAAGTAACTACGACTCAAATCCACATATTCGTCAACGGCTGGCACCACAAATTCCATGGGGTTGATTCCTGTGTTGATGGGATACATGGTAATCATACGATAACCATCAATGCTCGTGTCTGTAGGTGGCACTTGAAACACTTGCAAAGCAGGGTTTATCATTTTTCGAGAACGGGGGTGCGTTACTGAGGCATGCATCCTTAACGTTTGCGTCGTCGTCTGTGTCGTGGCCTGCGAGTGTTCACACTTTTATATCGTGTCCGGAGTGCTTCCAGCAGAAAAGGATCTATTCCACCACCACGCATTCGATACTTGGGACCCTTGTCTCCGCGCATACGTCTTGGTCTCGAATAAACAATCATACTGTGTCAAACAAATCCCTTACAATCTTAGGTGCTCGTTTCTTGACCTGCTTGGCTGCGACTTTTCTGGCTCGTTTGACCAACTGTCTGCCTCCTTCTTTCAGTGCTGCTTGAGCTAATTTTCTCTTCACTGCTCGTGTGGCTCCCCTTTTAAAGCCTTGCAGTGGCTTGGTTCGTAAATCTTCTAGACTGTGAGATTGCTTTAAACCTTGAAATCCTTCAGAGAGTCCCCCTTTTAAGATTTCGAACACGGTACTGGCTACTTGACCTCCGAGACCCCTTCCGTTCTGTACGGGGTCTGGACGAAAACGAGTTAAACTTCCACCGCGCATGATGAGCTACACTGTTTTGCAAAAAGAATTACTGTCCTGGTTTTATACTCTCAGACTTGCTTGAAATGTAGGGTTACAATGGTATTGCCAGAACCTAACTTCGCCAGAGATCCGCTGGTTTCAGCAATTTGCGTTTCAATGACATCGTAATGAGTTTGACGTACGTTTACGTATTGAATGTGAAGTGGCTCAAAATACACACTCCCCCGACCCTTGACTTTGTATTGAATCTCCCGCAACAGATCTGTGACTTGGTTGCCGACAACGTGGCTTTCTCCAACATTGGAGTAAACTTGTAACGTCCTTTGAGGATGGCTGAAGAGATCATTAAGACAGGTTTGTGTGTTGAGAAACACCCAATTGCAAAAATTGCTAAGTTGTAATTCGTCGTTCTCGACGACCCATAAAGAGGCCATAGGATGAGCGTTGTCAGGGAAAAATTCGTAGCGTAGGTTGGGTCCCAGTTTGTACTTGTCTGGACCAGTTTCTGTCACCCATTTCGCCAGCTTGGCCAACTTTAGATTGAGTTTGAGAAATAGCTTGCCCAAAAGTTTGGAATGGACGTCTTGGTACAACACTTTAAGTTGCCATTGATGGTATTTTTCTACCCACACAAAATCGGGATAGAGCCGTTTGTTTTCGTAGACGGAATATTTTCCACCCGAATAAGATTCCACCATACTTGTCATAATTTTGTCAAAGAGAGAACCCATGAACAGTTGACTATCTCGTACAGTTGAATCTATTTGATTCCAGTTCACCATCGCTTCCAGTGAATAATCCAACACTTTTGGGGACGAGGTGTATTCACCTATACGGGTCACTACCAGTGGATTACCATACGTTTGATCCATCAACAGCTCGACTTGTATAATAATCAGGTAACGACACGGTAACGACACGGAAACAAGTCCAACGCTCCAGCCAGATCCATGGAGAATTAAGGGTTGAGGAAGACGAATCTTGAACGAATTGTTGGCATTGGTGGAAAATTCTGCTTTGTTACTGTGACTAGGTAAAGTCAGATAGAAACTCATAGTTTCACCAAATCTTTCTTGTTCAACCACGTTCTGTACTTTGCCGGCCAGCCGCTCCAGTGAACATATACCTTGTCTTTGGTTCTCTTAAGTACTTTTTCGATGCGGAACAAGGCTTGGTCTGGTACTGTCACTTTTTGTACGTCTTGTTCGTAAAACGTACCTTCTATTGGTGTTTCGTCATATTCGCTCACTTTGTACGTTGCCACGGGTCCTGGTTTAGCTTCGCGAATCAAAAACACTTCCTCTGTCCAGCCAGGGAGATAACTTTTTTTAAACGGACGATGTTTCTTGTTGAGTCGGACGCGGTCACCCACTTTAAGCTTAGGTTTCTTCCACTCTTTCAATTTTTTGCCGTACAAATTGAGCCAGACTCGTTTCTCATTTTTTGCAGTGACTTGGTTTGGGGTCATGCCAATACTGCGATGCTTAGAGTTGTTATAGCTTTTCACCAAGTCTTGCAATACATTTGTGTAACACAGTTGATTACTAGCTGTAAACCATCGGTACATCCTCTCTTTTAGAGTCCTGTTGAATCGCTCCGATACGCTTGATTTGGTATCCCCATGCGTGCTAAAATGATGAATGTTTTTCTTTTTCAAAAATGCTTGAAACACCTTATTATAAAATTCTTTACCCGCATCTGTTTGAAGTCGTTGTGGTTGACGTCCACCCTTGAAAATCTTCTGAAAGGCTAACACGACACTTTTACCTGTTTTATCTCGCATGGGCTGAACCCAGGCATGTTTTGACAAAACATCAATTACCGTCAAAAGATATCTTGTTCCTTTGTTCCATCTTTTTAATGTTTGGACCTCTATCAAGTCTGCGCACCACTGAGAATCGATTGCATAGACTACCACAGGCAAGGTTGGAAACTTCTTACGTCGAGGCTTATGCAGAGTATAACTAAGTATTTTTTGCAAAGTCTCTTGAGCGTCTTTGGGTTTAATACGCTGGGCTTGGGCAAAACGTTGAACTCCTCCTAAACTCCCCTCGGAAGCAGGATTCTCATATTGACTTGTCAAACCCATGAAGCAAACAATCACACGCACACAAAGTTAAACACTCTTTTTATAGTTTTATTGACAAAGACCAAACAAAAGGTTGAATTTCGTTACAGAAAACTCTACACTATAAGAAAAGGACGATTTAATGCATTGGTTGCCAATACATGTCTCTGTCTTTCATCAATCCTTGGTATTGCTTTTTTAGCAACTTAAAATCGTAAGGTGGTCCTTGGACTTTCATTTTTTCCCACAAACCATCGAGCTCAGGGGTGTACACAAAACCACGAAACTCGGGAGGGCTGGCAATTTTGTTGCCGGTATCCGTCATGATAAACCCTCTTCCCCATTTGGACCGTTTCTGTGGTGGCTGGTTCAGCTTGCCATAGTAAGCTTGGCGATTGGCTTCCAGACGGCGCTTTACTGGAGTGAACTTGATTGGTGCCTTGAACTTCATTTGTGGGTTACAGTACTGCCTGATGTCCTTGACACGATACGGGGGGTTGGCTTTAAGCTTCTCGTCATATAACCAAAGACGGTTATTGTTGCTCAACAGCTCATCTCCCCATTGGAAAAACTTGACACTAGGATCACGACTGGTTAGGTATAGGCGTCCTGGGTTGTCTTGGCTGTGGCTGAGACGAAGGGACAGACTCTTTCTTTTCAACAAGGTGCTGGAAAGCAGAACTCTGATGCTGTAGTGCAAATCGTGTAGGGCATTAAGGTAGGTCTCTGCATCATCCTCTGAGCAAAACACCACACAGTTGAGGTCGTTGCAGCGTAGGTAATTGTCTCCCTGTTGAGACGTAAAGTGTTTCAATGTTGTTTGATGAACAGGACAACAAAACTGTGGGGCTTCCAACAACTCGTCTGGCAACGCCTTTGCCAACCTGTGTATGTCATCAACTGGGTATTCATCTTCTGACTGGAAACCAAACATATCAACTGGAGTCTCGTATTTTGTACGAGGTTCTTCCTGTTGTTCCCTTTTTTGATCTTGTAGGTGTTGACTGAGTTCTGCTAAGGCCTTATCTGGATCATATTCTCCCTCTGGAATGGCTGCGATTTCGCCTTCCTCTAGCACTTCTTCAACACGTACCATTTGGTTTAGTTGTAAAGGGGTAGCCGGTGTCTCTTCTGGTGCACGCTTTTTAGCTTTCTTGCTTTTGTTCTTTTTCACATGTTTGGTTGGAAGACCGGGATGATGATTAAAGCAGTCATGAGAGATGTTTTCTTGAGAGACCGACATGGTATCTTCTTTCCAAGACGTTGACAGAGTGTAGTCGAACAACTGAATAATCTTGATTTTGAACACGCACTAAATAACAAGTCAAACAATGCCACAATGTTTCTGTATTTGGATTGGACCAGTTTACTCAGGCAGAAAAAACGACGCGACGCCATTTCCAAATAAGGTAAAAATCAATTTTAACAAAAGAACGAATCTCTGTCCATATAATAGGTCTGTAGGTGGCATGTTCGGGCAGATCCTTGAACAAAGAACGACGCGATGTCCAAATAAGGTTAATCTAATGAACCATGTCAATGCCTTTGAGTTCCATGCTCCGGTCCAACCCCATCAGGTGATCCATTTGATCGTGGGTAAAATTCAAGTGTTCGTACACAAAGATTCCTCTCGTATCCATGGAACAACCAAACAACATGACGTAGAGCTCTAAACAATCTGAGCTGTTTTTCAAAACTTTAAAACAAAACTGAAGATCATCTGTTGTAAACGTAGGCTTTGCTATTCCGTAAAGACACGTCAGATCTTGAAATTGTGTCAACACTTGGTCAAACTGTATAGCTTTCGTAGCCAATAAATCAAACACAGTGTCGTACAGGAGGGTTCGGTACTGGACATGTTGATTGGAATACACAGAAGCATCTGTGACAATGACAGTGTCTGTCTTTGCTTTCATTTTGTACATGACAGCTAATGTCCATAACCTTTTCCACTCACTCTCTTTGAGTTCCTTTCCTAGTTTCACGTTTTCAAGTAACTGCATCATGACCGTGTGTAAACTGCGACAGGTTTGTGCAAAGGTAGCTCCTTTTATACCATACACATTGTCAGCAATAGATTTAACATCATACGTAGCAAACAAAACCACGAAGGAATGTGACGGTGGTGTTCTCGAAACAGCCAGTCTCGGTAAGTTCCAAACAGCTCTGGAGATAACCCTTGTCTCAAACATTCATAATAAAACATAAAATGAAAAGGGTCGAGGTGTCCGTTACACACTTCATTCAGAGCTTCAAACATTTGTTTTGGACATTTCTTCTTAAATGTTTCTGAAGATATTACGTCATAGACAAGTCTGTGCCCTTCGTTGCCCATTTGAGCAAAAATCCATTGCATGAGGCGTTCCTTGGATGGTTTCATGATGACAACTGACGCTTGTGAACACGGAGCTAGCGTTTTTATAACCGTTTTAGGTGTACTTAATTTGCACCCGCGTAGCCGTAAGGAAAAGACTGGAACGTGACGGGGTCGACAACTCTTTTGTCAAACACAATCTTGTAAGACTTGTATTGTGGAAAGGTGAATACGTCTGACGTCTTGGCGTCGCGCACAATGTGGAAACTGTTGATAATTTGATGTTCGCGTGGTTTGGCTAGGGGTTGTTGAATTTCTTTCACTACGTTTTCGCGAAGTGCATCGTAGTTTAACTGTTGTTGTCCCTCACAGTTCAACTTGAACCCTCTCACTTTGCATTCTTTCTTACCATTCTTTGTAAGATATCCATAGTTTTTGGCACCCGCGCTTGCAAACTCAGTGATGTAGTCTCCTGGATCAAGTTCGTTGGTGAAGTCTCCCAAGTAGTCCCCAAGAGATGGGTTGTACTGGCTAGGTCTGTGCAAGTAAATGAGAGAGTCAGTGTCCATGTACAGAACTCGTTCTTTGAGTTTCTGTAAGCTCTCGTACAAGTGCAAACGTGCATGACAAGTTGTGAAG